>NC_056728.1:1600612125-1600671600 GCF_019279795.1 Protopterus annectens
TTGGTAGAGCATGCTCATGTGAGATGTCTACTGTGTAGTTAGAGGATGTGGTGCCTAGTGTTGTGCAGTACTAATAATTAGGAATGTAATCTGTAGGCCTGTGACTGTCAACCATTGTACTACTGTAAGATTTCAGACACACAGTAGCAATGCCACAGTTGTTTCCACTGACAAACTGCCTCATATCCTTGTAGGTCCCTCTGGTGTGATAGCAAGGCAGCAGACCCATGCTGGTGAGTGTGTTCTACATTTAATATTGCTTATTAAATGTGCATGTCATAGGTGAGCTGTAGGCCATGTACACGTAACACACCTACACATAATGCATGCTGTGCATATTTGCTGTGAGACTATGCACATCCCAGTAACGTGGGTAGCTGCCTAAAACACATACAATACACAGAGCATCCCACACAATTGTAAAACACTGTAGTGGACATTGGATAGGCAGAGGCAATACACATGCACACAACATACACAACTTTGTCATACGCAGTACACGTTCACATGCTACGCATGGCATATTCAGACATCCGCTGTAAGGTCACACTCCAGTATCCCAAATGTTATCTGCACAGCACACATAATATACCTGAGGGGCAGATTCCCCTCATGTGGCTGTGTGACACTCTTCAACACATAACACATTCATGTTAGGCAATGCCCCCTATTGGGCACCATACAAACCCATGTAACAACTGGCTGTGAAATGGTGAATGTAGCCATGGTACAGCAGTTCTGGTACAACATGGTACATGCCGGTCTGGCACACATTAGTAGCCTTGAGTGACCACATGATGCTGCATGATGATGGCTCATGGTACTACACCCCATCCAGTTACAGTGACCACAGTACTACACATAGCATTAACTGCTATGCACCTCAATGTTGTGTGTGTACAAACATATGGACGATACACAATATGCATAGCAATCACCTTTTGTACAAAGTGACACATATATGTCTTGTAATGCTATTGAGTGTATAGGTCACATGACACACACTGTGTATGTGTGATGTTTAATGTTGCAGTTGTGTTGTAGCATGCCATGTCATGGCTGGCAATGGCATGGCCACAATATGTCCTATACTCAACATAACCACTGTACAATGGCTATGTTGAGCAATGGTCCCACCTTTATTGCTCTCAAACCCCTCCCATCTTTCCAATAGCCAACCACAGCGCTAACCCAACACTACCTCCTCCATATTCCCTCTACTTTTACACCTCCTCAACTGACATGTACAAGCATACCTTTTCTTTGCTCACTGCATGCACTCTCCTTGCATATCTTACATCCTACCAAAGCTCCATCATTCCCCCACTTAACCACTACCACTGTACTACTACTCACACCACCACCCATCTATCACCCATACTCAGCTCCCCTCCCACCAGCTCAAGAACCATCCCTATGCACCCCCCACATATTCTACCAACTATATTACTCAAACATAAAGCATCCCTACAACTTAACATAGTAACCCTCCCACCATACCTATTACCCACAGAGCACAATCATAAAGTTTCCATTATAAACAAACACATTCAAAAACTGAGAAAACTAATAATCTCATGCATATCAAAACTAGCCCTAAGTGGAGACATCCACCCCAACCCTGGCCCTACCATCTCCAACCCCAATCCTCATAATCAGACTAGAAACCACAACTTCTCCCATATTACAGCCAATAGAAAGCCAAGTGACTTCCTTCTACTAAGCCTAAATATTAGAAGTATATCCAACAAAGTCCATGAACTCCATGCCACCATTGTCTTATACTCCCCAGATATTGTCATCCTGACAGAAACCTGGCTAAAACCTTACATTACCAGTGAGAAAATACTCCCTACAGGTTATGGCATACTAAGAGTAGATCGGCTAAACAAAAAAGGAGGTGGTGTAGCTATAATATTTAAACAGCATCAAAACATCCAGATCTTAAAATCATCAGCTCCACAAATAGGCAATGAAGAAATAATATATACCAACCTCAAAATTAACCAAAACAAAACCATCAACATAATTGGATGCTACTTCCCACCTGGCCAAAACATCCCTCCACTAGAAAACCTCCTCAGCTGGTCTTCCCACCATCTCCCCCAAGAAACTATCATCTTAGGTGATTTCAATATTGACTGGCAATCCTGTTCTGGCAACAATCCAACCCATCATGTACACCTTCATGGCTTCACCCAACTAGTCCAGTCACCAACAAGGATAAATAAAAATTCCAGCAAGCACACTACCCTGGATTGGATACTAGTCAGTAAGAACCCCCAGTCATATATAACAGGCTGCTTATCAGATAGCCTCAGTGATCACTCCCCAACATTCCTACTCAAAAAATACCTGTACCAAGCTAAACCTGTCATCTATCATCAAATACGTAAAAAAATAAACTTTAACCCACTCACATTCATCTCATCCCTCAAAGAATGTAACTGGCATGCTCTAAAGTACCTCAGTCTAGATGACGCAGTTGAATTTTTTTAATACTACCTTCCTGAACATCCTTAATTACCATGCCCCATAAGATTTTCCAGAAACAAAGCACAACCCTCCCCATGGCTACAGAAAAACACTAAGTCAGAAATGAAAAACAGGGATAAAGCCTGAGAGCACTGGTGCAAAACCAAAACCCACGCAGCTAGACAAACATTCCTAGAACTACACAATAGAGTCAAAAAGCTAATAAAACAGGACAAATTCCAATACTACCAGTCTGCCCTAGACTCCTCACAACACAGCCCCAAACAATTCTGGTCCTCCATAAACTCCATCCTCCACCCAGGTAAAGTCAGTACCCCTCCTCCTAACATCCCTCACTCCTCAGAAAATATTGTTACCTCATTCAACACACACTTCACCCAAACCATATTATCACTAGCTAAACAACACAACCCCCCTCCCCTCCAACCCACACCTTCAAATAGTAATCTCCTCACTGCCTTCTCTTTTTCACCTGTACCTACCTCCAACATTACAAAAACTCTTAACTAAACTTAAACCCACCAAATTAGCAGCAGACAACCTCCCAAGTGAATACCTACAAATTGCAGTTGATGCTCTGGCCTACCCAGTATCCAACTTGATTAACCGATCTCTGTCAGAAAGTTATGTTCCCACATTGTGGAAAGTCTCACATATAATTCCCCTCCACAAAGGCGGACCCTCTGCAGAACTAACCAATTACCACCCCATAGCTATTCTCTCTCCACTCTCCAAAATACTACAGAGATGCATACACTGTCAGGTCTCAGACTACCTCCTTACTAACAACCTCCTTTCCAGTACTCAGCATGGTTTCCGAACAAACCATAGCACCACCACTGCCTTACTCTCCTTTACTAACACTATCCTTCAGCATAAAAACAATGGCTATCTCTCCTCTGCTACTTTCCTAGACCTTTTTAAAGCATTTACATGGTCCCACACAAACAACTTATCTCTGTCCTCAATAACCTATTCTTCTCACAATCCGTCACCAACTGGTTTCAGAGTTACCTGTCTGACCGCCAACAATCCATTGTATGGCAGAATGACATATCTCCCCAACTACCTGTCTCCATAGGGGTTCCCCAAGGATCGATCCTTGGACCCCTACTTTTCTCTGTTTACACCAATAATCTAGCCTCTGCCACCAAACATGGCACACTCATCCAATATGCAGATGACTCAACCATCATCTGCTCAGCCCAGTCCCTACCCAAACTGCAAAAAGTCACACAGGAAGCCTTTTCCTCTGTTGAAACATGGTTATCCGATGCCCAATTAATACTCAACCCAAACAAAACTAAACTACTCATCTTCCAACCCACCAAACATACTCAAAACAACTCTCACTTTAACATCACAGCAAAAGACAACACCACTATATACCCAACTGAACACACAAATTGCTAGGAGTGGAAATAGACAATAAACTAAAATTTGACATTCACATATCCATGACCATAAAAAAAGTCCACAAAAAACTAGGAGAGTTATACAGAAATAAACAATTTCTCACCAAAGCAGCAAAGATTTCAGTAGCAAATTCCCACCTTATCTCCACCCTACTTTATGCCTCTCCAGTATATACCAACCTAAGGCAATGTGATCTAAACAAGCTAGAGACCTGCTACAACAAAATCGCCAAATTCAGCACAGGGGCATCCTACCATAGTCACCACTGTCTCTCACTTGCTGAACTGGGCTGGCTTGAACTCCCTCACCTCCTTCAGTGGTATCAACTCTCACTCGCCCACAAACTAGTAAACCATCCACTAAATGTCCCATCTCTCCAGAATCTACTCCAACCCTATCGCACCACCAGACCACTAAGATCCAGCAACAAAAATCACTTGCAGATCACTAAAGCCAATAACTCTGCTGGTGAAGCACTATTCTCTTGTTCCATAGCCAAATTATGGAACTCGCTCCCACCCACAATTACCTCCGTACCATCATGCACCAACTTCAAAACTTTATTAAAAGTGCACCTAAAACATGCTGGCTATGCCCTTGCAACTCCCACTCTAATATCATCCACCCCATCCAACTACTACCTTTCTTTCACCTCCACTAACTACCTTGATGATAGCAAGCTCAGATGCTCATAAGCCTAGTACTTATTATACAGCAGGAACTTCTCATTGTTACATTTGTTAATGCCTGTTATGTACTTCACAGATAAAGATTCTAGTTGTCCACTGATGTACTATGTTCTTCATCTGAAAATATGTTGTAAGTAATTTCTATATTAAATTGTTAATCGCTATGTAATCCAATGTAACTACTGTCTGTTTATTTTACTGTGGAGCTTTTCTTCCCAGGCCTCCACTGAAAATGGACCCACGTCCAGTCGGACACTCCCGGTCAACAAATTTAAATAAATAAACAAATAAATAAAAATAAATAAAATGGTATTCCATCAGGTATGCATGCACCACACTTCCTGTGTGTATACATAGCATGCGTGTGCTAAACCTGTGTTCACATTTATCTGCTAAAGACACAGATGCTCTAATCAGAAATGGATATCTATGTGACACACAGATACACATCCAGCCATGGTATGAATACCTGTGAGTGATGGTGCACAGGACATTGCAGAGCTTTTAATACTTACCCAGCAATGTTGTGTCCATGTACACATTGCATTCCAGGGTGAGGCCAATCACTGAACAACAGCACACATGAATCAAAGCCATGTATACTGTTATTAGGAAGAGCTGTCTAGACCCGCACTGCATGCTGTTGAGCAACACACGTCCTGCATGCTGACATGTGTGATATAACTGTTTTGCCTTGTGATACTGTACCCCACCCTCACCCGCTATTGAGTATGTTCTGGATTGCTGGTGGTGGTGGTGTGTATGTGTGTGTGTGTGTGTGTGTGTGTCTGTTTTAGTGCGGAGTGCATTCGTGTGCATGTGTGTATGTGTTCATGTGTGCATGTGTTCATGTGTTCATGTGTGCATGTGTGCATGTGTTCATGTGTGCATGTGTGCATGTGTGATTGTGTGCATGCGTTCATGTGTGCATGTGTGCATGTGTGCATGTGTTCATGTGTTCATGTGTGCATGTGTTCTTGTGTGTACATCTGCACGTGTGCATGTGTGCATGTGTGCATGTATTAATGTGTTCATGTGTACATGTGTGCATGTGTTCATGTGTTCATGTGCTCATCTGTTCATGTGTGCATGTGAGCATGTGTTCATGTGTGCCAACATCATGTACAGGTTGTAAAGTGTGTTTCCTGTCTTCCTTTCACAGTTGCTGACTTTGGGCTGGTTCACTGCAGCAGGGAAACTGATGTCACTGAGCAAAATAGTGATAATGATGTTAGGTGTGTTGAGGCACAGGCATGTTTGCCAGGGTCTGTCATTGGGCCACCAATCGACAGTACACAAGTGTCCACCCCATCCATGCACACAGTCATACTGCCAATACATCCATCACCAATGCCCTTAGCTGAGGGACAGCGTACAGTCAGCATGGGCCAGGACAGTGTGGTATCCATGGCACATGCATCCCGACACAGCAGCCATACCCAGATGTCTGGAAGGGCACCACATAGGCAGATGTCCAGGGGTTCGCGTCAGAGCACTGCTGCTCATCATGCCACTGGCAGACATGCCACAGGTCTTACAACCTCACGCATGTTCCAGGCTGTCATGGAGGCACAGGCACGTATGGAACGGTACACCAGACAGGGACTAAGGGCACAGAGGGCACATACCACCACCGTAATTGACAGTATCAGTGACCTAGCTGATGCCATCCATAATTACAATGAGGTCAATGATAGACATTGGGGAGAGACATTAGATGTCCTCCGCAATGTCATGTCCATGTGTCAGGACAGTGCGGGACAGCTGAGTCATCGACGTGGACATATGCCAGCAACATCAGCAGCTGGCAGTTGCTGCAGACATCCCTCAAGCCACAGCCACTCCCACAGTGCCAGTACTAGCCCCAGCAATGTTGGGGTGGGCTGTCCATAGAACGTCCTATAAGACCATGTGTACTTGGCTCTGGACAGTCCCATCAGGTACCTGGGTCCAGTGTACATCCATCTACCTCTGGGAATAGTACCCAGTCTGGCTTAGTACTTGATAGTGTCAGTAGCCCTCTGCCAGGCACAGGTATCGTATCCGTGGTCAGAGATGGTGATCTGTAAAGCCTCGCAGGTGCAGTCTGTGGCTGTCCCACAAATACCCATATATGGCAGCCACATGGTGGAACTGTATGCATGCAGAAACACACACACACACACACACACACACACACACACACACACACACATAATCCAGACACCTAGGGCTAACACATACCCACACACATTACATCAACATTGGCCCATAAAAGTATTCTTGACCCTCTCACACACACACACACACACACACACACACACACACACACACACACACACACACACACACACACACACACACAGATGCCAATTGGATGGCTCACTGTAGGCCTCTGGTAAACCAACAACACACCCTTTGCATATGATGAAACCTGAGCCACCTCCTGTCATCTGTAACATCGATGCAGGAACAGGCTACCATGGTGCTGATGCACAGGGTGTCTTTATAGCAGTATAGCAATGTTAGCATGTTGTCAGCAGTAGAGTGTAATGATATGCTTGAAGGTGTAGCTGAACAGCCATGATGCATTAAAGCTATGATTGTTTACACCAGTGTTAGTTTCAATAGTGTATTGTCTGCCCACGTGCCACTTGGCTGATGTGTGCAGTATTGGCAGCATGTGTTAGAGAGTGGACAATATGTGTGGGATTTGTGTAGCACAGATTTGCAGGAGTACAGTTGTGAACATGGTGGAGGTGCACTGTCTGCATGTATGCGCATAGTGGACACATGGGCAGGGTGACATGCTCTGTATTACACAGTAACACTCTATAGTTTCTATTGGCAGCCAGTATGCATTGTACTACACACATTTCGGAACCTGACTACACATGAGTGTATGACATGGTTTGACACTGTGCTATGGGTGATACTGTTACTATCTGTCATTGTTTTGCATTCTGGTAGTATACATGACTTCAACAGCCTGACCATAACCAATCGTTAGATGATGTCTTGACAACTGACACACAGATGTAGGACACACAGCAACATTTGGATCCTTCAGGTACTATACTATGCCAATAACCAGTGGTATTCACCTGCACCCATTACTGAGACCACTCCTGTTTGGCATATAGCTCTCTTAGGTACAAGCAATCACAGTAGGGATATGTCTGTCCACGTCTGGTAATGCATACTGTGGCCTATAATGCATTCTGCAGGTGACACACACATCCTCCACAAGGGTATCATACAGACAGATACCTGTTGTCAAACCCATGCTGTAAAGCTATAGGCCAAACTAAGCATAGTCATCCACCTTTACGGAACATAGTATCCCACAGTACAACATAGGTAGTAGCAACCAACATGATGAACAGGTACCGATGTGTACATGCAACTTAGTGTTACATCATCTCTCCTTTGATAATCACATTTCCTAAGGTATTTGGAAATCCCTTGGTGGATCACATAAGCTATAAGGGGTCTGCATGCATATCCACAAAGATTGTTGTACACCTATGATGAATAGTCATCATTGACAGTCTTTACTGTGTTTGAACAGGTTTGACATATACCTCGGCCATAAACCCTCACTCACACAATTCAATAGAAACCGTAATGAGTGTGTGTGACACGGATGACCTAGGCCAGTCATCACTGCAGTGGCTGGCCTTGTCACAACCATACAGATGTGACCTAAGGTCTAGGAAGCAGCAGAACAGTTTGGCAAAGATGACAGCTGTGTTCTTGGATAAAGCAGGGTTCCCACACATGCAATAATTGAGGTAACATGTACGTATATGTATTTGCCACACAGCTACCTCACATGTGCAATGCATACTGATATGTCATACAGTAGTAAAAGCAAAACCCACAACACATTGACCGACAGTGTCACACACATAGAGCACACACACTCACCAAGTGCAGGATTCAAACCCCTACCTAACTACTTCATGACACTAGAGGAGTATGCATTAACACGACACACTATACACATTACTGGGAGGTCTTTTTTCCACAGGTATATTTGTAGGATGGTGACATCATCAGACTTGACAAAGATAAGTATACCACTTGTAAAGTGTTCTACTACCCTACAAAATGTTGCTCCTCTCCAAGGTAATTACACGCACACAGCGTCAAGTGCATGATTCGAACCCCTAACTAACTACTTCATGATACGACAGAAGTACTCATTAACACAACACGCTATACACATTACTGGGAGTTCTCTTTTCCACAGGTATATTCGTAGGATGGTGACATCATCACACTTGACATAGATATGTATGCCACTTTTAAGGTGTTCTACTCCTCTCAAAGATGATTACACACACATTTGTTAAGTGCAGGATTCAAACCCCTACCTAACTACTTCATGATACTAGAGGAACATGCATTTACACGTCGGGCTATACACATTACTGGGAAGTCTCTTTTCCACAGGTATATTTGTAGGATGGTGACATCATCAGACTTGACAATGATTAGTATACCACTTTTAAGGTGTTTTACTACTCTCCAAAAAGGTTGCTCCTTTCCAAGGAGACCACACACAAACACACTTACTTGTCAAGTGCAGGATTGAAACCCCTACCTAACTACTTTATGATACTACAGGAGTACACATTTACATGATGTGCTATGGACATTACTGTGAGTTCTTCTTTCCACAGGTTTATTTGTAGGATGGTGACATAATCAGACTATATAATGTGTGTTACATTAGGTGGGCTACATAGAAGGAATGTCTGAACACTTTGGCCATGTGACCATCAAAGGGTATTTTGCTATATACCTGTGTCACCAGGGCCATAATGACTTTCTCTGTACATAATGAATTACCACCTATGTGGTAATTTGTGTGCACATTGTTTTACCCAAAGGGGATGACTATGCATTCATTGGCATTCAGCTTGAGGGCATTGTTTTGACACCAGGTATCAGTCTCTGTAAGACACTTCTGGAGGATGTCTGTGTCAGCCGTAGAGTCGATTATGGACCACAGTTAGCAGTCATCTGCATTACTGTGAGTTCTCCTTTACACAGATTTATTTGTAGGATGGTGACATCATCAGACTATACAATGTGGGTTACATTAGGTGACATTAGGTGGGCTACATAGAAGGAATGTCTGAACACTTTGGCCATGTAACCATCAAAGGGGAGTTTGCTATCTACCTGTGTCCCCAGGGCCATAATTGCTTTCTCTGTACATACTGGATTACCACCTATGTGGCAATTTGTGTGCACATTGTTTTACCCAAAGGGGATGACTATGCATTCATTGGCATTCAGCTTGAGGGCATTGTTTTGACACCAGGTATCAGTCTCTGTAAGACACTTCTGGAGGATGTCTATGTCAGCTGTAGAGTTGATTATGGACCACAGTTAGCAGTCATCTGCAAACCTGTTCAGCCATACAACTCCCGCGATTGCCTGTACCACTCAGCAGTATCTACTGAACATGTGGGGTTCCAGAACCAAGACCTGTGGGATGTCATTTGTGACTGGCCTAGAGTCGAACATAGCACTCGTAACTCTGAACATGTGTGTTTAATCTGTGAGCCACTTGGCCACCCATCCTGTGACATAGCTGTTAATGTGCAAGCTGGTACACTTGTCCATGATGACAGAGTGGGGAATGGTGTAGAAAGTCCTTAGTGAGGTCCAGGTGGGCTGTGTGGACTACTTTCACCTCCATCTATGTCCTTGGTAACTGTTTGATATATGTCAACTAGGTGTAGGAGACAGGATCTGCCTTTAACAAGGCGGAGATGTGTATAGTCCAGGGTCTGGAGGTCTCCAATGTCTCTGTTTATGGGTTCCATAACAATTTGCTCAATAGCTTTATAGACCAGGCTGAGTAGACATATAGGGCAATGTTTTCCAGGTTCTGTTGTGGCTCCCCCTTTGTGGAGCTGGATGAATGTTAGTGTATGCCATTCTTTGGGTACATAGCCTATGGTACACTTGAGTCTGGACAGTGGATGTAGGTGAGGGTGTAGTTTCTTTTGGGTTTAGTGTAAGGCACAGCCTGGGACACCATCCAGTCCCACTGATGCTGTGTTCTTAGCTTTGTAGAGGGCTGTCTTTACCTGCATGTCCATGACGTCTGGGGCTCAGCATCCTTTTGTGATGGGCACATGGCCATTTTGGGTGATGGGGCTGAGTTTACACTGAACTTGTCTCCTTGGATGTGGGCAATGAAAGTTGGTTCAGCATATTTCTTTCCTTTTTCAGTAGCTGACAGCATATTTGGAAGTTGACACCTACATGTCTGGTATAGCTACTGAAGGCTATGTGGTTGTTATTCTTACATTCCTTGGCTATTTGTCTTTAGAAACAGTCCTTGGATTATTTTATGAGCGATTATTGTTTCTTCTTAATAATGATCAGTGATGCCTTTCCTTTAGTGAGGTTGGCTCTATCATGTGTTCGTTTCCTCCTTCTGTTGTCTAGCTTATTTATGGGCAACAACCACCTAATTGTTGTTTTATTTTTGGAGGAGTGCATCTTGGATTTCTTTGTGCTGTCTCGTTCCATGCATCCCTGTAGATGCTCATAGAATGCACTTGTAAATGATTCTGCAGATTGTATAGCATTATCCTATAGCAAGAGGTCTTTGGAACGTTCCACTTTTGTCTTGGGAAGTGTGCAGTTTGCTTTTGAATATGTCTTCACAGTGGTTTCATTGACTGGGGGGGGGGGGGGGGGATGTGGATGTCCAGTGTGATTACTTTATGATCTGATATTACCAACGAGGGGTTTATCTCTGTTGTGGAACACTGGTACCCCATGTTGGTGATGATCATGTCCAGTATGTTGTCACCTGTAGTGGGCATGGTGACCAGCTGTTCCAGGGTGTTAGAGTTTTTAAACTCTAGGAAACATTGGCCAAAGGACGTTGTACACGAGTAATTCTCCCACTCAATGTTTGGGTAGTTGTAATCTCCTCATATAATGGTGTTTGACAGGAACTTTGTATTTTCCACTGTTCTCAGGAATACTGAGTGAGGTTCCTGAGACACGGTACATGATCTGTAGCAGGCCACAATCTGATGAGCAACTTTGCCCAATGTTTGTTGCACTTGCATGGTATCCAAGGCCTCATGAAATGCCACTAACCTGAAGGTGTGGGTATCCATAAGGTAAATGGGTACACCCCTTCCTTTTGTATTTCACTCGTGGTTTTGGGTCCGAAGGTCAGAGGGATTGTGAGTGTTTTACATGGAGCATGTCCCACAGCTCTGTGTTTGACATAGTTTTGTATGTTAGGCAGTGAACACCTCTGAGTAGGCGATATGCAAGTGAGTACGGATGAAGCATTTTGAGATGGTGTGTGTATGGCATGTATTTCAGGCTGCTAATGCTCTTTGTGAGATATTGCTGCAGGCTTTCCTGTTGTTGTGGTTGTCTTGTGAGGTACATAGCAGAAGTGGAGTTCTACTCTATTATAGTTCTAGTGAGTGATGAGTAGAGGGGAACAATGTCCTCTTCTATACTGCATGAGACACATTTTCTGATGAGATGTGCCACATAGGAGGGTTTTCTGACTACTGTGGGAATGTGGTTATCACAGTTGTGTCCACTGTCCACCTGTGACCCAAGGTCTCTTGTTACACTTTCAGTGGGAAGTATACTACCACCTGTGTTGTAGTTCTTGGCTACAGAGTATTTAACAAAGGGGATGACAATGCACCTTTTGGCATTGAGCTAGAGCCCATGGCTTTGACAACAGACAACTGTCTCAGTGAGGCCCTTTTATAGGATGTCCACATCTTTAGTGTTTACAATTATGGCTCCTAGTTTGCAGTCCTCTGGAAACTTCAGTTGCCACATACCTTCCATGTTAAATTTTACTTCAGGGAAGTAGATGCTACACAGCCTGGGTTGTTATCTGGTCCCATGGCTGCTGTGATACTGGCTTTGGAGAGTGTTTTTTACCCGTGCAGCCGTGATGACAGTAACTTTGCAGTCTTCCATTATAGAGATGTGCTCTTTCATGGGTGAGGGGGGTAAAGTTAACACTGATCCTATCTGCCAGAATGTTGGCAATATCAGTTGGGTCTGTATATTAAGTGCCATTGAGCTGTAACTCAGAAAAGATCTGAGTGTAGCCATGATATGGACCTGTCTGTTGGGCAGAGATCTCCTGAGTAGACAGTATGCAACAGAGTACAGATTGGGTTACATTCAGTCTTGTTGCATGGGGTAATTATTTGAGGCCAGTAATCCTCTTGTTAAGGTACTTCAGTGGTCTTTCTGGCTGCTGAACATGCCTAGTCAGATTCATCGCAAGTGTGTTGTGGTACTCTCTGACGGGTCTGATGACCGCTGAGTAGTGGGAACCTCCTTTGACCTACATGCACAGACCTTGGCAGTTTGTATGAACACATAGCATGATTTCCTGACCACTTTATGAATGTGTTTCTGGAAGTAGAGATGACTAACCACATTTGTCCATAGATCCCTTATTATCACATCCATATTTAGCCTAAGTGTGTGAGCATGGCCAGTATGAATTTTCAGTATGTTGCTGCCTGACATTTGCTTCATTTCTTTAATTGTGTGAGCATGCCCAGTATGACCTTTCAGTGTGATGCTGAATGAAATCCACTACATTTATTAGAGTGTGTGAGTACGCCCAGTATAGGCATTTATACTATATGTGTATGGCAAATCAAGTTGTATTTTTACAGCAGGGCTCACCTTTGTGTCATAGATCAACAGAGATCATGCTGTGCCTGCAGGGCTTCCATGAGACACTTTGCATAGACTTATCAACATTTCTACATACAGGGGGGACAGCTATTCTTTGTACATTTCTACCCAGGGCCACACCTGATTGTTACTGTGGGTGTACATAGGATGAAGGTTTCACCTGACACTTATACACATTTTCTATGCCTGCACTGCTATGTACAGTACACCATTTCAGTCTGTACGGTTGCCAAACGTGCTGGCTTGAGGCATACTACTGTGCTACAGATCCTAGCATCCAATGTCACGTATATTAGATTGCGACTTCATGGTCTACAAAACCCACATCACACCGCTTGGCCTGATGTTCTCTGTCTGCATAGGCCTGTGGGGGAGGTTACCCATATGCCTCTTTAGGGGCATGATACAGCATTTCTTTGTGTTTGCATTAGTGTACAATCATCCTGCTGTGTCAGTGCCACTGCAATGCTATCATGGCTTACTGGTTCAGTACTGCGACTATAGTGAACAGTATCCTGGGTTCGATCTATGTCACTGCTTTTTATTTTCATGCTGGGCAGACCAGACTGCATAAGGAACAGTAAAGCAAATATGAGCATGTTTACCTGACTTTGCTCAACTTTGCACGACTTTGCCTGACCTTGCCCAACATTGCTCAACGTTGCCCAACATTGTGCTAGTTAACACAGACAATTTTGTTTACATATACTAAATATTGATAAATGCTGCTTAGCACTGCTTAATATTGCTTAAAACATGGCATTAATGCCTCAGGTGGTGCTGCAAGGCTGTCTATGTCAGATGTGCATACTACACTCCCTGTACATGTTTGGAAACAGGTAGTGTCAAGTTAGGCATCCCTTTTATTTTATCTGTGAGTCAGAGAGAGGTATCATTTCCAGGGTTCCTACTGAGCCAGTGTATGTGCTATGCATTGTCTCTTTGCCAAGGCCAAGGCATATTGGGCATGCCTCCTTCTGCCTACTGGGGCAGGCTCAGGTTGTTCCTCCTCCGAGTCACGCTGTGCCTGTGCAGGCCTTGGCAATAGTGTGGGGCTGTGTGGCCCTGCCCCATGCTTTTCCTGCTGCAGCTGTTTTCACAGGATCATATTGTGTAGCATGGGACATACCATGACAATTTGGGTACATGTAGTTGGAGAGTACTGCAAGACTCCACCAGATGTGTCCAGACACCGGAACCGTGACTTGAGCATCCCAAACACACACTCGATTACATTTCGTGTTTGTGCATGTGCCTCATTATGGAGTTCTTGTTCAGGTGTGTGTGCATTTCTGATGGGTGTCATCAGCCACGGCTCCAGTGCGTATCCAGCATCCCCCACTAGGTGACCGTCAAGGATGCCCCCATTGGCAAATGTCTGGTACAGCTGCATCAGATGCCAGATATGGGAATCATGGTAGCTTCCTGGGCAGCCAGCAGACACATTCAGTGTTATGCCCTGGGCATCGCACACAACCTCGCAGTTGATGGAGTGGAAGCCCATGCGGTTGATGTAGACCCTACCCCATTCACATGCTGATGCTTTGATGTGTATGTGCATGCAGTCAATTGCACCCACTACCTCAGGGTATTCCACTATTTGCTGGAAGAGGTGCATATTGCTGGCCAATACCTCATGGGAGTTGGGGAAATATACATGATCACCGACATGTGCTGACCTGGCATTCAGGAACTGGTGCAGTACCCTAGATGCTGATGCCTGTGAAATCTCCATCATATCACCAGTTGGTCTCTGGAAGGTACATGTTGCTAGTAATCTTAGGACAACACATACCTTGGTTTCCACTGGGATGGGTTCCCCTCTGTTGGTTCGGTGTGTGAGGCGTGGCCTGCACAGCTCAACAATTTGCTGCAGGAGGTCTCTGTCCACTCTATAGCGCTCCACTATCTCCAGCTCATGTAGCCCCTGGTAGGTTACCCTGGGTCTGTACACTCTTCTCCGTCTCCTCACTGTGGGTTGCTCAGCAGCATTTGCAATGGCACCACCCTCAGCATCTTGCACATGTTGCCTTATAATAGCAATGGCAGCCCCTAACATTTTTTGTCTCAGTTAAGCTTTTTAAGTTTTCACTTCTCTTTGTAGACTGCAGTGTTGCAGTGTTTCTGAGAAAAACATGGGGGAATGTTGTTTGCAGAGTTTTAAGTGCTGGGCTGGGCTAGTGTACTGCCTGTGTAATTGGCTGATTCTGATTGATTTCACCTGGCAGCTCTGCTAGTTCTCCTTGGTTAACTTCCTACTACTTCTCTTTCTTCCTTTCTTTTCCCTTTCTGTTTCCACAGGGGGCAACGACACGCAAACAAGTGCAAACACGCACACAGCCTTACACAGGCTTACACAGGCTTACACAGGCTTAGGTGGGTGCACATGCACACACACTGGCTTAGACAGCCTTACACAGGCTTACACGGGCTTACACACATGCACACAGGCTTAGACGGGTTTACAGGAGTGCACATGCGGCACACAGTGTAAGCATCTTTGCAAGAAACTTTAGTGATAGCTACAGCGTACACCTTCAGTTTCTGGGTTTCAGTTCAGACAACTGTAGACACGCCTCTTCCAGTCCTGAGTAACTCACAGCAAACACATGCCACTCTGCTCCAATAAGCTTACGGTCTTTGATACATACCCCCCTCATGATGTCACCTAACTTCTACTCTGTTACTCCCCTAATCCTACTCTTACACTCTAGAGACATGGTTCACATGGCAGGGAAAATTGGGATTCACTATCATTATACTCATTTGCCTAGGATTACCTACTAATGCTTGGTTACATCTCTCAGACTGAGCTTCCCCCCTTAATAACCACTACTCAGTAGCCATGTTGTCTTCAGCCTGCCATTCACTTGCATGGCAGATGAATATATTTAATAAAATGTGTATTTTTAGAATTGTTTTTTTCTTTTCTGGTTTTTAGAGCACTGCACATTTGTGCGGCTCTGCGCTACGCTTAAACATCGGAGATCGGGGGAAAAAATTGTTTTTTATTATTTTGCAACACATAATAATGCCAATGGCCTTATATTTGGCCATTGACGTGCTTCCTCAACTGGATGCATCCTTTATTTGGAGCTGTCATAGCTCCGTTTTGCTATTTGCAGAACGGTACTCCGTTACCAATGGAGTACATTTCTGCAAATAACACTACTCTTACTCAGACAGGTTAGTGTTTCCTGGATCGCAAATTTACCTCATTTGCATAGCTTTCAGCAGCAAATGAGGTAATTTGCATATGCTAACACTGTCCGTGCAAGAGTCGTTTTAGGGGCTCTCATGCACGCCCCTTCAGGCTGTTCCTGGATTGCTCAGCAGACATATTGGCTGTCTGGAGTCTTACTCTACTCTTAGACTCCATGCAAGCCTTCATGAATCTTACCCAATCATCTTATCACAGTAAAGCTGGGATATCACACTACCTCCTGGAAAAGTAAAAGAAGTTAGGTGTTTTTTAATAGGAATGACCACACTAGTTCACATTTTACTAAGATGAAAGAACAAATGAAAAACACATAGATAGCTGGATGGACAGATAAATGATTGATAAACAATTAGACAAACTTAATATAAGCCCCTGTATTAGTGAATGAACTTCAAATTGGTTATTTGACAAATCTCAGGTCATGAAAGTTGCTGCCACACTCTCTGAATGTAAACTTGCAACCAGTGGGGTACCACATGGATTACTGCCGGTTATTCTACTGCTGACATATTGCAAACATGTAGTCTAATATCCCAGAAATGTGGCTGAGCAAATTTTCTCATAACTGCAAGCACATGTCATAGCCTCAAGTTAAATGCAAACAGGTGCAGTGTAGTAGAATTAAAAAAAAAACTATTTCCACCTCATAGTTGTTTAGTAAGGTAACACCTTAGGGGACCTTTTAAGTCTAGCCATGTTTCTGAAGAATCAGACTCTGTACCTTGTGTCTGTGTGGCAAACACCTTAACCGTTATACTAACCTCCAAACCCTCATTGAGTTATAAATGTTCTTCTTCAGACAGACATTGGGCAGGATTCACGAAGGCTTGCACGGAGTCTAAGAGTAGTGTAAGACTCCATGCAGCCTTTGCGATCCAGGAACAGCCCTAAAGTCCATGTAAGAGACCATCTAAAACGACTGTTACACGGAGTGGGCGTGGATATGCTAATCACCTCACTTGCAGCCCAAAGGCATGCAAATGAGGTAGATTAGCAATCCACGAAGCCCAAAGCAGCCCATGTAAGAGCTGTTTTAGCTGCAGAAACGTACTCAGTTGACAACTGAGTACGTTTCTGCAAAAACCACAACGGAGGCATGTCAGCTCCAAATAAAGGGTGCATATGTGTCAGGCAGCATGCCAATGGCCAAATATGTGGCCATTGGCAAGATACCCTGATGCAAATATGAAAAATAAATATTTTTTTTTCGGCGATCGCCGATGTTTAAACGCAGCGCAGCCCAGCGCAAACGGGCTGCGCTGTATAAAACATAAAAATGAAGGTTATAAACCCACAAATGTGGGTTTTATGCAATACATGGATTTACAATGCAGGGACCAGCAGACCAAAAACTACATGGCCACCGTTTAGTGGTTGCTAAGGGGGGAAGCTGAGTCTAAGACATGTAACTAAGCATTAGTAGGCAATCTGATGTAAATGAGTGTTAGGATATTGAATTCCACTGTCACATAGCAAATGAGCACATTCTGAGTAGTGTAAGAGATACATAAGGGGGAGGAATAGAGTAGGAGATAGGTGACATCACAGGGGGGAATGGTAGAAAGAAATGCAGTTCATTGGAGGTCAGTGTTACATGACAGATGTCAGAGACATATCATGGAAAGAGGAGTGCCACAACATAAGCATGGGAAAGTCAAGAAATGGAAGGTGTACACTGTTGCTTACACCAAAGTTTCTTCCATGAAGCACGAGTAGGGCAGTGTGCGCGTGTGAAAGGCAGACTGAGCATGTGGGAGCCTGTTGGCAGACTTGTAAGACTGTTTGCACTGGTGTGCATGCGTTTTAACCTGAATAAGCAGATTCTGAACCGTGTAAGCATGTGTGCGCATGTGTAAGCCACTGTGAGCGTGTTTCTGCTAGTATGCACGTTGCTCCCCCCTGAGGAAACAGAAAGGAAAAAGGAAGCAACAGAATTAGTAGGAAGCTAGCAGGAAATACTGCTGGAGCTAGCAGGTGAAAACAATTAGAAGCAGGCAATTACACAGGCAGAATAGTAGCTCAGCCAAGCACTTAAAATTCTGCAAACAGCAGTGCAGGATGTTTCTGTCAAGAGACACTGCAAGACAGGAGTAAGCTATTAGAAGTGAAAACTGAAAAAGCTGAACTCAGAGCAGAAATGCTAGGGGCTGCCATAGCTGTCATAAGGAGACATAGGCTACTTGCTGAGGGTGGTGACAATGCAGATGGTGCCAGACAATCCACAGTGAGGAGACGGAGAAGAGTGTACAGGCCCAGGGTCACCTACCACGGGTTACATGAGCTGGAGATAGTAGAGCACTATAGAGTGGAAAGAGACCTCCTGCAGCAAATTGTCGAGCTGTGCAGGCCACGCCTCACACACAGAACCAACAGAGGGAAACCCATCCCAGTGGAAACCAAAGTATGTATTGGCATAAGAATACTAGCAACAGGTACCTTCCAGAGACCAACTGGTGATATGATGGGGATATCACAGGCATCAGCCTCCAGGGTACTGCACCAGTTCCTGGATGCCATGTCAGCACATGTCGGTGACCATGTATATTTCCCCAATGCCCGTGAGGTATTGGCCAGCAATATGCATCTCTTCCAGCAAATAGCGGAATACCCTGAGGTAGTGGGTGCAATAGACTGCACGCACATATGCATCAAAGCACCAGCCGGTGAGCGGGGTAGGGCCTACATTAACCGCAAGGGCTTCCCCTCCATCAACTGCCAGGTCATGTGTGATGCCCAGGACATAATAATGAATGTATGTGCTGGCTGCCCTGGGAGCTACCATGATTCCCATATCTGGCATTTGACGCAGCTGTACTAGACATTTGCCAATGGGGACATCCCACATGGACACATAGTGGGGGATGCAGGTTATCCACTGGAGCCGTGGCTGATGACACCCATCAGAAACGCACACTCACCTGAACAGGAATGCCATAATTTGGCACACGCACAAACACGTAATGTAATAGAGCATGTGTTTGGGCTGCTCAAGTCATGGTTCCGGTGTCTGGAGACATCTGGTGGAGCCTTGCAGTACTCACCAACTACATGTACCCAAATTGTCATGGTATGTGCTATGCTACATAATATGATCTTGTGAAAACAGCTGCAGCAGGACCAGCATAGGGCCGGGCCAAACAGCCCCCCACCATTGCCAAGGCCATCACAGGCAGAGCATGACTCGGAGGAGGAACAACCTGAGCCTGCCCCAGTAGGCAGAAGGAGACATGCCCAGTATGCCCTAGCCCTGGCAAAGAGGCAATGCATAGCACATACACTGGCTCAGAAGGAACCCTGGGAATGATATCCCTCTCTGACTCACTCATATAATAACACGGATGCCTAAAATGACATAACCTGCTCTCAAACATGTACAGGGAGTGTAATATGTGCATCCGACAGAGGTAGCCCTGCAGCACCACCTGAGGCATGAATGCCATGTGTTAAGCAATGCAACACCATGTAGTATATGCACACTTAAGGACGCTGACTAACATCCTACCCTCACCAAGCATGATGCCACAATATGACGATGGGATGATCAATTGCAATAATTGGCTGAAGTATTGCAGTTAGTCAAAGGGGATCCAATGTGTGCCAACCGGGGATGACATGCTGAGCATGACATGATGCTCGACCTGCCAGGGGTGATGTGCACCTATCAGTCCAGGCCTTATGGATACTGGCAAAGGCTGTTGTTACCCACAGCATGCCCTGAATAGGTAAGGCTCAAAACACAAACCCACCTCCATAGGTATCACAAGGGATAAGAACCAAGATGTAATGCTACCCAATGCCAGAAGTCTAAACAGCAAGATGCATGCAGTGTAAACTCACCCAGTATGGAGAATGTTGATATCTGTCCTGTAACAGAAAACTGGGTCAAGGCTCACAACAGCACCCTTACACTACCAGGTTACACCTCATACTGTGCTGTACATCCTCAAAACATGTAACAAGCTACAAAAGGAGGGTGACTAGCAATAATTGTCAAGGATAACCACACCCCTATGTTGGTACCACAACAAGAAGCAGCATGGAAAAGCCATGGTCAAGTAACAGTGGCTAAAACTGCTTCTCAGTTTATAGCCTGCTACAGACTACCACCCTAACACCAGGAACTGCACCTGGCCTATGTTGGAATACATGAATATATCAAGCCCCCCAAACCACATTATATTGGTTGACTAAAAATACCCAGACATAGACTGGGAGCATTATACTAGCTCCAACACTGTAGGAGAAAAGTTCCTAGAATTCATAAACCAAAATGCCCAGGAACAATGTACCACTCCCACAAGAGGAGTAAGCATACTGGATGTGATAATCAGCAACATGGGTACTGGATGGCAAGATGAGAAGTGTATCCCTCACTGGTAAGACCAGACCATAGAGTAATCACACTGGATATACACATCCTGACCACAGTCCCTGGCCAGAAAACCACAGTGAAAAACATGTGTAAAGCAAAAGTTGCACTCCTCCAAACTGATGTGGAATCCATTAAAGGCCCTGTGCAGGTGAAAAATATGGGCCACACCTCAGAACCTGTTATACAGGCATTCCATGAACACAGCCAGGAATGCTTGGATTATGCAATCCCAAATAACAACAAGATACAATGCCATACACGCAGGCATCAGGCATGCTGGACTCCAGCCATTACCAAACCATGCAAGAGAATGAGGAAGCTACTACACGATAGAGCAAACATAAAAAGGGAAGTAATCACTGATCAGTAGTATGGCAATAAAATATGTCCACACATACAATCCACTAAGGCCAGCTACAACAAGTTGAATCTGTGAATCCTGAGGCAATGTTACACCTGCCCCAAGTACACAGACAACCCTCAACTCCCCCCAAGAAATACAAATATATGTGAGAGATGCAACCATTTATCCAAACCGGAGGCTGAGCTCCCTCAACTCAGTACTGTCAAAACTAGTCAGGAGGAGAAGGTAACCACACACACCACAAACCGAGTCCCACATAGACCTATCACAACTGTAAACCAAAGACATAAACACAGAAAAACATTCCCGGAGGCCCTAATTACAAACACACCACACAAGCAGAGGCCTCCAAAGTAGGCACCCAAGCAACCACAACCTCCAAACATAGCACATGCAACACATAGTACACAAAGCTGGTGTGCCAAACAGTCACAGGCCAGAAGGAGAAACAACATGCCTGATACAGTTGTAATAGATGACTCCATAGTCAGACACACTGCTGTCCCGCTCACCAGACTGAACAAGGGAAAGGATACAGTAAGCTGCCTGTAGGCTGCTACAATACGCCACATAACACAAGTAAGCAGGTCACCCCAAAGCAAGTAGAAATATGATGCAGTCATTGTACATGCTGGCATGAATGACCTGAGATGTACCTCCCTGGACTACATGAAAAGAGACATAGATGAGCTCTCCGAGTATGTAGTTCAGGACGGTATGACACTGACCGTTTGCAGCATCCTACCCTCACCAAGAATGATGCCACAGTACAAACACAGAATGATCAGCTTTAACTAGTGGCACAATTACCGCTGTCATTCCAAGAGGATCTAATGTCTGTCTGCTTAGGATGTCATGCTTGACAAGCCATGCTGCTGTTCCAGGGATGGCTTGCACCTGTTACCCCTGGGTGTCTGTATATTGGATAAGGCTTTTGCCACCTCCATTGAGCCTTACATAGGCAAGGGTGAAAAGACTAACCCACCACCCTAAAAACATAAGTAGTAAGAAACATAAGGGTAATGCTGACTAATGCCAGACATGTAAACCGCAATATGCATGCTCCTGAGGCCCTCCCCAGTATGGAGAACATCGATGTCTGTGCAGTGACAGAAACCTGCTGCAAGCCTCCTGACAGCACACCAGCACTACCAGGTTATACCTCATATCATGCGTTATGGCCCCAAAACCTGGACCAAAACATATTCAGCACAGACATCCATACGTCCAGGTAACTGACAATGCACGAAGCATCAGAGACCACCCATGTGCACCTAACCATAGGCAAAACTGCTGTACAGTCTGTAGCATGCTACAGACCACACTCTCACACACAGGAACCCCACCCAGCCGTCCCAAAGACACTGGACAGTATGAATGTCCCACCAAATACCAAACAAGGTACTCACAAATTACCACATAGGTGGTAAACCATTATGTATGGAAGGAGTAATCAGGGACCTAGGGACACAAGTGGACAGTAACCTGTTATGTGACACTCACATTGCCAATCTGGCTAAGAAGACTGTCTATATTGGACACCGTATCATGAAAGGATTCACATCTACATTAACAGAGGTCATTGTGCCCCTGTACTGTTCTCTTATCAGACCCACAATCTAGTACAATGCCTCATTTGGGATGTACCTTTTCTGACACCTGCAGCAGTTAGAAAGACCTCAAAGGTACCTCACCAAGAGGATAAAGGGTCTCAAATATATGTCATATGCTGCCTGGCTGTAGACACCCCAGCTGAATGCAGTCACATACTGCCTACACAGAGGCATTGTATGCCTGTTGTACAAGGCCATGTCCAACACAGGAGTAATGGACATGCTCCACCCCAGAAAACCCAAAACCATCGGAGCTGTGAGAGTGAGAGATGTCATCCTCAACACATAATGAAATAGGATGTGCTGGAGGGACAGATACATAACCCATAGGCTCCCTACACCCTGGAACAGAATCCCACTCCATGTTAGGCAGAGCCCCTCACTGACACTCTTCAACAGGAATCTTGCCAAGTGGATGAATGATTGTAGATGTACACTGGGGGTCTTCACTGTGTAACGTCCAGACAGAGGCACAGTAAAGTAAATCATAAATGGCCATAATATTCACATAGCAAGGGGCGGCAAAAGCCACACACACACTCTGGCTAAGCTTATAAATGCCCTAGGGTGGATAGCCTAGTATGAACCTATGAACCTATGAAGATACAAATTGTACAGGACACTAAGGATAATCACAAGGCTTTCTCAACTGATAGTAGGAATCTTGTTGGGAATTCATGGATATGCTCTGAATCACTCAAATATTACAAACAACATACCAAACACACACACACACATATTGCCAACATACAACCTGACAGGTGTAGTGCAAACCCCCCCCACACACACACAGAATGCAAAATATCTATCCCAGCAGACTGCTGGCCCCCTGACATTGCAGATGCTGAGGTAACAGCCAGCATCTACAAAGCAAAACACACAGCAGCAATAGTATGAGATGGTGTCCTGGGCTGAGTCCAACATGGACTCCAAGAAGAATGGAATGCCAAATCACACTACTGCTCAGTGTCAGCCTTACCACAGGATATGTACCCAAAGAGCAGTGTACAACAACAGTGGTCATTCTCAACAAAGGTGTTGCCTGAATGGATACTGCAAACTACCACCCCAGAATCCTGACAAGCTTGGTCTGCATGGCTATGGAAAGGATCAGCATGTACCGCAGACATAAAGATATTGGGGACCTACTGACACCAGACCCTACCCAGTGTAGCTTTCGTAAGTGCAGATGCTGCCTCTTAAACATGTTTGACTCATTTGAAACAGTCATTAAGGTCATTGATGAGGGCAATGTGGTCCACACAGCGTAGCTGGACCTTGCAAAGGCTTCCATACAATACTCCACGTGTTCATTATAGATAGGCTCACCAGCTTAAATATAAACCCCTATGTCAGTAGAGGGGTTGCAAACCAGACCAAGGACAGAACTGACATGGTCAGACATGCTGCAGCCATGTCAGACTACAAACCAGATATAACTGGCATCCCACAAGGCTTGGTCCTGGGACTTCCCTCATTTGGTATATATGTCCCATAGGTACAGGCCAACATGGAAGGACTGTGTCTGAACATGTTTGCAGAGGACTACAAACTGGCCACCATATCTGACCCTCCAGCTGACACAAGCATCCCACAAAAGGGCCACATAGAAGCAGACAACTGGTGCCATAGCCATGTCAGGAAGCTAATTGCAGAAAAGTGTATAGTCAACCCCTGTGGATATACAGTAAGTGCCCACCAATTACCACATAGGTGTTAACCCATTAAGTACTTAACATGTAATGAGAGACCTGGGGACACAAGATGATAGATATCCTGCTTTGGACAAACACGTGGCTGTAGTGGTTACAGAAACATACCATATACCCACCTACCATGAAGGTTGTCAGATCTAGATAAGGGGAGGCCATTGTGGCTCTGCAGTCATCCTTCATCAGCGTTACAATTGACTACAATAGCCCCTGTGGGATGTACCTCAGCAGACACCTCCATCAACTGTAAAGTCCCCAAAAGTACCTCACCAGAAGTATCAAAGAGCTTGAACAGATGCCATGTGTTGCCTGATTAAACAAACTGCAGCTCCACACACTGCCATACTGCCCACCCAGAGGCAAGCTGTGCCTGATGTATAAAGCCATGTCCAAGCTGGAATCAATGAACATGCTGCACCTTGTACACTCTGAATGGCAGTGAGCTATGCACATGAGAGACCTGAACCCCAGCACTGACATACATAGGACAAGCTGTACTGAATGATCCATAACACAGAAGCCACCCCCACTCATGAGTAAACTCCCAGTACAGGTTAGCCAGAGTCACTCATCGACTCTCCTCAAGAGGAATCTTGATGAGTGGATGGGAGATGGTAGGTTTACCCTGGGTATCACTGTTATGTCACGGGTAGACGGAGGCACAGTATACTAACCATGACATATGTCATGGCAAACTCCACCTACAATGTGTGTCGAAGGACAAACACACTCTCCGACTAGCATTAGAAATGGCCTAGGGCACATCGCTAGTGTTTGTCAATGTACACCTATGTTGTGGAATACACTACCAATGTTGGACAAGCCTGGTTTAAGTAGTTCATATCTGAACATAATGCAACATGGTCAGATGTGCACAACTGGCCCCTAACCAGGCTGTTTTGCTCACTATGAAAATGTAAAGCAGTGATAGGACTAAAGGCCAAGATACTGTCCACCACAGTGAAAGTACTGAACCAGTACACTATACGGTACTACAGTGTTAGGTCAGTATAAAAGGATGTTGACAACTGTATGCAAAGTATCCCATGCAAACCCTGCAGGCAGAGTATAATCCCTGTTGTGTTCAGACACAAAGCAGTTGGACAGTACCTACACAACATGACACACAACACACAACCATAAACGTGAGATATTGTTGAAGTTCACACTCATCCACAAATGTGGTGGGCTGCAGAGTTCAACATATGGAAAGCTCACACTGGGCATGCCCGCACACTTTGATAAATGAGACATATGTCAGACAACATGCCATGGGAAGCCTGAACTGGGCATGCTCACACAGGCCAAATCTCAGTTTAGCATTTGGCCACACATATCTGGTATTTGTACATGTAATTCCAGGAACCAACCACATTATAGCAATCTGCCCAGTGCACACAGTTAAATGACTACAGAGACATACGTGATATAGTGGATCCCTCCCATATTCAAACATCTTCCACAGATACACAAGTTGTTCATAGAAACAGGGAATGCTATGGCAATAAAGACCTGCAAACAGTCTATCAGCAACAAATATTGTGCATCTGACAATTAAACATATGGGTGTAGAGGTCAACACTAGGCTATTTGCCCTAGGGAATGACAGCTTTGCCAGAGTGTGCTTGGCGTCTGCCTCCCCAGTACAGTAGGTTACTGTGCCACTGTAAAGTAGGTCACATAAGGCACCATGTGAGGCTAGTGTGCTGTGCCTCTGTCAAGCACAGACACAGTGGAGATCCCAGGGGTTGAATTTGCTAAGCCACATCCATGTTGTTGGTGTGTGCTGGAAGAGGGTTGCTGAGGACCTCTAACAGTACGTGGGCATCAATAACAGACTGAGGGGAGCCTTATCTGCATTGTCTGGACAAATGCACTGTCAACACTTTGTCGTGATGATTATGAGGGATTGAAGTGTCATGCCAGTAGTGTTCAGAGATGTCCTCCCTCTGTGGGCTACTGCTCTGCAATGTATTAGCTCACTCTGTCTGTTGGACAGCTCATATATGGCTGGTGTACACCTGACAGGTGTCCTGTTGTGGAGCAGTCATGGGTATATTTGGGATAGCATGTTCAATGCAAACCTTCCACATGCTCATAGAATGCAATTGTCAAGGATTATGCAGAGTGGCCTGCATACTCCCCCAGCATGGGTCCTTTGAAGTCTTCCACCCCAGTCTTCACAAGTGTAAAGTCTGCTTTTGATAAATACACTTTGTTTGCAGTGACAACCTTGCCTTGGGGTGGGGATGGGATATGGATGTCCAGGGAAAGGTGGGTATGGCCACATATCAACAATGGTGGTCTACCTCTGGTGTGGAACAGTGAGTACCCATGTTGTAGATGGTCAGGTGCAATATGTATTCCCCCTTGTGGCTGTGGTGAGTGGTCCTGCCATATTACATGGGCTCACAAATTGTAGTGGCTGTAGGGTTATGTTGTAGAGGTCTGTGTAGTTCCCACACATAACATACCTGTACCTGACGTTAAAAACTAGAATGGTGTATGTGAACACCTGCATATCTTGGCACTGTTCCCAGGGAAGCAAAGTGTGTCTCCTGGATGTGGGTGGGGTGCTCCAAACTGGTTGTGTTGTGTGTTACAGGTCCTGTGGTCACGAAGCATGGTATAGAACATAACCTGCCAGTACGATGTGCATATCTGACCCTGAAGTAGGTAGCTGCAAATGCATATATATGCTATCTCCCACCTGACAGGTAGTACTAGATGTACATACCTCTGTAGAAATAATGATGTCAGCACCCTATAAATACTGCAGGTGTAGAGCAGATGCCCATTAATTCGGATAGTGCGCTCTGCTAATGCGTCTCCTTCAAGTATTATAATATAGTTAGGTAGGGGTTTGAATCCTGCAAATGCTCACCGTGTGGGTGAGCGGGGTTGGTGTGTGTGCAAGTTTGTGTGAGGGAAATGTCCCTTTTGGCAACTGTGAAATCACACTACAGGATGTACATTCACCTTTCTAAACACTGATGATGTCAGCACCCTATAAGTACAGCAGGAGAAGGGAAACCTCCCAGTAATGCGAATAGCGCGCTCTGCTAATGCATCCATCTTGAGTATCATAACATAGTTAGGTAGGGGTTTGAATCCTACAAATGCGCAGTGTGTGTGCAATTTTGTATGAAAGAAATGTCCCTTTTGGCAACTAGGAGAACACACTACACGATGCACATTCCTCTTTCTAAACACTGATGATGTCAGCACCCTATAAGCACAGCAGGAGAAGGGAACCCTCCCAGTAATACAAATAGCGCACTCTACTAATGCACCTGTCTCGAGTGTCATAACATAGTTAGGTAGGGGTTTAAATCTTGCAAATGGCAAGTGTGTGTGGAGGGGATGGAAGTAGGGTGTGTGCAATTACATCTCCGAAAGAACTGACACTTTTGCCAATCAGTACAACACACCAGCTGCTGCATTTTCCAATCTCTACACAGAGATGATGTCAGCACCCTACAAGTACAGCGGAAGAGGCCAAATCTCCCAGTAATGCAAATAGCATGCTCTGCTACTGCGTCTCTCACTACTGTCATAGCACAGTTAGTTATGGCTTTGAATTCCACACATGCCACGTGTGTTTATTTTATTTATTTATTTTTATTTATTTTACATTTGTTAACCGGGCTAGTCTGACTGGATATATTTCCATTTTCAGCAGAGGCCCGGGGAGAAAAGCTCCACATATGGACATAAGAGATTTATAATGAGTACAAATAACAAGTTACAAATAACAAGTTACAGACTTGTAACACTTCAACCAATGCATCTTGATTACAAAAAGAAGGCAACTGGAAAAACTAAAATACATTCTATTAAACATCAATACAACTTCTAGAACCTGATAAATAATAAGAGAGACCAGGGAAAAGAACTAAAACATTGAAACCTAAAACTAGATTACAAAGAAGTACACTACCTAGTACATGGTAAACATGGTAGACAGAGGGACTCTGCCTAACCTGGACTGGGATTGTATTCCAGAGTGAAGGGAGCCTCTGGGTTATGAATCTGTCCCTCCAGCATGTCCTATTTATTTCAGTGCTGAGGTTCAAGTCTCTCGAGCGCGTAGGTCAATGGGATTTGGATATTCTGAGTTGCAGCATGTCCATTAATTCCAGGTTGGACATGGCTTTATACGTCAGACACAGATCGCCTCTGAACAGGCGGTATGCCACTGAGTAGAGCTGGAGTTTCTTTAACCGGGCAGCATATGGCATCTGTTTGAGCCCTTTGATCCTCTTGGTGAGGTACTTTTGGGGTCTTTCCAGTTGCTGCAGGTGTCTGGTAAGGTACATCCCAACAGGGGCATTGTACTCAATTATGGGCCTGCTGAGGGATGAGTAAAGAGGCACAATGACCTCCCCTGATCTAGATGTGAATCCCTTCATGATGAGGTGGGCTATATAAAATGTTTTTCTAACCACTTTGGCCACATGGTTGTCAAATGAGAGATTGCTATCAACTTGGGTCCCCAGGTCCTTAATTACTTCTTCTGTACTTAATGGATTACCACCTATGTGGTAATTTGTGGGCACTTTGTTCTGGCCAAAGGGGATGACTATACACTGTTTGGCATTTAGCTTGAGGCCATAGCTCTGGCACCAGTTGCTGTTTCTATGAGGCCCTTTTGGAGGATGCTTGTGTCGGCTGGAGAGTCGATTATGGCAGCCAGTTTGCAATCATCTGCGAACATGGTCAGCCACAGTCCTTCCATGTTGGCTTGTACCTCCGAGAAATATATACCGAACAAGAGAGGTCCCAGGACTGAGCTTTGTGGGACACCACTTGTAACTGTTTTGGTGTCTGACATGGCTCCAGCAATTCCAACCATGTGGGTTCTATCCTTGAGCCAGTTTGCAATCCATCTAGTGACATAGGGGTTGATATTTAAGCTGGTGAGCTTCTCTATAATGCCCGAGTGGGGTATTGTATGGAAAGCTTTTGCGAGGTCCAGGTAGGCTGTGTGGACCACCTTCCCCTCATCAATGGCCTTGGTGACATTTTCAATGAAATCAACCAGGTTTAAGAGGCAGGATCTGCTCTTAACAAAGCTGAACTGGGTAGGACCCAGTGTCTGTAGGTCCCCAATATCTTTATTTATGAGGTCCATGATGATCCTTTCCATAGCATTGCAGACCAAGCTAGTCAGGCCTATGGGGCGATAGTTTCCAGGATCCGTTGGGGCAACACCTTTATGGAGAGGGACCACTGTTGCTGTACGCCACTCTTTGGGCAGATATCCTGTAGTAAGGCTGAGATCGAACAGTAGTTTTATGTTTGGGTTTAGCTCTTCTTGGAGTTCATGTAGGATACAGCCCGGGACACTGTCTGGTCCCATTGATGCTGTGTTTTTTCTTTGGAGAGGGCAGCTCTTACCTGAGCATCTGACATGTCAGGGGGGCAGCACTCTGTTGGGATAGATATTTTCCCTTTTGGTGTGGAGGGGGTGGGGAGACATTTGCACTGAACCTGTCAGCTAGGATGTTGGCAATGTCTGTGGGTTTGGTGTTTCTTTTGTCATTTGCGACTAATTCTGTGCATATCTGGGAATTACCACCCAGGTTCCTAACATAACTAAAGTAAGATTTGTGATTATCCTTAGTGTCCTGTGCAATTTCCTCTCGAAGCTGGCCTTAGACAATTTTATGAGTGCCCGTAGTTGTTTGCTAATACTGATCAGTGATGCCTTCCCTTTTTGGGAATTTGCTCTATCATTTAGTAGCTTCCTCCTTATATTGTATAGTTTATTTATGTCTGGGGTCCACCAGACAGGACGTCTGCCTTTGGAGGATCGGGTCTTGGTTTTATTTGGCTGTAGTGTAAGTGATTAGTTAGCACTGGCATATATGACTGCTCACATGGACAAATGCCAGGTAAGTCATGTGCAATGTGTCACAGGCAACGTACATGTGAACAGGACAAACAGTGATGTTCTGTCAAGTGAGACATGAGCATACATATAGTAAGCAATGCAGATGTCACTAGGAGTCCACAGAAGCTCTGTAACTCTGCATTGCAGGTGGGATCAGTGTTCCAGGGTAACTGCAAGCAAGCATGCATGCAAACAAAGCTACAGTAAGCAGGGCTGCATGTAGTCCATTGTACAACAAACAAGCTGTACCACTTCCACTAGGTAACAGTGCAAATATGCAGGCACTATACACATGTACGTGGAAATCCACATGTCAGATGGCTAGGGTCCAGTCTCAGCGCACACAAGTGTACAGACCATGTACCGTCAGGATGTACAATATCTGGATGGAAACCCAGGTGCTCATACCTGCAGTAATACACATGTCAAATAACAGACACTGAGCCTTCACTCAGTGGTTCCATACTTAGTAGGATGTATGCTACCTGGCCTGCCACCACAGTATCCCTGACATGTATGGGGACTCTCCCTCTTGTGACAGTTAGTTTTGTGTGTTGGGGCTGTCTAGCATGGTATGAGATGTGGGCTTGCAGTGCTAGGGTGCTCCTGTGTGTCCTGTACCAGTCGTGTAGTACTGCACACATATCAACATCCTCATACATCTGCATTGCAGAGTCCAGTGTGGGCAACATGCCACATGCAGTTTACATGTCCATCACTGCGTATCAATACTTTCATTACTTTATCCCCTGTGCTACCTACGTATGTAGCCTTCTGTTGACATCCTTACTACCAGTATGCCAACATGTGCAGATGATACACTATGGCACTTACCATGGGTGTAGACAACACTACATGACAATCATACCCTTACTGCATCAGGCATGCTGGGATATACCCACAATTATATCAGCACACAGTACTGTTGACAACATGATACTATTACTACACATCTATGTAGACACCCTGTGCATCAGCAGCATGTTAACCTGTACCTGCACTGATGTTACAGATTGCAGGAGGTGGCACAGTTTCATCATATGCACAGGGTGTGAACTTAGTATGTCTGAGTCAGCCACCAATACCACCAATTGACATGTATGTGTATGTGTGTTGTTGAGGGACAGCAGTACAAGGTGGGGCAATGTTGATGCAGTGTGTGCATGTATGCGGTAGCCCTAGGTGTTGTCAATTCGCATGTGTGTATGGATGCACACAGTTCCACCTCATGACTGCCATATATTGGTGTTTGTGGACAGCCACAGACTGTACCTGCCAGGTCATACAGATCAGTGTCTCTGGGCACGGACACGGTACCTGTGCCTTGCAGGGGTGCTACGGACCGTATCCGGTACCAACCCAGACTGGGTACTTTCATCAGAAGCAGGTGTTCATTGACTGGACACAGATCCCTGTTGGGCCTGGCAGAGCCACGTGCACATAGTCTCCTGGGGCGGTCTGATGACAGCACAGACCCAGCATTGCTGGGGCTGCTGCTGGTACTATGGGGCGGCCGCGGCCCTGTTGTCGTCCGCGATGACCGCCAGCTGCTGCTGTTGCTGGCATACGTCCATGTCAACGCCTCAACCGTCCATCGCCCTGGCTCATGGACATGTAGTTGTGGAACCGGTCTAAAATGTCCCCACAACGTCTGTCTATGACATCGTTGAAATTACGGATGGCAGCCGCAATGTCACGCATACTGTCAGCCATGGCTGTGCGACATGCTGTCAGCTCCCTCAGACCCTGTCTGGTGTACCGTTCCATACGTGACTGTGCCTGCATGACAGCCCGAAACATAGCTGAGGTTGTAAGACCTCTGTGAGCATGTCTGACAGGGGCAGTACGCCCATGGATGCTCCCACGAGAACCCCTGGACATCTGTCTGTGTGGTACCATCTCAGGGCCATGCCCATGGCTGCTGTGTGGGGACGCATGTGCCACAGATACCACATTACCCTGGTCAATGCCCACTGTAACCTGTCCATCACCTAGGGACATTGGTGACAAAGGGTGTATTGGCAGGATAACTGTGTGCATTGATGGGGTTGACAGCTGTGTACTGTCAATTGGCTGACCAATGACGGACCCTGGCATACCTTCCTGTGCCATTACACAGATGTCATCATTATCAGTACCCATGGCAGCTGATTCAGGTTCCCTGCTGCATGACACCAGAGCAGCACCAGAACCTGTGGGAGGGAAACAGGAAACACAGTTTACAATGTCTACACAATATTACCAGTGATGTACACATCCACACATGCACAGGCCCACACATGCACACATGCACACATGCACAGGTGCACACATGCACACATGCACAGGTGCACACATGCACAGGTGCACACATGCACACATGCACACAGTTGCACACATGCACACATGCACACAGTTGCACACAGTTGCACACTACTCAGTATGCGAGATATCAACACACAGACACAGACACACCTGCATGCATACACAGAGCACTACTCAGTGAGCCTAATATTACTATTACTATAAAGACTATTAAAGGTATTGTTAATACACACTCACCAGCATGGATAGGCTGCATTGCTGTTACACCGGAGGGACCTGCAGATGTGAGGAAACTAATGTCAGTGGGCACAACTGTGCCACTGTTACTGAGTATGATACAGGTCAGTAGTACAACAGTCACTTTTCACAGATCAGCTGCTGATATTGAGAATATCACACTTGCACATTTAATACTATGATGACAGCTACAAACCAAGAACACACCTCACATATGCATTGACTACCAGTGTACACAACAGTCAACTATACATATGGCATATTACCTGCACGCTCGTAGTCTTGCTGCTGCATGGCTCCAGCCTCCATCATAATGCATGTCTGTTGCTGCTGTTGTTGTTGGCGGGCTGGATCCACAACACTTATGAGTAGTCCCTCCAGTCTGGTGAGTGGGGGATGTGATCCACAACACTTATGAATAGTCCCTCCAGTCTGGTGAGTGGGGGATGTGTAGCCACCCCACCACCTTTGGCAACCTGTTGCCTGTGGATATCCGACGCACGCTGATGGACATTTCTGATTAAATCACTGCAGTGATGTCGTACCTGCTCATATGTCCTATTATGCGTGCCTATGTCATTTACCCGACAGACCAGGTCTTGCCACAGTGCAGCCCTCTCCTGCTGATTCTGGCTGGTGCGGGAAAAGAGTATTGCATAATCCCGCACCAGGCTCTGGTGTATCTCCTCATCCTGAGCTGCTGAGTAAGCTGGATTGCGCTGGTGAGCCATAGTCCTGTAAAAGGAAATAACAGGATATCAGCTAAATATGTCAGCAGAATTTGGCACACATATTACACATGCTACTTGACTGTTGTGATACAACATATCTCACATATATAGCATCTGTCTGTCTATTGGTGGATACACATGTAAATGGCCAAGTATCAGTGCTCAGCCAACAACTGTGCAACAGTACCTGGCACACTCCATATGACATACTACCAAATCCCAGCAGTCAGAACACTGATTCAGGTCCAAAGCACCTCCCCGCTCTGGGGGTTTGTATTGAGGTACTGTATGGGGTACATCAACAACTACTGTGAGCTGACCACAAACTAATTGCCCTGGATATACATATCCCACCTCCACCACCAGCACAAATGACTATAGTGAATAACATTTCAAATGCAAACATTACATTTTGTAAAAGTGACATGGTATCCTTTCAGCCCACTGGGCCAGTGGAAGACACAATCCACAATGCTGACCCCTTCACAAATTATTTCTACGGACATCTCCAAGAATGCATGGATCATCCAATCCCATTTAAGACCAAGACAGTCTCCACAAAGGAACAGCATCCTGTCTGGTGGACCCCAGCCATAGACAGATTGTATAACAAAAGATGGAAGCTACTGCAAGACAGAGCATAATTCCGTAAAGGGAAGGCATGTCTGATCAGCACTAGTAAGGAGCTATTTTCTCAAATACAAACATCCATGGGCAACTTTGAGAGGGAAATCAACAGGGACACTACATATAACCACAAGGCCTTCTTCAGTTATGTTAGCAACCTGGTCAGAAACCCTCCACTATGCTCATAGTTAGTACACAACAACAAATAATTCCCTGAACCCACAGATATTGGCAACATTGTGGCAGACAGGTTCAGTGCAGGTTTCCCCCCTCCCTCTCCCCCAAAATAAGACATAGTTATCCCAGCTCACTGTAACCTCCCTGTCATCACAGATATCCAGGTGAGAGCAGCCCTCAGGAAAGCACGATACACAACATGAATGGGACCTGATGGTATCCCCGGTTGCATGCTACATGAACTCCAAGAGTTACTAAACACACATATAGAAGTGCTATGTAACACTAGCCTGACTACAGGATATGTACCTGTACACTGGCGCACAGCAGCAGTGGCTCCACTACATGAAGGAGGCACGTCTACATATCAATACAATACAACACAATACAATACATTACAATACAATACAATACAATATGCTATTGCCCCTGTACTACAGCAGCATACTGTTCTGCTACCCTGACCATTGTGACACATGTGATGTGATGGTACCTGCTGCTGTCAAACAGTTACACAGGGTGACTCATATGGCATATTACCTATCTGACTAACATTCAGCAGGGGTATGTGTGACATGTACTCATGGGGAGTCTTGCTTCTTAACGCTGTGTGGTTTATTGCAGGGTATGTCTTATCTATGAGTAGGAACCTGTACCTCCACCATGTGCTCTCTATTGCAGTGTCACGGATGACACACAGCAGTCATTTAGGTTGTGGATGGTGTGAGGTGTTACTATGGTTGTTGGACATCTGTCAAGGGTGTGACTTAAGTATGTAAATCCAGGAGTTGTAACCTCTATGTGGGTAGTATGTGTGTAATCTGTGGTGTTGTCAGTCACTGTGCATTGGTAATGTGTTTGAGTGCATTGTCACAGTGTTGTTCATAGGTTCATAGGTTCATAGGTTCATACTAGGCTATCTGCCCGAGGGCATTTACAAGCCTAGCCCATCGTTTTGTGGCTTTCGCCACCCCTTTAGTATGGGGAACTATACCCATTATTTTGCTGTGCCTCTGTCGAGCAGTGACACTGAGGTAATCCCTGGGGTATATCTGTGATCTCCCATCCATTGGTCAAGATTTCTCTTGAACAAGGCCAGCGAGGTGCTCTGCCTCACATATACCGGGATTTTGTTCCACAGCATAGGGAGTCTTTGGGTGATGAATCTATCCCTCCAGCATGTCCTATTAATAGCCGTGTCGAGGTTTAAGTCTCCCGCCCTTGTGGCTCTGATGGATCTAGATTTTTTGAGGTGAAGCATATTCATCAAATCTGGGTTTGACATGGCCTTGTATGTTAGGCAAAGGTCACCTCTGAGCAAGCGGTAAGCGACTGAATAGAGATGGAGTTCTTTCAGTCGGGCAGCATAGGACAGATTTTTGAGACCCTTTATCTTTTTGGTGAGGAACTTTTGTGGCCTCTCCAGCTGCTGCAAGTGTCGGGTCAGATACATTCTGAATGGGGCATTGTACTCAATCATTGATCTGATGAGTGATGATTAGAGGGAGACAATGACCTCCCTTGATCTAGATGAGAATCCCTTCATGATAAGGTGGGCAATGTAGAAGGTCTTCCTAACTACTTTAGCTACATGGGTGTCGAATGACAGACTACTATCAACCTGGGTCCCCAGGTCCCTGATAACTTCTTCTGTGCTCAGTGGATTGCCACCTATTTGGTAGCTAGGGGTAACCTTGTTTTTCCGGAAGGGTATGACTATGCATTTTTTGGCATTTAACTTTAGGCCATGGCTCTGGCACCAGTTATCCATTTCTGTGAGACCCTTCTGAAGGATATCTGTGTCAGATGTGTTTTCTACTATGCCCAGTTTGCAGTCATCTGCAAACTTTGTCAGCCATAACCCTCCTGTGTTTGCTTGTACTTCGGAGAAGTAGATGCCAAACAAGAGTGGGCCCAGGACTGAGCCCTGTGGGACACCACTTGTGGCTTTGAGTCTGACATGGCGCCAGCAACTCTGACCCTGTGGGTTCTGTCACTCAGCCAGTTTGCAACCCATCTTGTGATGTATGGGTTAATATTTAAGCTGATGAGTTTTTCAATGATACCCGAGTGGGGTATTGTATCGAAGGCCTTTGCCAGATCGAGGTAGGCTGTATGGACTGCCTTTCCCTCATCAATGGCTTTGGTGACTGTTTGAAAAAGTCAACCAAGTTTAAAAAGGCATGATCTGCCTTTGACAAAGCCAAACTGGGTTGGATCCAAAGTCTGCAAATTCCTATGTCTTTATTTATGAGGTCCATTATGATCCTCCATGGCTTTGCAGATAAGGCTTGTCAAGCTAATGGGCCGGTAATTTCCAGGGTCGGTGGAGGCACCGCCTTTGTGAAGTGGGACCACAGTTGCAGTGCGCCCCTGGTACGTATCCAGAGGTAAGACTTTGATTAAACAGCTGTCCTAGCTGTGGGTTTAATTCCTCATTGAGTTCGTGGAGCACACAGCCGGGGACACCATCAGGTCCCATGGATGCTGTGTTTTTGCTTTGGAGAGAGCAGTTCTCACTTGGGCGTTGGAGATGTTTGGGGCTGCAATCATTTGGTATAGATATCTCCTTTTGGGGGGGAGGGGGGGAGAAGTTTACACTGAACCTGTCAGCCAGTATGTTGGCAATGTCCGTAGGATCAGTAATCTTCACATCATTTTGAACTAGTTCTGAGCATATCTGGGAGTTTCCTCCCAGGTTTCTAACATAGCTAAAGAAGGCCTTATGATTGTCTTTTGAGTCTTTAGCTATTTTTCTCTCAAAATTTGCTTTGGATGATTTTATGAGAGCTCTTAGTTTTTTACTTATAGTGATCAAGGGTGTCTTACCTTTTAAGGATTTTGCTCTATCTTGTAGTAGCTTCCTCCTTTTGTTGTAGAGTTTGTTTATGGCTGGGGTCCACCAGACTGACGCTTGCCTTTGGTACAAAGAGTCTTTGTTTTGCTTGGGATTGCCTTATCCATGCAGTCCTGCAGGTGCTGGTAGAAGGCATTTGTAAGTGATTCAGCGGCTTGTGTACTGTTTTCCATGGCTCGGGGCCTTAAAGGAGACCACACTAGTCTTTAGAAGTGTGAAGTCAGCTTCGAGAAGTTCTTTACTGTGGTCTTTTTTATTTCAGGTGGGGGTGGGATGAGGACCTCCAGCGAGATTAGTTTGTGATCTGATCTCACCAGTGAGGGGTATACTTCCGGTGTTGAACATTGTGCTCCCATGTTCGTGATGATGAGGTCAAGTATGTTATCTCCTCTTGTGGGGATGGTAACTAGTTGTTCCATGGCATTTGAGTTTATGAATTCCAGGAACTTTTGGGCTAGGGTGTTTGGGCTTGAGTAGTGTTCCCAGTCTACATTAGGGTAATTGAAGTCACCTAGTATGATGGTGTTTGGTGATACATTTATCCCCTCTAGTGTTTTCAGGAAGGCCATGTGAGGTTCCTGAGTTTGTGAGGGTGGCCTGTAACATGCTACAATTTGCAGAGCAGTCTTGCCTATGGTTAATTGCACCTGGATGGTCTCCGATGCATCGTGCGTTGCAACCAGTCTTGAGGTGTGGGTGTCCTTGATGAATATGGATACCCCCTCCTCTTGGTATTGTCCGGATTTTGGGGCCGGAACGCATGATATGAGGTAAAACCTGATAGTGCTGGGGTGCTCTCAGGAGCCTTGGACCAGGTTTCTGTCACAGCACAGACATCGATGTTCTCCATACTGAGAAGGGCCTCGAGTGCGTGCATTTTGAGATTCAGACTTCTGGCATTGAGCAGCATTACCCTTAGTTTTTTTCTTTTTTTGTGTTCTAGGGTGGTAGGTTTAGAATTGTAGCCTTGCCTAAAAAAGGCACTATGGGGGTGGCAAGAGCCTTTGCCAATATCCGGATTCCCAGGGGTGACAGGTGCAAGCCGCCCTTGAAGCAGCGTGGCTTGTCCAGCATGTCATCCCAGGCAGACAGACACTGGATCCCCTTTGAATGACACCAGTGTTTAAGCCAATTGTTAAAGCTGATCATCTTATCTCTGTATTGTGGCATCATTCTTGGTGAAGGTAGGATACTGCTCAAGGTCAGGGTCATACCTGCCTGGGCTACATAATCAGAGAGCTCCTCAATGTCTCTTTTCATGTAGTCCAAGGAGGTACATCTCAGGTAGTTTACACCAGCGTGGACAATGACTGAGTCGTATTTGTACCTGCTGTTGAGAGACCTGAGTGCTTGCGTTATGTGGCGGATTCTAGCGCCCGACAGGCAGCTTACTGTGACCTTCTCCTTACTCAGTCTGGTGAGGGGGGCGTCAGTGTGTCTGTCTATGGAGTCACCAATGACTAGTGTGTCTGGCATTTTGTTTGGCCTTAAGGTCTGTGACTGTTTGACACTCTGACTGTGAGGTCTATGTGTTGCAGGTGATGTGTTCTGAGGTGGTGGTTGTTTGGGTGTCTGCTTTGGTGGCCTCTGCTGTTTTGGTAGATTTTTGATCAGAGCCTCCAAGTATGTCTTTGTGTGTTTATGTGTATGATTTGAGGTTGTGATGGTACTATGTGAGACTGGGTCTATAGTGTGTGTGGTAACCTTCTCCTCCTGACTGGTCTTGCCAATCCTATGTTGAGAGAGCTCAGCCTCCAGTTTGGCTGTATAGTTGCATCTCTCGCATGTATTTGTGTTTTGTGGGAGGAGGAGAGGGTTGTCTTCTCCATATCTGTAGCTGTCATGTGAGGTACATACCGTGGCAGCCATTATGTGGTGTGGAGGGGTACACTGACCTACATGTCCATAGCTGACACACCATGTCTGGTGACACATACCATGTGCAGGTATTCCAGGAATAGTGTGCCACTGTGAATATCATTGGGGGGACTATTGTACACATTTATGACTCTGTTCACCCCTGACACATGCAGTGGTGGGCAGCCAATCACATATCTGGTGGTTACTGGTGTAGGTGATTTGAAATGGGGTATGGTACTCCAGTTTTGACACTGGTGTTCACTCCATGCCTTTGTCACCAGGCACCTGTTGCAATACATCTGTACACATGTGCCTCACTCAGAATATATATACATCTCTCTCTCTCTCTCTCTCTCTCTCTATATATATATATATATATATATGTATATAGATATATCTATATGTATATATATATATATATATATATATATATATATATATATATATATATATATATATATATGTCTGTATACATATACACATATATATATTGATGTACATATATTGCTATAGATATGGAGGGGGTGTGAGAGAGGGGTGAGAGTGACAGAGGGGGACAGGGGAGTGTGAGACCGTCATATACAGTCATACCTGCAGATAGTCAGATCTGTCTGTCTATGTATATGTATCTACTTATATCTATATCTGTATGTGTGTATTACATATATATGTTTGTACATATTCTATCTATCTACATCTGTCTATGTATTCCTACATCTCTCTCTATGTATGTATACATATATGCATATTATATATATATATATATATATATATATATATATATATATATATATATACATACATACATATATTGACATACATACATATCCATATGATAGATAGGTATATCCACATGTCTGTTTACAAAACTGTATACACACACTAACGTACTGCTAAACATACATAACTGTGAAACCTACTTTGTACATTGCACTACAACCTACATTCAACCTACATTGATATGTGCACATAGATGCTCTCACATACAAATGTATGTACAGCCTTCACTGATAGTTGCTGTATGTCCCCTGCCCTTTGCACATCTTCATATATGGTTCCCTATCAGAAGCCTGAAACACTATAAGCTTGAAAATCCAAATCCTGAAACCAAAAGCCTGAAAATTCAAAATCCCGAAAACACAAAATCCTGAAACTCAAAATCCTGAAAACACAAAATGGACATACTGACGTCATTGTGGCTTTGCTATTGTTAGCCCTGTGGTGTTAGGTCATGCGTTGGGTTCAGGTCAGTGTGCGGTTGGTTTTATGTGAGGGTTAGGGGCGGTTTAAGTGAGTGAGGGTTAGGGCGCAGGTTAGGCATGTATGCAATAGTGACAAATATTGGGGTTAGGGGCAGTTTAAGTGAGTTAGGGTTAGGGCGCAGGTCAGGTGAGTGTGCGATAGTGACGGACCTTAGGGTTAGGGTTAGGGTCAGGGACAGTTGGTAGATATTAGTGTCTTTATAGTGACATATTAGCATTATTTGTGTTTTCAGGATTTTGAGTTTCAGGATTTTGGGTTTTTGGGATTTTGAATTTTCAGGCTTTTGGTTTCAGGATTTTGATTTTCAAGCTTATAGTGTTTCAGGCTTCTGATAGGGAACCTCATATACATATGGATACAGACCATTGACACATATGGAGGGTTCACAGTATGTAGACTTTTATGGTATTACTTTACATTACCTGTGTTTGTCACAGCTGTTTGTGTTGCCGTCTGGTTTTGTGTCCTGCTGCTCCACTTGCCAATTGTCAGCTTTCAGGTGGTTGTTGCTGAACAGTTTTGTTTGTGTATGTTTAATTTTTTCTCTCTCTCTCTCTCTCTCTCTCTCTCTCTCTCTCTCTCTGTCTCTCCCTACCTCCACAGGGTGCAATGAAAGTATTGCATGTGTGGACTGGGAGTACAGCATGCTTTTGTAGGTATCTGCATATGTCCATGTGATGGCCTCTGTACCAATTGTTAGCCAGCATTTGCTAATTGCATGCAGCCAGTTGTGTACTGATTGCAGTTCTCACTGTGATTTCAGGACAGTGCTATAAAAAGGTATGTGAGATAGGCATAGCCCTTTCAGATTTTAAAGGCAGGGACCATGCTGGTATGCTGTGGACACTGTTCTGTGCGTGTAAAGATTAGTTTCTCTCTCATATTTCTGGCTGTGTTGTAGATTAACATTTCTCCATTCATTTCTCCAGTTTCCTGTACTAAGTGTGTATGTACACTGACACCTAAGACTACTACTACTGTTAATGTGGGTGGGTGTGCTTTCCTGTGGGACATGTGGTGTAACTGGTGTATAGCAGTGGCTCTTGCACTTTGTTGCTATGGCTGCAATATTTAACCTTTACAGTCACTACTTGTATGCCTGCTAGGTGTCTTGACTGTAGTGTGTTGCTGTGGCTTTCCTATTTTCCATGTACATTCACACCTTGGAATGCTTGCTATATCTGCTAGGGTGTTACTGCATGCAGTGTGGTCTGGCCATGGTATGGGCCTTGGCATCTATTAGGGTATTTGAGTATGCTGCTGAGCAGGGCCCAGAGACTCTCAGGTGCATTTGTTATCTGCCTCATGGAATGGTACATATCAGTGGGGTACACCCATTAAATTGTCTGGTATTCTGCAGTTGTGACTGTGGGATAGCATGAGCATATGTATTACTACACTATTTCTGCCGTGCAAGTGGTGCATACTTTCAGGACTTCATAGTTACCATTGCATGTGTTGTAACACCTTTCTGAATACTGTTTGTACATTTCACATGGAGTCTGTGGGGCATCCCTGTAACTCAGTCACTGTTGCTATGTCTAGGCTCTTAACTATTCAAATATGGCAGTGTCAGACCTCTCAAGTGTACAGATATTTGCAGGTTGTCCACATTTCTGCCTCATATTTTGGTCAATATCTCATGAACAGCTCTTTCTGGCAAATCACTCTGGGCACAAGTCAGAATATAGTGACAAACATTTAAGTTTCAGACTTCATACCCTTCCAAACATCCAACAAAATGCAGAACCTGTTACTCTGTGAACTGTCTAAGTTTGTTGTAACATTATTTGGAATGTGTCCCTGTTTTTGGCCCTTTGCTCCACATATTTTACTACTTGGTCCGGATGTGTTCCTGTAAGAGTTGTGGGGTATGGGCAGTGATTATCCTGCTGTGAGTATGTATGTGGCTTGCAAGGTGCTACAGTGACATTATTATCTACTAGATACCAACTAGCATGGCTGTTTCTGTTTGCACACTACTATTATAGACATCCACTAGATTTGACAGTAAATATACATTACATGCTTTGTGTACTACACATCCTATATTCCATTTACATTCATTCCTACTATTACATGATATATTTATTGTAGCACAATGTTTGTATATAACAGTCATGCCTTAGTGGTAAGTCATGCAGACTACTGTTTCCAAGGTCCTGAGTTCGGGACTGACAGTGGGATTTTATTTTGCTTTTGAACAGACTACAGGACCTGTCATTCAGAGTGACTAAGGCACTTTTAAGCAGTTGTAACCGGGTTAGCACTGGTTTGCTGAGCTCCTCGAGATGCACTGGCGTTCAGCTCTGCGCACACCCGCTTACAACTGCTTAAAAGTGCTTACTCTTGCGCACACCCGCACTATTTTCTTTGAAAGAAATGAAAATGGGGAGACAGGAAAGTGGTGAAAAAGGGGTCACAAAGAGGGTAAGACAGTAGGGAAACAAGCTTGGGTTTTGCAGGAGGGATGTAGGTAAGGCCCATGGCTGCCCATTTCATCATCAGCAACAGCTGTGCATATGTTTGTAATTTGGTGTGACATTTGAAACCTTCCACCCCTGAGAGAGGTGTAAGGACAACAATAATACTTGTTGTACAGCCAATTGTAATTGACAGTTTCCATGTCCAGCAGACATGTGTGCGAAATGGGCAGCTATGTATGGGGCGTAATTTTTTTGTGGGTACAGGGTGCCCTTTTTTTTTTTTTTTTTTTTTTCAGGTGAGAGTGGTATGTCAGGTAAAGGAAGTCAGTATAGCTGGGGAGGTAGGTTGGGTAGGTTACCAGACAAGACAAACAAGGCCCATACAGGGGCAGTGGATGACACGTGTGGGGGGGTTACACAATTGACGGGGATGGATGTTTGGATATCCAGAACCCATGAGCCCACAGATGGCAACAGTGGAACTGATATCCCCACCCATGGGCAGTTGCCACTGTGCCTTCACTGCCCAGGATGGGGCTGTGCTGGGGGCTGTGTAGGCCGGGCAGCAGGCATGCCCATTAGTTGTGCCACCTGTGCCTCAAGCTGGCGTAGGGGCCCAAGAACAGCTTCCTGGATCTCCCTACACACCACAGTCCGGACGCTACAGAGGCTGAGTGGTGGTTCTCCTCCAGCCACACTTGCAGAGGGGGGATGAGCCCCATCCCCTGCAGCACTTCCACCCACAGGTGGCACAGGGCCACCGGAGGAGGGTCCGGACTGGGCACTACTGCCAGGTGCACTCGCCAGCTGAGGTGGGAGAGGTGGGTCCGCTGGAACCCGCCTTCCCTGTCGTCTTATGTTTTGCATTACGTCATGACAGTTTGGGTTAGTAACATAAAATACCATTCACAATTAGTTGTAACAGCATGCATTAGTATTCCCATTAACCAAACACCCAGATATTCACACCATTGAACAGCGAGCATAACACATGCATAATTTGAACAGCAATACACAGTCCAACAACATGCAGGGTTGATTGATGGCAACAGGCCATCAGGTTTGGATGTATGAACAGGGCAGATGCATCAATGTACATGCAAATATGTATGACCCAACAGGACAAATGTCCAGGGGTGTTAATTGTGATTGCACATACCAATTTCACGTGGAATGGATTATATGTGGTTATAGGGTAGGGTGAAGAAAATATAATTAGTTATAGGGTAGGGTGAAGAAAATATAATTAACACCTTCAAATACCAATACATATGCTGTACATTTATAATAGCTGCAGATATATACACACTACAGTTCTACCTACAGTTTCCTGTGTGATAACTACTTCAAGTTGGTGATAGGAATGTTACTGCTACATCAATATACATTTTCATTTTTATTCATACACATTCATATCTGGCTCTGTTCAGCTACATCATCCTGCTAGAATTTGCTTTATATAGCTATAGACAACTGTGGATGTTTGGTATTTCAGACAATCATACTATCTGCATATTGCAGATGGAGAGCAACATATCCAGATTTTGGGATACACATTCCAGCTGCAGGAACATTTTGAACACATTTCACAGTTTGGTTCTGCTTATCACATTCATTTCATTCTGTACTGACTGCCGTATACTTTATTCAGGAGTTATTACTACTTTATTGGTGGATTCATAACTCTTTCTCACACTCTCTCACTTGTTTTATTTTTTCAATTCAGGATGGTACTTACTTCTGGGCTTTATTGACATGTTTTACCTGTAGTTATTACAATCCTTTCCAACAGTCTCACTTCTGTCATGTTTCAGTATTTCAACAGGGATATATTTCACACATGTGTTTTGCTCATCTTCTGCAGCTGTACTTTTCAGCCTGCTGCAGGTTGTGTACTATTATATTACAGGTGGGACATCTTTATTTCAGACTTTATTTCAGACATTTTCATTTTTCTGTTTGGATTACAGACCAACACACTTTTGTAATCAAGCAATACTTGCAAACACTCTTACACTGTTACTTGCACATTTTATTACTTAGTGACTACACTGCACTCTTTTGCTAACTGTCATACTTTTATATTTATTTACAGTTACAGGGAGAGGATTACTGACCAGCCTGGTGGCGCAACCGCACCAGCCTATCGCCATAGGCTCTGCGGTTCGCAGAACGGACACCTGCAGCTGTAATATAAATAAAGTAATATTGGAATACACATCTCCATAATATCAGCTAGGTTAATTTCTTACATACATAATTAGATGTAACTTACTCAGTAGTGGGGCGTTGGGCATTTGCCGGGCCTCCTGGATCCAAAGGTTCAGTTGGTCCTGCTTCCGTCTCTTCAGGTCCGCATGGTGGTGATGGACCTGCTCACCAGTTCTTGGAATCCCTGTGGCACTGGTAAGATCATGAGCCAACCGGTCCCATGCCTCAGCCCTATATGCTCCCCACAGGACCTGGCCCTGCATGAGTTGGGCCTCATGATTGTGGACAAGGAGCCAAACCATATATTTGGACTCCTCAATGCCCCACCTCTGTGCTTGAAAGCAACTACCCTCACCTACTCCTGACATTCTGGCTGCAAGTTAGTTCTACAATTGGTTATGCTGTGTATTTCCACCTATGGGGCTTATATATGCCATTTTTCCTGCACTTAACTGTGATTGGCCATTTTGGAATTGTATCAGCTTCACAAAACCTGCTTTGTCATGCTCCTCTTTCTATTCATTCCTATATATATTTGCTATTACTGCATTTCTAACTACAGCTGTCATGGCTTAGTGGTCAGTACCTTGACTATGGTGCATGGTGTCCTGGGTTCTAACCTGGCCACTGCATTTTATGACTGTCTACACAGGCTAGGAGGTGTGTCTGTGTAAAGGCAGTTTTGTTACAGCTTGCTCAACGTTGCCCGTCGGTTAGCTTGTTGGCGCAGCTCCGTGCAAACGGATTACGCTGGTTTACGCATCATTTGGCTGTCAGCACGCATATTACGCTCAGCTCAGCTATGGACACACAGTTTCTGCGTGTTAAACCACTGCTCAACTACGGGCACTCATTTTACACCTGTTAAATCACTGCTCACCTACGGGCACTCATTTTACACCTGTTAAACCACTGCTCACCTACGGGCACTCATTTTATACCTGTTAAAACACTGCTCACCTACAGGCAGATGTACTCAACTTGTTAGACTGTAGCTCAGCTATAGGCACATCTGACATTTTTTTTTTATTATCTCACATTTCTTCAAAATACATGGCCCATTTCATTATATTTTACATAAAATATAAGTTTATATGTGTACATATATGTCAGGGACTTGTTTCATGCTTATTTCACTAAAAACAAAAATTGATGTTGTGTGGTCTCGAACCATGACTACCTGCTCTTCAGCCGACGTCTCTACCGCTACGCTATTGCTTTTTGGCTTATTTTGCATAGTTAGTTTTTATATGCTTTTCCACTTACTGCTAACTGTGGCTAAGCTATGGGCATGCCCGCGCACACGAGCGCACTCACGGGCAAACATCTTTACAATTAAAAAAATATATAACATGTTCATTTATATATTTTATGTTCATAGTCTGTGGGGGCATGTGTTGTGTTGTATTTATTCACATTTCCATGGACTCTGTCGTGGGGGTTTACTTTCGGCACTTTTACTCTTCTGGGGGCGTGTCCGTTTGCAGGGCTTGGCCTATGGACACGCCCCCTACTGTCTTCCACAGACCGTGTAAGCCTTAGGTGTGATTCAGCATGCCCTCATGCATATGTATGACATGCTGACATCACACTGTTTAACTGCAGCCTCCGTGTAAGCCTTGTAACTCTTAGACGGAGGCTTCGTGAATCCTGCCCATGGTCATAAGAGACCCATGTACTTTAATGAGCAATTCTCTCTCACATGATCAACATGTTTCAACCACAGTCAGGAAATTCTTCTGTCTGTCCCAGTTGATCTCCAAGGGAGTATCATTAATATGCAAGAACGTCACCATAGTCTTCCCTTACCAGACAAACTACTGAATACAGTGCCCCCTTTGGCATGCATAAATTCAGGTATATCCCTCAGCTAGTGGTGCTCCAAAGATATCTTAACAAGAAAACAAAAGGACTTAAACCCTTCAACTCTCCTAATAGATTAACACAGCTCTCTTTATACTCAGTAGCCTACAGGCTGCTCCAAAGGTGATCAGTGCCTTGCATTTTGAGCCACAAAATACCCAGTCCAATTTGATCTTCTGTTCCTTTTCAAAATCAGTGGTTCTATAAATACTTTCGCTAGGAACCCTTAATCTACATGAACAAATAAGCAAGACATACTTGAGAGAGAGTTTCTTAACTCAAGGTATTCTCAACCTCTGGAATAAGGTACCATGACAAGTTAAGACATTTAAATGATGGGTGATTTTATATGAGAGTACCAGTGGATCCTAAAAGGAGATTTATAAAAGAAATAGATGAGTTTCTCAATTTGGCAATTTCTGAGGTATTATTTTTAAACATGTTAAACAACTTACCATTAGAGATCCTATATCACAGTTTTATTTATTTTTTGCCTAAGGTCATGAAAATTAAACTCTCCACCAGGTAGACTGATAGTATCTGGTACTGGCTCATTAACGGAACCACTGTCTGCCTTTTCAACTCATTATTTAAAATTGTCACTGTAATTGGTTCAGGCTAGAATAAAGGACACAACATAATTCTTACAAGTTATTGGGAGGTAAAAAGTGAGCAACATTGGTTAGTATGTACTTTAAATTTTTGTATATTTCCATACTTCATGGGGGAGAAGGCTGGTATTTTAATACTTTTTTTACTGATGTTAGTAGAACATGTACTTACTAAAACATGTATACATATTTTTTTATTTTGGTTCTGATTGCTATGGGGCCATCTTTTGCTCTGATTTATGTAGACCGATTCATGGGTTAATGGGAGGAAATTATAATCTACAATGTAGAAAATAATTTATAATCAGACTCTGTGAACACGTGGAGAAGATTCATAGATGATTGTTGTTTGATTTTGAATTCAGACAGGGGGAGCTGGATGAGGTTGTACAATAGTTAAATCAAAATAAATGGTACATAGAGTTTAGCAAAGATTCACCAGCACTACATTTCCTTTCTTAATGTGGATTTTGAGAAAAAAATGCTGATGGTACATTTTCAGCTAGGTCTTTTTTGCAAGCCCTCTAGAATGAATTATTTTTTATATGCCCATAGCTGACATTCAAAACATATATTATTAGAAATATACCTACATCACAATTCATGGGGTGTCATAGAATATATTCTAGCAGGAAGGTATATGACTATTTTGCTAAATATTTGTCATTAAGATTTATATCTTTAAGTTACTTCTATATTTATATCATACACATTCTAGAAGTACAACATTTTGATAGAAATGATTTGTTGAGATATAAGAAGAGGAAAAATAAGCCTTTGAATAAAATAACATTAAATCCAGAGTCCAAGGAACTTCCCAAACTAGATATAAGTATAATAAAGTATGTTTATTTAGCACTTTCGTCCCCATACAAGCAGGACTTCATCAGACAGGAAATATAAGGACAGACAAGATAGGTGGAAATGGGCAATGATTATAACATCTGGGAATAACACTCAGAAATGTCAAGAGATAGCCAATAATCATTGGCATGTTTTAAAATTGCAGCAATATTTTTCTCATATATTGCCTGATAAATGTGATATTACTTTTAGGTGTGGTAAGAATATTGGGAAATATTTGTATACTCAAAAAAAATTTTGTGTACCAAAAGATAAACATCTAGCCATAGATGGTGTTCAATTTGTGGGTTGTAGGCCATGTAGTCGTTGCTCATTTTGCAAGATTGACATTAACATAAAATACTTTACTATAAACAGTCCTAATGTATATTCAATCAAAAGATATATTACATGTAGAACTGTGGGTATTTCCAATTTTGGGATCATGTACCTGCCAAGTCTTTTATGTAGGAAAACTGCTAAGATGTTTAAGCATTGCATGTCTGAGCATTTGAGTCATATACATTGTGGAGGGGAAAATAGCATGTTATATAAACTTTCTTTAATACATAAAAATGCTATTTTTAAATTTACAGGTATTGCTGCAGTATATACCAAAGGTATTTGCTTGGAAACATGTAATTATAAAAAGGGAATATATGTGGAAAGTATATTTGGGAGCTTTATTTAAGCCAAGTCTAAATTAGCATCGGCAATATATTTTTAGATGTGTTTTGTTTCTTTAAGGGAATGGTCTTTGGGTGCTGATAAGATTATTTAAATGCTGCTATGGGTGGATGTTTATGGATTCTGTTGTTACTGAAGGAGATACTGATTTATTGAAACAGTCTGATTTTTGAATCTGTTGCATTTTGGAGCATAATAAAGTGAAATACTTTCAGCTTCTGTGCTTCATGCATTGCTGATCACTGTTTGGTTTTATCTGTGTTTTTGGTTGTGCACACTGTTGTAGATTCATGTGTTCCTTTTGGTTGGTTTGATTTAGGCAAAAATTTACCCCAGAGTTTTGTCATGTGCAGCCCTGCTTGATTTGGAAGGTGAAAACTATTTAGTGCTTGAAAAGGGAGGTGGGCCTACTTAAAGGTGTAGATAGCTAGGTATCTTACAGTCCTCATCATCTGCCTAGCATTGTTTCTATGTTCCTATACTATTGAACAATCGGTTACAAGAAAAAAAAAAAAGAAAATGATACTGCGAGTCAGCTTTCCAGATATATTCAGCTGCCTGAGGAAATGCTGGGGGAAGCAGTAGAAATATTAAGAAGTAGCAGAATATTGTATCAAATGCTGGCAGAGTACTGATTCCCTAAAATGCTCATGTTAGAGGAGGTTGAAAAAAAATGTGAGAAAGATGGGGTATTGCAGAAACTTAAACAGGCTGTATTTCAGTTAGTTAACAAAAGAGACATAAGTGATCCAGTTGTGCCTTTTAAAGAGAATATGAGTACTGGAAAAATGTTGTTACACTACCATCTGAAAGCAATTTTTGTGTTAAAAGCTCGAAGAGGTGCTATTCTACTACCCAGGAGTAAAGGTAACTGAAATATCCATAAACCTGATTTAGGTGCACAAAGAAAAAAAAACAGAAAAGAAAGGGTTCTTGTGAGAGAATACCTGTTTTCCAGCAATTGAATGCTTAAATTATAGTCATTTAGGTAATTGTACATTGTACAGGACAAATACACATAGCAACGCGTTTATTTTGTTATAAAATTATCAGGTCTTCAGTAGTGTGCTCAAACGTCTGTAGTGATTTCTATTGCCCAGAAAATGAAATGAAATGTCTGCTTGCCCTTACTGATAAATATTTCAGATTTCTAAAAGCTGAACTTGGAAGACAGACATCTCCAAACATTGTTATTCCAGTAGTGCGTATGACATTTTCTTTACTTGGAATTCTCTGTGGCCCTCTATTCAATAGCTTCTTTGACCAGTTTTGCATAGATTTAACAATATATCACAAAATGATAACTCCTACATGGGCACATGTGGACAGAATGGTGAAAAGATTAATGTCTAACACAGCTTGAGCTGCAAGAATGGCATCCATTAAATGGGTACCATGGAAACAATTTCTTTCAAATGTTGAGAGGCCACATAAATAGAGTACATCTGACCACATAAGTGACACCTACAGCAATGATGTCTACTTACACTTAACAATAAAGCAGCTTCTCTATGCATATATTACAAAATCCAGATGATGTTACCTGGAAAAAAGATATATATGTGGATGGTGAAAAACAGGCCATAATAAATGATTTTAAGGTCGAGGTTCATCTTCATATTTACCCTGGTCTTTATCAACAAACAATTGTTATACTTAATAAAGCCAAAATGACAAGGATAAATAATAAAACAACTAAGTTACATAAAAACAATAAAATACAACAATAAATAAAGAAGTAACACTTCAAAAAGCTGAGTTATAAGTGACCTGCGGAAGCTTCCCAAGGAAGGACACCCCTGAATCCACTGAAGTAATAAGTTCCACATGTGGAGAGCCTGAAGAGCAAAGGAACAGACAACTGCATTTTCAACATACACTTATGGAACCATTAAGTAGCTCTTAACTGCCAAAGTGCAAAGTCTGAGTAGGTCTACATACTACCGCTAACTCCTTCAAATAAGTGGGACCCAAGTCATGACTGGACAAGTACATCAGGTCTATACATACAACTATACAGATTTTCACAGAATGTCCAGATTTTTGCCTTATATTTGTGATCTGTTTTTCATAAATATGTGGTTTTCTGGCAAAATAGTGGCAACTTATTAAAGACTGGTTAGAAAATAATGAAATACATTGAGTTTCAGACTTCATACCCTTCAGAAAATGCATGCTAATGCAAAACCTGTTGTTCTATCAACTTTCTAAGTTTGTAAGAACAATATTTAAAAATTGTTAAATCTCACAGATAATTCTGAATCAAACTGGAAGCCAAAAAAGGCTGTGCAGAACAGAGTTAATGTGTTGGCAATGACTTTTTCAGCACATAACTGTCAGCAGAATTTTGTACCAATTGTAGATGTTCAAGTTTTGTGGTTATAAGTTCCAGGAATCCCTGGACATTATAACTGTCAATCCTGTAACAGACTAAGGCATGAACTATTATGAAGACATTATCTTGAGACAAGTAATGCTTAATTTTGGAAATGTTTCATATGTGGAAACAGAATGATTTCACAACAGATGATGCTTGACCTTGAACGGTGAACCTGTGTCCACTCTTTCAACAAAATTATGCTTACATCCACCATGTAAGAATTGACTAGGAAATCAAAGTATATTGGAGTCTTTCAAAGTTGCAAGAACAACCTTAGCCACAGTTTTTAATGAGTGCAGCTTCAGTCAATTATAAAAAAGGCAATAGTGGATGACTTCAAGGGCATCAGCCAGAACAATACACACTTGCCTTTTCATCTTGTGGAAAGGAGAGATACATGTGTGTGTCATTTGCATAGATTAGATATGGTATGCTAACCTATGGTCTCTCTCTCTCTCTCTCTCTAATCTCTCACAATGGAATCATATAAACCATAAACAGCACTGGGCCTAAGACAGAGCCTTGTGCTACTTCACATTTGCAGAGATTTGATTTCAGTGTAGGACAGACCTTCTGAGAATATCCAGGGATATAAAATATAAATCAGTCTAGGACTGTAGAAGAGAAATACAAATCCACAGATATGTGCGAAAAAAACTAAGAACCAGTATCAATGCACCAAAGAAGTAGCCAAATAAGGGCACGAGGCAGCAGTACAGTTCAACAAATTTGCAGAGATAGCATTCTTAGTACATGGGGTTGCATACATCTGATGAAGATTTTACAAAATCGCTCAGGGGATTTTTAGCATTTATGTGCTTGATCGTACTGTGTTGGCTGGAATTTGCACCATTAAACTTGTTGGACTGTACTGCTGCCTCATATCCTTATTTGGCTACTCCTTTGATGCATTGATACTGTAAAAGAGAAACAACAGGAAGAGTGTAACCTCCTGATCAAAAGGATAAAATGATCGGTGAGATAAAGGAGGACCAATATGGAGTAAAACTATGGTCTCTAACCACAGAAAGGTCACTCACTACAGGAAGAAGAACAATTTCTGTAAGTACAAACCCATATTGGAAGGGAGTAATTAAAGGGAGCAGTGTAACGTTTTTGGAGACTTTTAAATTGGTAATGTAACAAAGTACATGTGTAATATGAATGTCAGTTGTAAAACTGACTATGTAGATTTATAGAGAAAGTACTAACTCAGTCTATTCTGCTTACATTAAGACTACGCACAGACACACACACACACACACACACACACACACACACGCATTTTTGTAAATGTGTGTCTGTGCTCATGTGTGTGTGATTATATATGCATGTATATGCATTTATATATATATATATATATATATATATATATATATATATATATATATATATATATACATATACATATATATGTGTGTGTGTGTGTGTGTGTGTGTATATATATATATATATATATATATATATATATATATATATATATAGTGAGAGACAAAGAGAACTAAAGAGAGAGAGATCATTTTATATAAATAGAGAGAAAACATTGAAATCTGTATAGTGAAAGAAAGAAAAGTTATTCTAAATGAACTTACAGTCATTCTTTTTTCTATAAAGCTAATAGGAGATGTAACAACGTTTGGACGGGGTGGGTATGCAGCATGCTGTTATGGGCAGTTGTGTACTGCAAATGGCTGTCTGTGCTAAGAACATGAAATACCTATGGATGGAAAATACATTTAGAGAAATATGCATCAGTGTGTACAAAAAATACCCACAACAAGTATTACAGTGAAAGTATTGCCATCTGTATCAATCAGTTTCCAAATAAACTTCACAAAAGTATCTTAATTTACAGATAATATCTTCTAGACTTCTACACAAATCTCCAGCTTCAATAAGCATTTGGTAGGAGCAATATAGTCATACTGAACATAGACCTAAAACATGATACTGGAAAACTGATATGACATGATATAAATTGACACACCTTGGTATCAGGCAACTGTACTGTTGTGTACCATGTAGTGGCAATCCCATATATGTGAACATCTCAGAAAATTGCAGTTGTATGATATACTAGCTGCCATGTTTTACTTTCTGGATGATGTACTATCAATGGAATTATTTGGCATGCACTATTTCTGAATTTTGAAGACTGGTAGCACACAGTACCAATAATGGCTGCCACCCCATGCTGAGTCCAAAAATATGTGCCAAAATCCACAAGTCTTAGAAAAGGAAGACAGCTCCTTTGGTGTAGAGGGAATGTCTTTATCATGACAGAGACAGCTGGATTAAATTAGCTTCCTAAGCACCTGTAAGAGTTGCTGCATGGGGGAAGGGAGGAATAATTAGGTATGTCTGCTCACCCTCTTTAGAAGATTAGGGGTTGATATGCTAGTGCAAGGCAGACCATTCTTGAAGCCTCCATGAAGCCCAGAACAATGAACAGTGGCCAGAGTAGGACAATGTGCATGCTATGGGGGGAAGGGTATCTTTATGAGGGTAGTGTGGACACACCTAAAGTGATGCTCATGCCTAGCAGCTATCAATGATTTTCTGAATAATGCTGACAGAGTGGTTGAGACTCCCAGTACTTTGCCAAACCATTGTCTTTGAGCAGCGATGTTACCACTCTTCTGTCACTGTCTTCATCTGTCCATGTCAGCAGGTGAGCCTTGCCAGTGTGTGTGTGTGTGTGTGTGTGTGTGTGTGTGTGTGGAGGGGAGGGTTAAGTGACGCTGTATAACTGTGGTATAATGAAGAGGAGAGCCACATTTCCTCAAAAGTCATCACATCCCACAGAGCTACCACAGATTTGCAAAAAAGAAAATACACCTATAGATAAACCTGTATATGATGCAGGACATATTACCATAGTGAGAGATAAACAGAGTTACAAAATGCCTGGTCTTTCAGGTATGTCTTGAATACTGCATTTGAGTATAATGTAGTATGTTCGTAACTGGATATACATACATCTGATATCTGCTAATATATGATATCCTGAGAAGCATGACCACATATGTGCAATACTGAATAATGTAATAATGCAATGCAGTGTGCACCTGAGAGCTGATATTGTTTCATGCCTATTACTAACACAATTAGTGTGCATAAAAGGTGACGGTATCAATATAGTAACATACTACTGCTAAGAGGTAATATTAGCTGTACCAGCCAGTATCTCATACCATTGTAAAAGGCTTTGTCAACCTGGTAAAATGTAATTATATGTGTAAGAAACATTCTAACATAAACTCTTATTTTCTTTGTAGTGACAATCTTTTTCATAACATATTTCTTCATGTGAACTTGACAGTATTGCAAATTCACATTCTGTTTCAACAAAACTGCTTATTTAGACAGGCTAACAAATTACAATTTATAATATCTTGTTTTCCTTCTCTAAATTTAACTAAACTACCTACATATCTCTTATATTGTGATTTTTCCCATTTACTGTCAGAGCTATCTCTCTGCTAATTGCTGCAAACTGCTTACACATGTAACAAGCAACTTGCTACAGTTAAATGCCACTGATGAAATACTAAAGCTCTCCAGCCCAGACCACAAATGTAATACTGGCATTCATTACAATTATTTGGTACCACACTACCACATAATTGGCATCTGCCAGTCATACCCCGCCCAAGAAACCCCTTTACCTCTGTATGCCACTGCTGTCAGTACAAAGTGTAGCACATCTACTGTCATGCAATCATATAAACTTTTCTGCAAATGTGCAATAAGTACTATTAGGTACTTGAGTAATTTGTTAACCTCTACTTTGAATGCTATTTTTCTTTGTCACTACTCATATAGCTACATTTCACCAACAGGACAAAGCTTACCATAATGATAAAGAGTAATATAGCTGCTGGTACTTTTCAAGATGGCATGTAAGTGCATTTTTACAATTTCAAAATCCATTACATTGCTATCATGTATGAACCATGAATGACGAGCTGCTACACAATGATATACATGGTGCACTGTTCAGTACTGCAGACTCATACTCAGACTGTTCATACTGCTGTATGCTAACAGATCACAGCTCAGACTATTCATACTATTGTTACAGTATACAAACAGATCATAGCTCCAACTATTCATACTACTGTACACTAACAGATCATAGCTCAGAGTACTCATACTACCGTACACTAACAGATCACAACTCAGACTACTCATACTACTATATACTAACAGAGCACAGCTCAGACTACTCATACTACTGTACACTAACAGATCATAGTTCAGACTACTTATACTACTATATACTAAAAGAGCACAGCTCAGACTACTCATACTACTATATACTAACAGATCACAGCTCAGACTACTCATACTGCTGTATACCAACAGAGCACAGCTCAGACTATTCATACTACTGTATACTAACAGAGCATAGCTCAGACTACTCATACTACTGTATACTAACAGAGCACAGCTCAGACTACTCATACTACTGTATACCAACAGAGCACAGCTCAGACTACTCATACTACTGTATAGTAACAGAGCACAGCTCAGACTACTCATACTACTATACACTAACAGATCACAGCTCAAACTACTCATACTACTATATACTAACAGAGCGCAGCTCAGACTACTCATACTACTACTATACACTAACAGATCACAGCTCAGACTACTCATACTACTATATACTAACAGAGCACAGCTCAGACTACTCATACTACTGTATACTAACAGAGCACATCTCAGATACTCATACTACTGTATACTAACAGAGCACAGCTCAGACTACTCATACTACTGTATACTAACAGAGCACAGCTCAGACTACTCATACTACTGTATACTAACAGAGCACAGCTCAGACTATTCATACTACTGTACACTAACAGATCATAGCTCAGAATACTCATACTACCGTACACTAACAGATCACAACTCAGACTACTCATACTACTATATACTAACAGAGCACAGCTCAGACTACTCATACTACTGTACACTAACAGATCATAGTTCAGACTACTTATACTACTATATACTAAAAGAGCACATCTCAGACTACTCATACTACTATATACTAACAGATCACAGCTCAGACTACTCATACTACTGTATACCAACAGAGCACAGCTCAGACTATTCATACTACTGTAGACTAACAGAGCACAGCTCAGAATACTCATACTACTGTATACTAACAGAGCATAGCTCAGACTACTCATACTACTGTATACTAACAGAGCACAGCTCAGACTACTCATACTACTGTATACCAACAGAGCACAGCTCAGACTACTCATACTACTGTATAGTAACAGAGCACAGCTCAGACTACTCATACTACTATACACTAACAGATCACAGCTCAAACTACTCATACTACTATATACTAACAGAGCGCAGCTCAGACTACTCATACTACTGTATACTAACAGAGCACAGCTCAGACTACTCATACTACTGTATACTAACAAAGCACAGCTCAGACTATTCATACTACTGTATACTAACAGATCACAGCTCAGACTACTCATACTACTATATACTAACAGAGCACAGCTCAAACTACTCATACTACTATATACTAACAGAGCGCAGCTCAGACTACTCATACTACTGTATACTAACAGAGCACAGCTCAGACTACTCATACTACTGTATACTAACAAAGCACAGCTCAGACTACTCATACTACTGTATACTAACAGAGCACATCTCAGACTACTCATACTACTGTATACTAACAGAGCACAGCTCAGACTACTCATACTACTATATACTAACAGATCACAGCTCAGACTACTCATACTACTGTATACTAACAGAGCACAGCTCAGACTATTCATACTACTGTATACTAACAGAGCACAGTTCAGATTACTCATACTACTGTATACTAACAGAGCACAGCTCAGACTACTCATACTACTGTATACTAACAGAGCACAGCTCAGACTATTCATACTACTGTATACTAACAGAGCACAGCTCAGACTACTCATACTACTGTAGACTACAGAGCACAGCTCAGACTACTCATACTACTGTATACCAACAGAGCACATCTCAGACTATTCATACTACTGTATACTAACAGAGCACAGCTCAGACTATTCATACTACTGTATACTAACAGAGCACAGATCAGACTACTCATACTACTGTATACTACAGAGCACAGCTCAGACTACTCATACTACTGTATACCAACAGAGCACAGCTCAGACTATTCATACTACTGTATACTAACAGAGCACAGCTCAGACTACTCATACTACTGTATACTAACAGATCACAGCTCAGACTACTTATACTACTGTATACTAACAGATCACAGCTCAGACTACTCATACTACTGTCTACTAACAGAGCACAGCTCAGACTATTCATACTACTGTATATCAACAGATCATAGCTCAGACTATTCATACTACTGTATGCTAACAGATCACAGCTCAGACTACTCATACTACTATATACTAACAAGTCACAGTTGTATGTGTACCCAGGTATGACAATACTGCACAGTTCACTAACTGCCTGTGAGATTGTAAAATCACCTAAAAAAGTCTAGGTTTCAGTGTCTTTATTCATTTCGCACACTAGCAGTAAGTCCTACATCATATATATATTCCACTGTAGGACATTTTTTTTACAAACTCATGGGGGTTACATAAGTTGGGCTGACATTTGTGGATGACTGTCTTCCCTAAACCCTAATCAACCAGACTGCACAGTTATTGAACATCACTCAAGTTATTAATCCTTCTGTGCTGGAGTCACCAGCTGGATGAAGTAGGAAAGTCAGCCTGAGTGCCATCCCTAACATCCACATAGGATGGCTTGAAGCAACATTAGCAGGCCCTTTTCCCTATGTGCTGGCATCTTTCAGAAGATGATTATGAATTTTTAGGCCTCCCTTTAGGTGTGTCTATGCCTATCTCCTCAATTGACAATAACATCTCATGATCTACCCATTCACCTAGTCCACTGGTGCAGGGCCACAAGGACCACCTACGTCATTCCAGGACATTGTCATTATCCCTCCCTGCAAACAGTGGTTAGCAGGTGTAGCCTCAAAATCCCCCCCAACTCCTACATGTGCCCAGGCTGCATAAATGACCCCAGGTCTGGGTCATTCACAGAGCTTTATCTTGCTACTCCAGTGTAGCTATTTTGTAAGTCTTACAGTCTTTGTCACAGATTATAGGATCAGTAAGCTCATTTGAATACTGCCACTGTGGGCTATCAATCCTTGATAATATACACATTTTGCAGAGACTATGATTTTGAAGCATTTCCTGCTGATAAGGCCCATTAGTGATGTATGGCATTGGAAATCCAAATATGGTTTCAATATGACATACAAGTCTGTAGTTTTCCGAGACATGCACATGTATGGGATTATTATGTCTACATAGGGGGCTTTATACCAAGATATGTCCATTAATCTATTATATCACTTCTTCAGGGATGTATCATTTTTTTTTTAGATCTGTGATATACGCATTCCTGTTAATTTCTGCTCAAGAATTCTGGACAAAGCCAAAAATAGGCAAAGGCTAAAATCATAAACATTTTTTAATTTTTCTCTAATTTACATAAAAAGCTAATAGAACAACAGGTTTTGTATTATAATAATAATAATAATAATAATAATAATAATAATAGCACTCGTTTTGAGCTGGACACACAATCCATTTTCAGGGGCAACCTGGGGGGAACAGTGCCTGATTAAGACACTTAGCAAAATCACACATTATGTAAACAAGGAATGAGGGAATTAAACCTTGTAACACAAAAACTACAGTGCATAGCCTTAACTATCTGCACCAGCTAAAAGAACAACAAGCATCTGCCTTCATTTTCAGAACTATAAAATTGTCATTACAATTTTTTTTGAACATAATTTTG
>NC_056728.1:1600687183-1600752183 GCF_019279795.1 Protopterus annectens
TTTTTTTTGGGGGCCGGTGGTTGTCGGCATCATCCTCCACAACACCGTCAGTCTCTAACATATGTTGATGAATCACAGCTATGGCAGCTCCCAACATGTACATTTTAAAAGTTCCCCGTGTGTTTACACCTATGGTGCAGTGTTTGGGAATACACAGGTGTGTGTTGGGTGCTTACACACTTTATACTTTTGTGCTGTGAACACCGATGATGTCATAGGGTGTGTATGCACGTTCATAGCTATAGGTTATGTTATGTGTTTTACTGCCGGAACTACTATTGTGGTGCCTTTGGTGTTGAATTACATTTGCCTGCCGTGGATTACCTCTTGACCTTCCCTTACATTTCTGCGTTGCACCTACCATTTTCTGGCGTGCATCCTGCAGCCTACTTTCATTTGTGCTTTCCTGGACCTGGCGTATCTTGCGTTATGTGTGCTACTGCCGGTCTGCTGTTGGTTTGCTTTGCTCTGCTGTGTCAGGTCTCCTATCTTTGCAATCCAATACCTTCCCTCCTTTCTTTGCATTCACATGCCTCCCCTATCCTGTTTTGCAGGTTTCTGCAAGCGTACTTGTCAGCTGCCGTCGATTGGCCTTCGTGAGTTGATTGATGTTGATTGCTCATTAGTACTCCAATTACCCTACTGCCGCATTTCCTTTTCTTCCCCTGACCTTCCTGTTTCTGCTATTGTTTGCGGCGCGTGCATCCGATTACTGGGTTTTGGGCACGTTTTCATCCTCGTACACATGCACTTTTGGCCACCATGTGTGCTCTCAGCTAAACGATTCCTCCCCACCCCTATCCTGTAGCTTTGCTTAGCAACGGACAGGCCAGATTTGCAATGCTCCAATGTGCTTAGTGCTACAGTGACACACCCCTCTGCTGATGTCATGTATCTCCTCTGAGCCACTCCTCTGTGTTATACCGCTGCGCCGTATGGTACAACCTTCCTCCGGCGGGACATTTGCGATTCAGTATTATCTGCCTCATTTGCATGGCATTGACTACTAATTCATAGTTACCACGCCGAACACTATCGCAAGCCCTTAGCAATCCTTGCACCTTGGTTGTGGTGTTCCATGCCTACCATTGTGTGTTATGCTGTAAACCTGATTTCTATTACGTTGTGATTTTATGACATTTTTATATTATTTCTTTATGTTACAGCTTCCGCACACATGCCCTGTGGTTCTGCTGTGCGTTACTGTGGACATGACATTAAATGTTGTTATTTACATGTTGTGCATCTTTTCTTATGCCATTGGCTGTGTATTTCGCCATTGGCATATGTTCATGTTGTGATACCTGGGTCTGGCCCTCTTCCATAGCTCCAATGTTATGTTTGGGAAAATGTAAACCGTGTTTCTTGGTTTACATTTCCGTGGGCTTATGCTACGCCTGCACCACTCACGAATCGCTGTATGCCTTCATTTGCATGGTGCAACACTGCACATGGGGTGATTTGCATACCTACCCCGGGGGGCTGTGCAGATCTGGCGTACGCCGGTAGTGCACGTGGAATTAGATCGTACCTGAATCGCTCGGCAGTCATATTTGGCATTATAACACCTACGCTATGCGTGCGCCTGGCGCAAGCTTCATGAATCCCGGGGCATATCTAAGCAGTTACATATTTACTGGACATGTAGAAAAGGGAATCACTATAAAGTTCAGAAAGAGAATGTTTTCTCTCTCAAGTAACTCTGCATTTAGCTATAATCAAAGCAAAGCCAACCTGCAATGTATTATTGCATTGGAGGAAAAAAAAACTGTCTTGCCAGTCTTACAATTCATGTTCTTATCACACATGAATGCTGTTTGTTGCATTGACCACTTAATTCCTTCAAAAAATTATTATTAAGAGTGTCAGAAAGAATATGAAATCCCATATATGTTTTAAAGACTGTGTTTCTTATGAACTTGCATAAGCCATATATGATTACGAGTAAAGAAATAACATTTTTTATTGTCTTTCATTTTATAAATATAAAGATATATGTATGTATGTGTTTATGTGTGTGTGTGTATATATATATATATATATATATATATATATATATATATATATATATATATATTGATCTGTGATGTTGTGAAGTATTGCCAGCTGTATCAGGAGAAGTGAGACAATGCATTTGTAAATAATCTTATGTCATTTGACTGTCACATTAATTTGCATAGATGCTTATACTAAAAATGTGTTTGCAAAGGTTGCTTATGTTAAAAATGCTGCAACAGAATCTTAATAGAGTTCTAAATCTCTACTGTACCAGAGTCAGGTGACTAGATGTGATGTAATTCTATTACCAGCTGAAGGATGGAACTCTGGCAACAGCAGTTTGTTTGTTTATTTTTGTTTTTTTGTTTTTCTTTGTAATCTGATATAAAAGATCTGTGTCAGTTATCACAGTTCAGTAGTGACTCAGTTGTTCAGTAGATGTAAGTTGTATAGTCCAGTGTGTGGAGTATCTCATCTTGCCTTGTGGAAGTGAGCATCTCAGCAGCACATCTTGCCTTGTGATATTAAGTGAGTTTACTAAGGAAAGTTTCTCTTTAGTTTAGTCAGGGAAAAGTACCATGATATTAGTTTAGTATTATTTATTTTTCTGCATGTCAGATTCTATCCAACTGTTATTTTATATTTCCTGTGACTGACAACTCTGATCTTTATTGTAACTAAATATTAAATATTTTTCTGTTTTCAATTTTTATTATCCATTATTAAATATTTTTATACATTTTCATTGTGGCTGGTCTTTTAGTGAATATTTTTAATATCTTGAGAGTGAGTAAGTGTGCTTATTTCAGTGCCACTGTGGCCACTCTGAAAAGCCTTACTGCTTCTATCACACTCTACCATTCATATCAGTATTAATTTTGACACAGAATAATTGGTTACTAAGAGCCTTACACTATTTGGCTGGTGGCAGCTACCCTGTAATCTGGAGAGAGGATACAGAGCTGATGAATCTGTGTCAGCCTTTCCCAGGTGGGTGTGTGTGTGTGTGTGTGTGTGTGTGTGTGTGTGTGTGTGTGTGTGTGTGTGTGTGTGTGTGTGTGTGTGTGTGTGTGTGTGTGTGCGTGTGTGTGAAAAATCTGTGTGTGGCAGATACTTGGAACTTGGACATTGTGCCCCAAGGTGGGTCTTGTTTGGAATCTGGAGAGACAGGCAGCCCAGTTCCAGTGGAGTGCATTTCCTCTGTACTCTTGGGGTAAATTGTGTTGAATGCAGAGAGCTGCATTTGAAATACTGTGTAAATCCATTTCTATTTTTTAGTGCTTGTCTCAAACAACTGTCGGTGATGAGGACTGGGAGCCCTTGATTACTGTCCCAGGGTAAAGATGGGTGCATTGTCACAAGATCTATGGATTGTAAAAAAGAAAATTAACATCAGAACTGCCATCTGTGCTACTAATGGACAGAAGCAGCTCCAAAATGCTTTATCCCATGCATGGTCCCATTAAAATATCTATAATATAATCACAATCATAATAATATTAATAATAATAATAATAATAATAATAATAATAATAATAATAGGGGTAATATATAATTATCAATCATGGGATGGGTAAGGTCAATCTATAACCACAAGGGATAACTTATTTTGAGCACAAAAAGGGAAATTGGCTAGGCTTAAAATGCCCCACCCAAGAGCAGCTAGCCTAGTATTACCTATGAACGTATAAAATGCCTGGTTTCCCAAACAAAGTTAATAAAAGCTAAAAGTTATGAAAATGAAAACAATTATCATTGTAGAAGTAATGTAAGGGCATAATTAAAAGTTGTTGATGGAACAAATTAAAACAGCCTAAAGATTTTTTTTATCCTAGGAAGGGAGAGATAATAGAACAGCTAAAATATGTATTTATATGCATCTATTCATAACCTTTTTCCTTTTCTCTTTCTTTCCATATATATTCTAGTTGTCGAAAGACAACAAGTCGAATGGAAAAAAAAGTACAGCTCATAGAAAGTTAGCTGATCAAAAGTTCTGGCTGTTTTTTCTGTTTCAGATCTTGGTACAGTGGGGATCAGGAATGTTGCCCTTTCCCCATTGTTTAAATATATATATATATATATAAAATTACAGGGGATGTGAGGGGTGCATGGGGGCTTGCGCCCCTTGAAAAACTTTTTATGATCAGCTGCTGTTCATCCAATTTTGGCTGAGCAGTTGTTGTTTGATATTGGAAATGTTTCATTTAGTGCCACAGACGAGTGCTTGCACACACACACACACACACACACACACACACACACACACACACACACACACACACACACACACACACATATGTGTGTGTGTCTATATATATATATATATATATATATATATATATATATATATATATATATATATATATATATATATATATGTATATACATATATATATGAGATAGGTGATAAAGTAGGCTAGTAAACAGTTTCCCTTGGAAGTACATGTGTGCTGTATAATCACAGAACACCAGACTTCATTTTATATGACAAGCTGCAGGGTGAGGGTTGCATGCATGATGCCAGTTTCTTCACACAGCAGTGAAAATAATATACTAACGGCTTCTTGAATATGGTAAGTTTCTTTTAGTTACTGCACTTAAAATAGTCCATGCATCTTCATTATGCAATTTAGAATAACATTTAAAAAGTAAGCTCTATAACTTAAAATAATTAGTATGCAGAAGCCTAGATAAGATTGGCTGTGCATTATGATTTTCTTGCTAATCCCTGATCTAGTTTGCAACTAATTAAATGTAAATGTAGGATACATGCTGCATATAATACTAAATGTAGACTAACAATCCGTTGTTGTCACCTCACAGTAAGACGCTGTCCGGTTCAACTCTCAGTTAGAGCATCTTCTGCGTGGAGACATGCGTGAATGGGCATATCTTCATTGAAGGCTGTGTGTCAGGGCTTGCAACTCGGTACGTAAAAATCAACTGCCAATCATTAGCGGGCTGGAGTTCCGCTGTGGCGACCCCTAACCAAGAAAAGCCAAAAGTCACAACAACAACAACAACTGTGAATATACTGTACACGGCTGTTAATGTAATCTGAATGTAACTGTTGCCTTTTCACTATGGCTCAGACCATGGTTGAAGATGTTCTCCAGGCCAATTCAGTTACTCACGTAACAAAAATAAATAAACACAAACATACAAAAGTAAATAATGTTGTTACATTTGGATTATATCACAATCTTTATTATTTTAATCTATTCATGTTATAATACACAGAATTAATTTAGGCAGTCTTTTGGGAGATGACCATTTGTAGTGTCAATTTTTTATGTTAACTAGTGCAGACACAAAATTAAACAGAGGCCATATACAACCCAAACTTGAAAATCATGAAAAAATACTTTTGTCTCAAATACCAGATATGAGCAAAAGTAAATCACTCCCAGAATTTTGCCTGGTTGTGTATCAAGTATCGCAAAAAAAAAAAGTATGTAATTCAACATCCAATGTAACCATTTCTAGTCTGCGAGCAACAGATACATCCAAAAAAGTATTTCTGATATATTTTTAAGGGAGAAAAAGTAATTTCTTGTACAGTTCATCTAATAAACATGTTCCATATGATTTCTGCGGTTCAGCATTTTTTCCACATCGGCATGACTTTGTAATTATGCAACTTTTTTTTTGCACCTGCTATACAAAGTACAGTGTGTCCTAGAGAAAGCAATAATAGCTTAGGGATGCCACAGTACACATATAATGCTTATTTTAGCTCAGCTGAGTATATAAACCCAAGGAGACTGCAACTTTTGAAGCAATGTACTGAAGTCTAATTGCCTTCACTTTGTTTTGTGTGAAAACTTCTAAATAATTAAGACAGTATATATTTTTAGATGAATTTATTGCAGGACCAGGACTAGAATTAGAATACAACATATTTATTTGCAGATAAGAGGATCGATTTTCAATCTGAACAGCACTGCTGTGTATCATGTTTTTTTTATTTTTTTTTAAACTAGCTCTTTTTTGGAATAAGTAATGCTTTGATCAGCATTTGTTTATAGTAAATGCAAAAGTATACTCTAAGACTGGAACTGCAGAATGTGCACCACTGAATTAAATTCAGCAAGGATTCATATGTGTTTCTGTTGTACTGAGGCATCAGATGCAAATAATACATTTTTACAGAACAAAAGTGCATGAGCAAGACAGGATGGAGGAGTCTTGAACCAGAGTGAAAGTCCACCATGAATTTCTGTCACAAACGGGATAGCACAGATTTTCTATATGTTTAAAAAAAAAAATATATATATATATATATATATATATATATATATATATATATATATATATATATATATAGGTTTACTATTGAAATGTTGATTAGTGTTAGGTCGATTAATGTTATGGCTGAAAAATAATGTTGCATTTGAAAAGCATGAAAGAGCAGAATGTTGAAAATGGTTTGCAGGATTAAGTGCATTCCATATTTTCAACATTCCCCTCTTCCATCCACGGCAGTTCTACTATTTTGGAAATTTTGGATAGTTTGATAGCTCACCACTGAGTTATCAAACTATCGCCCTATTGCCCTACTCTCTCCTTTAGCTAAGATTATGGATAAATGTATCCACAGGCAATTACTCCACTACTTAATTGAAAACAATTTACTTTCCAACTGTCAACATGGTTTCAGACCCTCACACAGCACGACCACTGCCCTCCTTTCCTTTACAGTTTACATCAGCAAACAATGAAACCTAAATAATCTTTCTTCTGCTCTATTTATCGACCTGTCTAAAGCATTTGACATGGTAAACCACCAGATTCTCATAAACATACTAAAATCTCTGTCATTAGACCCACTTTCCATAAAATGGTTCCAATCCTTCCTTGACAAATGACAGCAAGCAGTACTATGGCATAACACTATCCACCCATCTACCCGTTACCTTAGGTGTCCCTCAGGGGTCCATATTAGGACTTCTCCTCTTTTCCATATTTATAAATGACCTTCATCTAGCTATCCCCCAAGCCACTTGCATACAATATGCTGACGACTCCACACTACTATGCTCAGTTACATCCTCCCAAGACATTCCCTCTCTCACCCAGAAGGTATTCAACATAGCTGAACAATGGTTCACTCAGCATTGCCTTCTTTTGAACCCAAAGAAAACCAAACTCCTCCTCTTCACTCCTACTCAAAAGTCCTCTCCTCTTCATTTCTTTGTGGCATCCGCCAGTGGTACTATAATGTCTCCAGACTCTACCACCAACTTCTAGGTGTCACCATCGACAATAATCTGAACTTCGACATCCATATCAACAATACTATAAAGACTGTCAACAAAAAAATGGCACTCTCTATAGGATTAAATCCTTCCTTTCTCCCACTGCCAAAACTACTATAGCTCACACTCATTTGATCTCTACACTCTTTTTTGCTTCTCCACTTTTTACTAATCTATCCAAGACTAACTTCAGCAAATTGGAATTGTCCTATAATAACATTGCAAGATTTGCAACAGGAAACCCATTTAGAACCCACCATTGTATAAATCTAAATCAGCTAGGATGGCTAGAACTACAACACCTGATTAAATTTCACCAACTAACCATTGCCCACAACATTCTTTACAAACCTTCTAATACTCCTAGTTTATCTAGCCTTAACACCCCCTATAAAAATCTGAAGTCTTTACGCTCATCACATAGACTTCTTGTACACACCTCTAAATCTAATAACAGGGCTGGGGATTCTCTCTTCTGTAATATTGTAGGTAAATCCTGGAATCTTCTCCCTAATGACCTCTCCTCACTCACTTCCTTATCACTCTTCAAAAACAGACAAACTTTACCTCAAATCATACTGGCTATGCCCCTGTACCAAACCAGACTAGTCACCTATCTCTTTAAACTTGACCTTGCCTATACTGTGCTTACTATCCACTGTTACATCTTCCTTCTTATTATATTTTTCTCATATCTCCCTATTTTACACTATTTCACTCCTCTTTACATATATTTTTTTCAAGTAAATTCTTAGTAACATCACTACACAACTAACTTCCTTTCTCTACTATTGACTTTACCTGTATGATGTCCCTGTACCTTCAATTTGCACTGTTTATGACTCTTGTTCTCTTTACACACCCTGTGCTAACCTCTATGCTTTACAACACGTTACCATTGTTTGATTATTTTTATTATATTTTTATTATATTTGCTATTTTTTATTACAAATTTTGCTTTTTGTTGTTTGTACTTGTATTTGTATTTTATCATTTCTTGGAGCTTATCTCCCCGGGCCTCTACTGAAAATGGACATATATCCAGTTAGACTAGCCCAGTCAACAAATGTAAAATAAAATAAAATAAATGAAAAATAAATAATTTGTCCCCCCTGCACTACCCGTGTGGGGGGGCTGAGACTCCAAACCCCCTGCATATTAAATATACCAACTCTGAGATCGCACTACAGTGAGGAAATAGGCTACTTCCCTGTTCCTCACCAAAGAGCCTCCACAGTCTCGGCATGCCACTTGCGAAAAGGTCCAGTGCACCATTCAACTCAACTGACCTCGGTCAACCGCTTTTGTTTCAATTTCCTGCCCAGACGTTTCACTTCCTTCAGTTCGGGTAAGTCATAGTAAACTATATATATATATATATATATATATATATATATATATATATATATATATATATATATATATCCACAGTATGATTCCCTAATATGGTTCCCTTAGTTTGCCTTCTTTTCTTAGACAGGTGCATAAAATGGAGTTTGCATTTCATGCATTCTGGCTGTTCTTGTTATTCATTGTCATTGCATTCACAGGTAAATGTCAAAGGTAAGCAAGCCCATTTTATGTTTATATGCATATTCTCATACAAACACACATGCGTTTATCTATCTATATATCTACTTAACTACACCCCCGCACACCCTCAGACGTGCATGTGTACAAGTATATCTACAAGGGTCTACTGTAAATAATTGAAAGACCCAAATATTGGCATTCAAACTGCTGACCACAAAACGTCAACAATGCAAATGTTGACATATTACTTCACATGCTCCAACAATAACCTCGGAGCATACAAAATTAAAACAAAAAGAAAGAGACAAGTTTGGTGCACTGGGTCAAGCCCTATTACACCCCCCGCCCCCATGTGGGTACCTGCAATTTTTTTTTTTTGCTTTGGCTTTAGGGACGTGGAGTAAATTCACTCAGACAGACAACTAACTCTGTTTAGATAGCCTTTGTGTTTTTCCTATACATCCTCTCTCCCATTGCTTGAGAGCTGATGTTTTATTCTGAGTTGTTTCTCACAGGACAGTTTTCCAGCTGTATTCCTTGCACAAATTCACCTTCATTATTAGTAACAGGCATTTTGATATTGTTTTATTACCTTTGTGGGGCTCTTTACTGGTTAAATGTTGTACTGCATGTTTCCCGCTCATCAAAAATTCTGATTGGATGCTTACAATATTTGAAGCTGAGCTATATTTAGGGTCAATAACATTAACATGAATCTTATGGTCAGATAATGTCCTTTAGAAAGCTCTATATCCACCTTGAATGTGCTTGACTTATGCTTTGAATAAGGACTTCATTCATACTCCTTAAGTAAACGGACTGAGCGGCATGCAGAAGTGACTGTCAGGCCATGTGCTGCTGTAACTCTTCCTTCAAGACTTTTTGGCAATAATCCAGAATCGGGTGTGGGTAATTCAGTATTTACTCAGTGATGGATGGCTTGATCATTCGAGTAATACCTGAGTAATCAAACTATGACAACTATGGGGATATCCTCCATCACCCAAACACATGGTATACATTTATTGACCATATAACCTATTCCATTCTCTTAACACTGGACTTCACTGAAAATCTCCCCATTCATTATTATTCAGTAAATGCTTTGCTAATATTTTTCCAACACTGTCATCATTTAAAATAATGATTTAATGTCAGAATATGAAATACAAAGTAAAGGATTTAATTGTTTAATTACTTGGTTGTGGTTTATTAAATGTTTTATGAACACGATTATATTGATTCGTTCTTAGATTTTTTTGTTTTTATTTTATCTATTGTTCTTGATACTCCATGGAAGACTGACTCTGAGTTGCCATGGATGATAAAGTTTTTCTGATGGTATGTCTTTGTCTATTTTTATTTTAGTTCTTCTTGATAAGTCGTGTTTTACTCATTACTAAATTATCATGTTTTTTGGTATTACCAAAGTTGCTGCTTATCTCCATGTAGCAGGACCATCTTTAGTGTGTAACATGGTATTTTAGAGTTATATTAATTTAGTTAGTATACTTCTTTTATTGTTCACTAAAATTCAGCTGGCAATCCATCACTACTTGGGAGTCTAACTTCTTGGATGCGTCATTAGAACCTTAATTAATTCTTCCTATATAATAGCAACAGTTATATATTCAGGTTCACATAATGCAAACAAATGCAATCTCATTTAGAAAATGCTGGTGTTTCACAATTTCTGTTACCATACTGTGGTTGAGTTTTGTATAACTGATCCTAATGATGCTAAAAATAAAGTGGTGTCATCATTACTTTATAAAGATTTTCATAAAATTTCTGAAATATTTATATTTCTACAGGCTCTCTAGTTATTTTCCTTGTTATAGGCTCGCTAAGCTTGGTAACAGTGCCTTCTACTTTCTGGTTCCTGAGCCATTGAGCAAAAAGCTGTTGTGCTCTGCAGTTATTATCAAAAACAGTTGCTTATCAGCAATCTTCCTAAATGCATGTACATCATTCAGGTAGTCCTTTAGTTTTTTTAGTATGGTGTAATTGCACCACTTCTGTTCTGTGAGATTCCCCTTATTCTGCAATACTTTTTTGTCTTCCCCTCTAAATAATTCTTCTTACTTCTTAACCATATCTCTTTTTCTTTTATTTCTACCCTATTTTTAAACTCCACTTTAATTGGTCCTCAAACTCAGTACCACAGGAAATTATCATCCTAGATGACTTCAATATTGATTGGCTATCCTGCACCTCTCAAAACCCGACAAACTTTTTCAAACTTTATGAATTTATGCAGGTCATCCAGTTCCCCACAGGAATAGACAAAGTATCCAAAAAGTAATCTACCCTTGACTGGATACTAACTAATAAACCTACACTCTCCTATCAGTCTGGTTGCCTCCCTGACAGCCTGAGTGACCATCACCTTACCTTTTGAATAAGGCATAGGTATCACCATAACAAACAAACAGCTTACCATCTAATAAGAAGCAGAAAAAGTTTTAACACCACAACTTTCCTATCAGCACTACAAACCTGTAACCAGACACCACTAAAACTACTTCTCCTAGAGGAAGCAGTTCAATTCTTTAACAACACCTTTTTAGATATCTTAAATACACACACACCTCCCAGAACATTAGAACCAAGTCAAAGTCTGCTCCTTGGTTAAGTAAGGAAACTAGGATACTACTAATAACCAGAGACAAGCCTGTCCCTAGCATCAAGGCAATCATACCTAGGAGCTCCAGAACAAAGCCAAAAAAATCTATTAAACAAGGCAAAATTTATTACTACCAAAACATACAAAGGAAACATAAAAAAATCCTCAAAGGTTCTGGACAGTCATTAGCAATATTCTCCATCCAGGAAAATCAACCACACCATCCCCACAACTAATATCTCCACTGAAAACATAGCTACCTGTTTCAACAAATATTTCACAGAAGCCATACTTGCCTTATCTAACCTTCAGAACTCCTGCCCTTCCATTAAACTACCCAAGACAATAATCAATAACATCTCCTTTACTTTCTGACCAGTATCCATCAGTAGTGTAAATAAAATTACTTAAAAAACTAAAACCAACAACCCTAGCCACAGACAAAATTCCAGCAGAATTTCTGCAAATTGATGCCAGCTCAATAGCCTATCCTGTAACCATCCTTATCAATAGATGTTTGTCCAAAAATAAAGTACATGAAATCTGGACATTCTCCCACATAATACCCCTACACAAAGGCAGTAGTTCTACAGAACTAATTATCATCATATAGCCATACTATTCCCCTCTATCCAAGGTCCTAGAAAGATGTGTTCACAAACAAATTATGGATCACTTACACACACACAAACTCTTAGCAAACACCCAGCACAATTTTGTTCCTTACGTAGCACTACTGCTGCCTTACTATCCTTCACAAATACAGTAAATCACGACAGAAACAAGGGGAAATTCATATCAGCTATCTTTCTTGACCTTTCCAAGGCCTTTGACCTGGTCTCACATAGTAAACTTATACAAATTCTTTCTGAGTTTAATATTAGTCAGCCCTCGATCACTTGGTTCCAAAGCTATTTATTAGGTTGCCAGCAGGCTTCCCAATGGCAGAATGACCTCTCCCCACTTCTTCCAGTGAAAGTAAGAGTTCCTCAAGGCTCCATTCTAGGATCCCTCCTCTTCTCACTTTTCACTAACAGTCTCCATTCTTCCTCACTTCACTCATCCGTTATCCAACATGCAGATGACTCTTACCCTGTTCTGCCTACTGTCTTCAGGAACTCCATTCAGTCACACACCAATCCTTTCTCTCAGTAGAAACATGGCTCACTAACTCCAAGCTAATTCTAAACCCTAACAAAACAAAACTTCGACTGTTTAACCCAACAAGATCCACCAGAGCTAGTTCCTTCTTTAATATTATGTCCAAAAACAAAACCGTCATCTCTCCTGTTACTCACACTAAACTTCTAGTGGTAGGGATCGATTGTAATATGAAATTTGACATCCATATCTCAGAGACCATAAAGAAAGTGCAGAAGAAAGTGGGGCTTCTATACAGAAATAGACAATTCCTTACTAAACAGGCCAAATCCACCATTGCACGTACCCATCTCTTATCTACACTCCTATTTGCTTGTCCAATACTCACTAACTTGAGAAAGACTGAAATGGCCAAACTTGACTACTGCTGCAATAAAATAGCTGGGATTGTCACAGACTCTCCTTTTAGGATACATCATTGCTCAGCTCTTAAACAGCTAATTTGGCTTGAACTATCCCACCTTGTTCTCTTTAACCAACTGACCTTTGCCAACAGACAAAACCCCCACCCTACAAAATCTGATACTTCCACAATCAAATAATAGAACACTCTGCTCTAGCAATCAGTTACTATTACAAGTAACTAAAGCCAACAACTCAGCTGGTGATTCTCTCTTCTCCAACTTCATATATAAAAAATAGAACAACCTGCCCCACAATATAGTATCCCAATCTTCCCTAACAAACTTTAAACATATGCAAAAAATACATATGGCAAATACTTGGCTCTGCTCCTGTTCTAGCCCAGGTAAATTCATCCTCACTATCTAAAGCCTTTAACCCACCCATACCAGTTATACTACCAAACAAACTACTTCTGTATTCTGTACTCTGAGGCTCTGATTCTCACCTACTTGCACCATATGTAATACTATATATCAACATAACTATGAACTTCCAGTGTATAGTAACTCTCAAACTTAGGTATAATATGTAACATCACAACAGATCTTGTATCATACTCACTATGGTTAAGTTTATGGATGCAATACCAAATTGAGGATCCTTGTCAGCAGAAACACACGATAAAGCCTTAACGCGTTTTATTTAAAATATCCAACAGGCCACAGTAAACCGTGGCTTCATCAGAGGCAATAAAAAACTAACAAAAACACTCCGTTTATATCAGGTAAGCTCAGGAAGTGACATCTTCCTGCTTCCTGATAACGGCAGCAATTTTCTTTAAAAATTATAAACATTTATAAACATTTAAATAAATGCACACAACTCAATGCACTATAAGGCATAACCACAATCAATACCATCACAGCATATAAACCATTCCTAAGACAACATAAATTAGAAATATAAATGTTAAAAATGTATATGTCAACACAGGACCAGACACTCAATGGGAGAAACATCTCCTAAAAAATATATGTAAATGTTCAATCTTATACCCACAAACGAGAATGAACAAATTTAATCTGGAACCCTGAAATATAGGGAAGCTCATTGATAGGATAAAAAAATATATATATATGTATCCTAATTATCGAGTTGTCACAAACACCTATATTAAATAGAAGGGACCACCCCTAACCCTTAATGGTACATGGTCAATGGCCATAAATTGGAAGCTATGACCTGGATTCAAGGCTATAGGGGTGGTCCCTTCTCGTTAATCTTGGAAAATCGAGAATTGGAATGGCAGTTACGTTTAGACGCATTTAGGCATCCTGGGTTGAACAGTAACTGCAATATAGCCCCTGTATTAAAATTAAAAAGCTATCTTAGATAGGCCATGGGCCCCTTCCCCCTGTTTTGGTATGTTAATTGTTGTTTGTCACCTCCACGTAGATAGGGGCGAGCAGGTTGAACATTGTTAAACATATTTTGGGGTGTCAATAAATGTTAGCAGCAACTTGTAATTGTACTTCTGCATATTTATACATTTACATATATTTTTTAGGAGATGTTTCTCCCATTGAGTGTCTGGTCCTGTGTTGACATATACATTTTTAACATTTATATTTCTAATTTATGTTGTCTTAGGAATGGTTTATATGCTGTGATGGTATTGATTGTGGTTATGCCTTATAGCGCATTGAGTTGTGTGCATTTATTTAAATGTTTATAAATGTTTATAATTTTTAAAGAAAATTGCTGCCGTTATCAGGAAGCAGGAAGATGTCACTTCCTGAGCTTACCTGATATAAACGGAGTGTTTTTGTTAGTTTTTTATTGCCTCTGATGAAGCCACGGTTTACTGTGGCGAAAACGCTCTGTTGGATATTTTAAATAAAATGCGTTAAGGCTTTATCGTGTGTTTCTGCTGACAAGGATCCTCAATTTGGTATTGTTTGGTTTTGGTTTTTTCCTTTTCTCTGTTCGTGGTAAGTTTATGGATGCCATTAGGTCACTCAGACCACAAATTACCTAGCTTATAAATCACATTTTTGTATATACTGCATCATGTAGCTGTCATCAGCTGTAACTTCTATCATACTTTCTGCATTGCAGTATTGTATATTGTATGTGATATATTGTTTGGTTTAATCTGATTAAATTGATATTGAAAGTCTTGTTTGATTTGCTTAGTTTGATATTCAAAAGGTTTCCTCAAACTGTAAATTGACTTGTATTTGTATATTGTATTTTGTATCTTGTACTTATATTGTGGAGCTTTTCTCCCTGGTCTCCACTGAAAATGGACCTGTGTCCAGTTGGACTCTCCCAGTTAACAAATTTTAAATAAATAAATAAACTGTATTCCACTCCCTACCTATATTTTCTAAAGAAATTTATATCTTACCCAATAACTCCTGAATACTTTCCACTACCAATTCCTTAAATACCTTTCTCTTTTTAACATATACTTGGGGGAAGCACCAGTGTCTCATTTTACTTCATTACCCTGCATTTGTATCTTAGTTATTATTGGTGCATTATGTGAAATAGTTACTGGACGTATAGCAAAACTTTCAACTAAACGCACATGTTCCTGTGAAGTATAGTTTCTGTCTAGCCTAGCTCAGTTTTTGTACCTTGGGGAATAATTTGTAAATTCTCTCTAAGCTCCTGCTACTGAATTCACATCTTCTATACCAAATATTTTCATAAATTGTTTCAAAAATCTGCTTTCTTTTGTTAAAATTTCCCTTCTAGGCCACCAGATACATTTTCACTGTTGCAAATCAAATTCCAGTCCCTACCTAAAAGTAATATTTCCTGCTGAAACTTGATTATTTCTCTCAGAATATTATTTAGCTCCATTGTAGTAGTTTTAGGTAGAATATAAATAAATACATGCCAGTGACAATTAGATGAAGGTCAACCCTTCCCTGTCAACCATGACTTTTTATTGGCAGAATTAAAATAGAGACTGGAAGTCTAAGATCTAATAAAGCAGAGCAGTAGAGATATGAGTTAGCTTTTCTGGTAGCCTTGAAGCTTTTTTCAAATGCACAACTGTTCACAATATGTAATTCACAATGGTTCTGCAATAAAAGGTTTTGAATATGCAGGACATTAGGACATCTAAGTTGAAGATACTGAGCAAGTGGCTCCTTCAGTGATGATAGATACGATGACATCTGCAGAAACAGAAGATAAGTAGAAAGAGGATGATGGCCTGAAAAAGGAATATAACTGCTTATCTGCCCTGCACCTAGATCTCCTTGACTGGAAAAGAGTGTATGGGCCTCCATGGATTTTTGTTTAGTGAAAGAAAACTTTATGAAATAAATAACATGATACAAAACTGCAAACAAACAACATATAATATATAAAACCAGCAATATCCAAAAACAGCAGCTCAGCAGGCAAAGCGATCCCAAGAGGATGTGGAATAAATACAATAAAGCCAATAAAATATACATTATCATCCACGGGATACACCACAGCTCTAGACACCAAAACAGCAGTCACAAAAATTACAGATTATAAGCAAAGAAATATATAATAAGCGTAACTTCAGCTTCAAATAATTGTATTGTGCACAGTGAGTGCTTTCACCTCTAGGGCATTATTAGACTTAGTAAAGCAATTAACTACTCAACTTTAAATACCTTTTTGCTCATTAAAATTCATTACATCACATCCTGTTAACACATTAATAAAAATGCATTGAAACACTACATGTAACTAAATAAATATAGAAAAACTTCTAAAAAGGCCAAGTTCATATCACAATAATAATAATAATATGAACATAACATTCATTAAAGACAATTCAAATTGTAAAACATATAAACTTTGAAACAGCATATATAAACGCATATGGAAACAAAAACATATATAATAGATGAAACAGTCAAATTCATAAAATACTTTAAATCATTTCATGCAGGAATGCATAAATATGAAAATATATGTGCATGTATAAAAAATAATAAATATGTATATATAAAAAATAACCTATAAATATTCATATTTCAGATCATTTATTTTAAATCATTTATTTTTAGGTACTTGCAGCCTTCTATTACTCAAAATAGGCTTTAATGGAATTTTATCATTGATACCTGGTGGTCTATCAGCTCTGAATTTAATAATCCATTTAATTTCCATATGTTCTGTATAGTTACAAATATTACCACCTCGAACATTAGGACTGATTACCTGTAGTGCTGTGAATTTAAAATGATGATGAAAATCTGTCTTAACAATAGGTTTTGAAACGCACTACGTTCATCATTTTGTCTTATATAATAGGTGTGTTCCCTGATTCTTTCTTTTAATTTTCTATTCGTTTTTCCTATATAGAATGCATTACATCCCATACAACGAGCTAAATAAATCACATTCTTTGTCTCACAATTAGCTGGTTCTTTTAACAAATGGACATAGTTTGTGGTGGGATGTACAAATACATTTGTATTGTCAATGTATTCACATTGGTTACATCTATTACAAGGTCTTGTCCCTAGATATACATCCTTCACACCAGAAATATCATCTTCTCTACCTTTTCTTGTATGGCAACGTATCTGTTTAAGATTCTTTTTATTTTTAAAAACAAATTTAGGTGTGTCACTAACAATATCCTTTATACTCTCATCCAGTATAAGCACTATCCAGTGCTTCTTATAAATTTCAGTGATTATATTAGTATCTGTACTAAAATACATAGGAATTTTAACTACATCTGTATTCCAAGAATTTCCATCTTGTGATACAGAATTAATGGTGTAATCAGAGAAATAGGGTTTAGCTACAGTTTGTCTAAGAGTGTTAATGTTAATAAGAGCATCATTCATTTCATTAGCTTTGTAACCTCTTTCTAAAAGGCGATCATTCAAACTGTTTAACTCTTGGATAAAACTTGTTTTGAAGGTTGAGTCTAAAAGCTCTCATAATCTGTCCTTTGACAACATTTCTAAAAATATAACTGGGATGCATACTGGTTCTGTGCAACAATGTATTCCTGAAGCATATCTTCCTATGTATTCCAGTATTTACTAACCCATTATCAAATCTTTCTAGACTGACATCAAGAAAGGAAATTTTATGCGTGGAAAAGTTCATAGTAAAATTTAGATATTCTGTTAAACTGTTAAGTTGCTCACAAAATCAAACTAATGATTGCTCATCTCCTCTCCATAACAAAAACAAATCATCTACAGACCTTCTATAAAAACAGACATATTGTTTATAACATTCTAATTGAAATAATTTATTCTGTTCCCAATAAGCCATGACTAGATTAGCATAGCTATTAGCGCATGGTGTTCCCATGGCTACACCTTCTCGTTGAGAATAAATGATGTCATCAAACATAAAAACATTGTTACTTAAAACTGTTTCTAAGAATAAACAAATTAAATCTATGTGCTTTGAAGTCATATCAGAGTGTAAACTCAAAAAACTGTGTATATTTCTTATACCATCCTCATTAGGTATTACTGTGAATAAACTTGTTACATCCAAAGTAACAAAATAAAAAGGTATGTCTTGGTCTAAAGTCTATAAATGTTCATATAAATCAACTAGAAATTGTTTGCCATCTTTTAGTATCTGAGGTCTATTATCAACAATAGGTCTTAAAAAATATTCTATATAAATGGAAAGTGATTCTGTTACCCAATTTCTGCCTGAGACAATAGGTCTCATTAGAGGGTGTTCAGAATCTTTGTGTACCTTAGGAAGGCCATTGATTATAGGAATTAATGGATAGTCAACTTTTAGAAACTTGAACAGATTTAAATCAATGTATCTGATCATTAGAATATCATCCAACATATCAAAAACTTTATATACATTACCTTCCACTACTTGAAAGTCAATGACATCATAGAATTTATTATCTTGTAATAATGTATACATACTATCTTTATAATCATCTACATCTAAAATAACCAGAGGGCCACCTTTATCAGCTGGTCTTATAACTGTTGAAGAGTCATTTCTTAAAGTATACAAAGCTTGCCATTGTTTAAAGCTTAGGTTCATTCTTCTTAACCTATGAGCATCCTGAGTCATATTGGAATATATATTATGTAGATCATCCTCAACAAGTTTACTAAATACATCCAGATAAGGATTCAGTACAGGAACATACGTACTTGGTGGTTTAAACATAGTGTTTAGATTACTACTAAAAGCCTTATCTTTATAGTTAATTTTCAGTTGAACATTTTTTGTAAATAATTTGGTATCAATGACAACATCAGATAAGTTATTCCTACATGCAGGAATGAAAGAGAGCCCTTTATTGAGAACCTGTATTTCATATTTTGTTAAAACTTTGTGTGATAAATTATGTATCAAAGATACTACATCTTCTCCCACATTCTCTTCAGAGTGGGGCCTGTGTGGCCACCTTCTGACCCTTTTTTCTTTTGTCTTCCCCGACTGTAAGATCTTTGTCATTTGGGAGAGTGTACTAACGCTATGGGGAAAGGGGTATACCCTTTATTAGAGCTGGAGTCTTTATTCACTGTTGAACGATCTTTAGGTCTAACTGAAGGCTCACCAACTGATATTTTATCACATAAGATCTTATTAACATCTATATTAGGAGATGTGTTAGTTATAGACTTATTACTAGCTTCTTTATGTATAATAACTGAGCCAATAACTCTAGAATTATTCATACCATCATGTAATACATGAGGGGATGACCTAACATTAGATACTTCTGTAATGGCCTGTTCAGTGTTATCAGAAGAAATAACATTATTAATGTCTTTAGAAAAATCATTAGAATGATTTTGTATAAAATGACTGGTTCTATCAGTGTTACGCTTATTCCTCACATCACTATTATTAACAAAAGCCGTTCTCAGCCAAGTGAATACATGCCCTGCTGTAAAATCCTTTGTATCTCTTAGGACTTTACTCTTTTTTTTGTTCAAGTCACCTTTTCTCACAGACTTGTACATTGTCCAGTATCTGTTCCAGTCCTTGATCAACATATCGTTTAGGACATCCATTAACAATGTCATTTCTTAGTTCTAATATAGTGCTTCTCAAAGCGTCCTCTTCAGGACGAAAAATGTCATTAAGTAATTTCATATAGTTTTTACTTAGTTCCAGATTCAACTGTTGCCATTTAAACAACAAGTCGGGATTGGTGTTACCTGTTGTAGGCATTTTCAAGATGCGCAGTCCGAGTGGTACAATGTTTCTCGCTATGCAAACCTCGAAATTGTAGCGCTGCAATTGCATCCTTTTAAGTTTACTCATATTCAATTCCAAATTATTTAATGCTTCCATCAGCCCCACCAGGCCTCCATTTTCCTCAATGTTACCTTCGCTACTTTCTGGGACAACAAAAAACGCCAACGGATTGATAGAACCAGAAATGACATCAAGAAAACGTTCTGGTTTCTTTGTGTTACTGGAAACAGATTCCGGATTGTAGGGAAGCTCAATAGAAGTAACCTGTGTTTCAGCCATGCTGCCCACGAGCTCCCAAAGTAAAACAACATATAAAACCAGCAATATCCAAAAACAGCAGCTCAGCAGGCAAAGCGATCCCAAGAGGATGTGGAATAAATACAATAAAGCCAATAAAATATAAATTATCATCCACGGGATACGCCGCAGCTCTAGACACCAAAACAGCAGTCACAAGAATTATAGATTATAAGCGAAAAAATATATAAGCGTAACTTCAGCTTCAAATAATTTTATTGTGCACAGTGAGCGCTTTCACCTCTAGGGCTTCATCAGACTTAGTAAAGCAATTAACTACTCAACTTTAAATACCTTTTTGCTCATTAAAATTCATTACATCACATCCTGTTAACACATTAATAAAAATGCATTGAAACACTACATGTAACTAAATAAATATAGAAAAACTTCTAAAAAGGCCAAGTTCATATCACAATAATAATAATAATAATAATATGAACATAACATTCATCAAAGACAATTCAAACTGTAAAACATATAAACTTTGAAACAGCATATATAAACGCATATGGAAATGAAAACATATATAATAGATGAAACAGTCAAATTCATAAAATACTTTAAATCATTTCATGCAGGAATGCATAAATATGAAAATATATGTGTATGTATAAAAAATAATAAATATGTATATATAAAAAATAACCTATAAATATTCATATTTTAGATCATTTATTTTAAATCATTTATTTTTAGGTGCTTGCAGCCTTCTATTACTCAAAATAGGCTTTAATGGAATTTTTCATTGATACCTGGTGGTCTATCAGCTCTGAATTTAATAATCCATTTCATTTCCATACGTTCTGTATAGTTACGAATATTACCACCTCGAACATTAGGACTGATGACCTGTAGTGCTGTGAATTTAAAATGATGATGAAAATCTGTCTTAACAATATGTTTTGCCAATGCACTACGTTCATCATTTTGTCTTATATAATAGGTGTGTTCCCTGATTCTTTCTTTTAATTTTCTATTCATTTTTCCTATATAGAATGTATTACATCCCATACAATGAGCTAAATAAATCACATTCTTTGTCTCACAATTAGCTGGTTCTTTTAACAAATGGACATAGTTTGTGGTGGGATGTACAAATCCATTTGTATTGTCGATGTATTCACATTGGTTACATCTATTACAAGGTCTTGTCCCTAGATATACATCCTTCACACCAGAAATATCATCTTGTCTACCTTTTCTTGTATGGCAACGTATCTGTTTAAGATTCTTTTTATTTTTAAAAACAAATTTAGGTGTGTCACTAACAATATCCTTTATACTCTCATCCAGTATAAGCACTCCCCAGTGCTTCTTATAAATTTCTGTGATTATATTAGTATCTGTACTAAAATACATAGGAATTTTAACTACATCTGTATTCCAAGAATTTCCATCTTGTGATACAGAATTAATGGTGTAATCAGAGAAATAGGGTTTAGCTACAGTTTGTCTAAGAGTGTTAATATTAATAAGAGCATCATTCATTTCATTAGCTTTGTAACCCCTTTCTAAAAGTAGAACACTAGTCACCAGGGATGACTGTTAACATTCTGGTTTAGCAGCACTTAGCAAAGACACAGAGGGACACTAGACACCAGAGATAAGAGTTGACTGTTCTTTAATGGCACTTGAACAAAATGTGGATTAGTCAAACAGTAATGGAGACACTAGCCACCAGGGAAACTCTTCATAGTATGCCTTAAAGGCAAGTTTAAAAAAATAAAGAGCATTTGGGTTAGGAGAACACTACACACCAAGGATACTTTTAACAGTGTGCTATAAAGGCACTTAAGATTGAAACTCTGTACCTTCCCACCTCCCACCTTTCACCTCCTACTTCCCCACTTCCCATAAAGGATATTAGTCCTCTGCTCTACCACCAGATACAAGGGAAAGACATAAAAGTGGACAAAAATAATCAACATAGACAAGAAGGTGAAAACAGATTCAAACCCTGCACCTTTTCCACAGGAAACAACAGCATTAACAATGATACTAACTGTTAGCATGGTGCAATAAGGGCTTTTTACAAATATAATGAAGATCAAGGTCATTATGTAAGGAATGCAGATGTTCATGAGTAATGAGTGAGAGGGATGGGGACCTATAAGCACACCTCTCAACCTCATAGTACAAGAAATATAGACAAAACCTGAAATTTGGAGGGGGCAACTACCCCAGTCAGGGACAGATTTCAGTTATTCATCATATAACCTTAGGTAAGTTGGTAGAATAGCACATGTTGTATTACTATGCATTTACTATAGGATATGAACTTTAAAATTCAAATGTCTGTCATTCTGACAACCTGCAGTCTACAATATTTTGCCAGAAAACCACACATTATGAAGAACATTATATAACTATGAGTGTCAAATCTGGACCTTCTGTGAAAATATGGACCTCTCAACTGTCAGGCTTTCCACAGAATGTTCAGATTTTTGCCTCATATTTTTGGTCCTCAAAATCTGTGGTTTTCTGGTAAATCACTGTGGAATAAAGTCATTACATAATATGATACATTTGAATTTCAGAGTTCATATCCTTTAAGAAAATGTACAATAACACAAGACCTGTTATTCTAGAATTTTTCTAGGTGTATATGAGCAATATTCAAAATTTATTTTATTTATTTATTTTACATTTGTTTACCGGGAGAAATTCGACTGGATACATGTCCATTTTCAGCGGAGGCCCGGGGAGAAAAGCTCCAAAAAAAGCAGACAAAAGCAAACAGCAATTGTAAGTTAAGTAATATACATATTAGATATTGTGGATGATTACACGAATACATGTCATTATGTGATAGGAACAAGTAAAACAATGTAGTAAATTATACTAATATAAGTTCTATAGGTAATTTCCTTTAATACATTATCCTGATAAAATAACAAAAAAACCTCGATCATAGGATATAGGTAAGAAGACGACTATTCCTGTGAGAAACTAGTAGACACTGGATAGTGGTCTATTGTGAGAGTGTTGTTACTGGAAGAATAAAAGAGGATTTAGGTTAGAGCGAGAAATGGAAGACAATTAGTATCCTGGGTAGGGTTAGTCAGGAAATGAGCATTGGCATAGCCAGTGCGACTGGAAGTGGTGGAAAAGTTGTTTTTTGAATTGGGGTAGGCAAGTAATTGTGAGGATACTAGAAGGAAGTGAGTTCCAAACTTTTCCAACAACGTTTGTAAATAGTGCATCCCCTCCTGCATTGAAAGATTTAACCATTTTCAAGAGTGACCTGTTAGAAGAGTGTAGACTGTTTAGGTTGGTATATGGTAAGACTAAGTTCTCAAGTGAAGGACATCTGTCAGGGTGTTTGAGTATTTTAAATACCTCAGTGAGTTGGGTCATTTTAACAAGGTTTGGGAGTTCTATCCATCCTAGGTTTTTTAGGTTGATACAATGATGAGTTCTATATGGAGTTCCTGCTGCAAATCTTGCAATATGATTGTAAGAGCAGGAGAGTTTATTTAAGTTGGTTTTGTTCAGGTTGGTGAAGATTGTGGATGCATAAAGAAGGGTGGAGAGCAAATGTGTCCGGGCAATGGTCACTTTTGCCGTTGGGGTTAGAAAATTTTTGATTCTATATAGTGATCCTAGTTTTTTGTTTACTGTTTTAATGGCTGAATTAATATGTGTGTCGAATCTGAGTTTATTATCAATGGTGACTCCTAGTAGTTTCGTATGGGGGTCTGGGGAGATAATTGTACCATTATTTGATGTTATAGAGAAGTCTATAAGGTGAAGTTTGTGGGTTGGCTGAAAGAGCAATAATTTAGTTTTTTTGGGATTTAGAATTAACTGACGACCAGATAGCCAGTTTTCCACTTTGGTAAAGCAACTTTGAGTTTTGGTTAATAGTCTGTCAGGAGATATGTCAGAGCAAACTAGTGTCGAATCGTCCACATATTGAATACAGGTGGCCTCAGGAATGGCTTTATGGAGATCATTAATGAAGACTGAGAAGAGAAGTGGACCTAATATGGAGCCTTGAGGAACTCCAATGGTGTTAGGTAGCAAATTGGAGAGTTTATTCTGCCAAAGTACTGCTTGTTTCCTACCAGAGAGGTAGGCATTGAACCAGTCTAGAGTTAAGTTATCCAGGTAGAGATTTTTTAAGGTGTCCAGAAGTAGTTGATGGTTGACCATGTCAAATCTGTCCTTATTTTAGAGAATTTGCCCCACCCCATTATTTTTGTCCTCACCCCATTATTTTAGACTTTATCCAGATTTCTTGCACTTATAGGTTGAGAAGTATAATCCTGGTTAATCAGGGAGAGTTGGCTGGGATGGTTATGTTTCTGTGTATGGGGAGAATTCAAAACAAAGCTGGGAGGAACACTATATGACATCCAAGAGAATTATTGAAATCTGACTCAAAATTACATAAAAAGCTAATAGAGCAAAATGTCTGGCACTGTGATGCAGTTTCTGCATAATAACAAGTATGAATTGTTATGTCTGGCATTATTGATAGACTGTAATAATCAATGTTTATGAGGGCAATAAAACATGAAAGGAGACATAAGGATATTCTGACTGCTAGGAACAGGTGTGTAGTATTGTATTTGTGTATATGTGTGTGTGCGCTCGTGTGTGTGTGTGTGTGTGTGTGTGTGTGTGTGTGTGTGTGTGTGTGTGTGTGTGTGTGTGTGTGTGTGTGTGTGTGTGTGTGTGTGATACCTGTCAACCTCTAAAAGCATTAAAGCTGGATGAAGCCTTAACAATGGTGGGGGGGTCTATATTAAAATTGCAAAGAGGTATTACATCGGACTTCTTTTCAGTGACACATAAAGACCGAATGCACTAAACCATGAATGGTCAAAACAGTGATTTCTTTCCCTGGGAAAGAAATCACTAGTACCAAATTCACACACACACACACACACACACACACACACACACACACACACACACACACACACACACACACACACAGACACGCACACTATTAAAAATATAACTAATTGGGGCCTATGTCCCCCCACATCCCCTTTCCCTTGGAAAAAAATCGCTGGCCTGAGCCTTCGCTATTTTCAGACTTTGGTCTTTATGTGTCACTGAATAGATGTTCGATATAACGCCTCTTTGTGATTTTAATATAAACCCGAGGGGGGGGGGCAAAAGGCCAAAATCAGGGACAGTTTTTAAATATTGCTCTTATAAACTTAGAACGTTGTTAGAATAATATGATTTGTATTAGTGTACATTTTAGAAGGATTTGAAGACTGAAATTCAAATGTATGTCATTACTTATTAACTTCAGTTCTTACTGATTTGCCTGAAAGCCACACATTTTATCAGGAACCAGCCAAAAAATATTGGTCAAAAAGCTGGACATTTTGCAAAAATCTAGACAGTGGAGAGGAATGATGTGCATGTGTTTGTATTGTTTGTATGTGCATGTGTGTGTTTCACTGTGTACATGTGCATGTGTGTGTTTCATTGTGTGCATGTGTGTGTTAGAGTGAATGGGGGGTTTCTGTGCCACTGCTATGCATTGACCATCACTGTTAACTACCATAGGAGAGTGCTGGTCTGCACTCATGGTCATTAATGGTAATTCAGAGACACAAATTAGCTGGTAATGAGGTCTTTTTTTGTTACTGTAAAATGTCTGAACTGGAAAATTGGCATTACATGAACAGGCCCTTTTACTGCAGCCCTTACCACAAGATCAAGGGTTCCTTCTGAATCCTTCAGCATGACAAAAACAGACTGAATTTGTTATAATCATGAGGAAAGATCAAAGACAACTAGGGGATTGCTATTATTATCAGGTTTAATTGCTGAATAGCATTTTTATTTAAATATTGGTGGTCACATATTTCTGCAACTTAAATTAAAATATTTTTATGTTGTGATGTAAGCAAAGATATTTATGCATAGGAAACTATACAGGTCATAAAGGATTTCCATCAATCATAATACTGAGATTGCCATTGCATGGTTGCAGCTGTAAGAATTATTTTCATAGTATAGTTTCTTGAGGAAATTATGCATGTCACATATTACTAACCTGATATATGAGAAAAAACATCAGAAAGAATATAACTCCTCAATAAAATGAATCTGTTTAGCTAATAATTCAATCAATAGGAGTGCTGCTTGTGTTTGTATTAAAGTGTAGGAGATGTTTAGTAGCTTGCCTATCCATGACGTGGTGTAGACAATTGGTTTATTAGGTATGTTTTTGCCTACATTTTGCTTGGATTGTATGAGGTTGTTCAATTTGATATGAAAAGCTCAAACAAAATAAATAAATAGCAGAAGTGATAACAGAAGTACTGTTGAGCTCCTTATAAAATAAGGTAGCAATGTCATCAAATCCTGGAGCTTTACCTGGTTTAAGATGTAAAATTATATCCTGAACTTCCTCTAGAGACAGTTCCTTAGTTAATTTCCAAATGATGTCCTTTGAAATGAAATTCAGATTGAAGTAAGAAAACGCTGTACATTTCCTTCATCTGTAGTTAGTCCTTTAGAGGTGTAGATTTCTTGTATGCATCATGCATTGTTAAAAGGATACATTACAAATAAATAATATGGTTGCTATTACTTTCATTCGACGGGATGCTGTTTGAGCCGTTATTTAATTTAAGATGACTGTTAAAAGTTCCACAGGAATGACTGTCTATTCAGCACTCTTCCCATCTATTTAGGATTTAAAAAGTCACTATTTAAAAAAAGTCATCACTTGTAGACATGATATGATAGGAGTTCAGCTCTGCCTTAAGCAGTCAAGTTTATCAACCACATCAACTTGTATTATCAAGTTCAGAAATATGATTTTCAAGACTCATTTTCTCTTGCTAATACTTCTTAAGATACAACGCTTTGCTATTAATAATATCTCTAAATGTGAATTTATGTAAATACAAACTATCTAATATCATATGGCCTATTATTGTCTTGAGCACTTCGGAATGTTACCAGATCAATAAACTCATTTGCTCTTTATCTGTTTTTTCTTTAAGTAGTTGAGGGTTTAATCTCCAGAATGAAGCTGTTTTAGCTGTCATTGAGAAATATATTTGAAGGCAGAGAAATAAATGATCTATTAATGCTCCTTGCTCTATATTTTACAAAATAATGCATTATTGAGAAGACTTGGCGAGAAGAAAGAAATCTAATCATGGCATACAGCTGTAAGAAGAAGATAAGAAGGTAATTTATTTTATGTATGGGAACATGACATAGTATGAGTAATAAGGATCGCGGGCCCCCATGATTAGGCTAAGAGGAGAAGTTCCTCTCCCCTCCATCGACAAAAATGAAGTTGTGATTTTTTGAAGATGAATAGCATCTGGTAGAAATCAAATTGAGTCCATAAGGTGAACAACTAATTGGTGTTATATATTCATTAATATTGACTCTCTCTTCTGTATCCTCCTTGGCTTGCACTTTCTTGAAATGAGTCTTTTTCTAAATAAAGTCAATGTCATACACCTATTGGTTGAGCTATATGAACACAAATATATGGTGTACAATTTTTCTATACATGTTCCTGCTCTCTCTGTTCCTGCTCTATACATACCTGCTCTCTCCAAGGCAAAAAACACAGCATCCATGGGACCAGATGGTGTCCCCGGATGTGTGCTCCACGAACTCAATGAGGAATTAAACCCGCAGTTAGGGCAGCTGTTTAATCTTAGCCTCACCTCAGGATACGTGCCTAAGAACTGTGGTCCCACTTCACAAAGGAGGTGCCTCCACCAAATTACCGTCCCATCAGCTTGACAAGCTTGATCTGCAAAGCTATGGAGAGGATCATAATGGAACTCATAAATAAAGACATAGGAGACTTGCAGACTTTGGATCCGACCCAGTTTGGCTTTGTCAAGGACAGATCATGCCTTTTAAACCAGGTGGACTTTTTCGAAACAGTCACCAAGGCCATTGATGAGGGAAAGGCAGTCCACACAGCCTACCTCGTCCTGGCAAAGGCTTTCGACACAATACCCCACTCAGGTATCATTGAAAAACTCATCAGCTTAAATGTAAACCCATACGTCACAAGATGGGTAAGTGACAGAACCCACAGGGTCAGAGTTGCTGGCGCCATGTCAGACTCAAAGCCTGTCACAAGTGGTGTCCCACAGGGCTCAGTCCTGGGCCCTCTCCTGTTCGGCATCTACTTTTCAGAAGTACAAGCAAACACAGGAGGATTATGGCTGACAAAATTTGCAGATGACTGCAAATAGTTGAGAACACATCTGACATAGATATCCTTCAGAAGGGTCTTATAGAAACGGAAAACTGGTGCCAGAACCATGGCCTAAAGTTAAACGCCAAAAAATGCATAGTCATACCCTTCGGGAAAAACAAAGTTACCCCTAGCTACCATATAGACGGCAACCCACTAAGCACAGAAGAGGTTATCAGGGATCTGGGTACCCAGGTTGACAGTAACCTTTCATTTGATACTCACGTTGCCAAAGTAGTTAGGAAGACCTTCTACATTGCCCACCTAATCATGAAGGGATTCACATCTAGATCAAGGGAAGTCATCGTCCCCCTGTACTCATCACTCATCAGGCCAATGATTGAGTACAATGCCCCATTCGGAATGTATCTGACACGACACCTGCAGCAACTGGAAAGGCCCCAAAAGTTCCTCACCAAAAGGATAAAAGGTCTCAAAAATATGTCCTATGCTGCCCGACTGAAGGAACTTCAGCTCTACTCAGTCGCTTACCATCTGCTCAGAGGTGACCTGTGCCTGACATACAAGGCCATGTCCAACCCAGAATTGATGAACATGCTTCACCTCAAAAAATCTAGATCCCTCAGAACTACAAGGGTGGGAGACTTAAACCTTGACACGGTTATAAATAGGATGTGCTGGAGGGACAGATTCATCACCCAGAGACTCCCTATTCTGTGGAACAAAATCCCGGTACATGTGAGGCAGAGCACCTCGCTGGCTTTATTCAAGAGAAATCTTGACCAATGGATGGGAGATCGCAGATATACCCCAGGGATTATCTCAGTGTCACTGCTTGACAGAGGCACAGCAAAATAATGGGCATAGTATCCTCCAAAAAACTCTGGCTAGGCTTATAAATGCCCTTGGGCAGATAGCCTAGTATGAACCTATGAACCTATGAACCTATGTTTGACTGTTGAGTACACATATGAGTTTCCTGCATAAAACATATATTTATTTTCATATTTTAAAATAAATATCAAAGCAGTTTTATCTTCAAAATAACATGTATATCAAGTACCTTCTAAGATGATGTGATTAATAATGACATCTCCTAACTTTTTTCTGGTGTACTATGGATTACTGCAAAAAAATATCTGTTAGGAACTAATGGCCTGATTCCCATTCTAGGTAAGAAAAACTTAATCTAAAATCTGTGTTAGAACATTTGTACGTCTATTTTATTATAGGTCTGTCAGTCACTCTCCAGGTAGCATAAACTGTACCACTCAATCTGTCAATGAAAATCAAAGGATCATAATAGTTACCCCCCATACCTGATACTAATGATGTATGTGACAGCTAGCTGCAAAGATGAATACTAACAAGAAAAACAATTACACTCCATATGGTAAGAACTTCCCCAACCCAAAATAATTACAGTAGCATTATTTTGATTTACAGGGGTAGTCAGTGTCTCAAACATCATTGCTAATGCTTCATTCTGTACTTTACTGCTCTGTATGCTGTTATGTACAGTTTGTAAATTCATAAACATAAGGAGTCAGAATGGCTATAAATAGAAGGTGAGCATGTCAGTGTTAAGAGATATCTGATAACGATGGCTTTAAAATATTAGTGAAGTAGGGTGGTAGTTTATTTTTTTTATATCAAATTATCTTGTACTTTGTTAATTTGCACTAGAAATGTTTCTCAAGCTACACTGATGCATTGTATTTCGAATGAAACATTCACTGCACAGTGGCCTGATCATCAATGACTGTGGTAAAGTATCCATACTTTACAGTTGTTGTTTGTCTGTCATTGTCAATGATGACCAAGGACATCACATCGAGAAGGTTGACTAGGTATGGTGTATCCAGCTGTGGCTGATCAGTGCAATGTGAGCTTGGAAAGCTCTGTCGCATATCAGGCACAAGTAGGCTGTTGAGTTGGTTGACAAAGAGTTGGCTATGAATTTACACAGCTCACAGTTTCTCTGCACCTTTGCAGTCCTGCTCTACTCATAGGAAGTAGCGCCTTTGCTGATGCAGCTTTTCCAGGTGGGACGGTCTTGCACTAGGGTTTCCCAGGAGTCCAGATCAATGACAAAGCTCTTCAGAGAGACTTTCAGCATGTTCTTGAAGTGCTTTTTCTGCCCACCTTGTGTGCATTTGCCTCCTGTGAGTTCACCATAGAACAGTCTCTTGGGGAGGCATGTGTCTGGCATACGTACAAGGTGGCCTGCCCACCTGACTTGGGCTCTCCTCAGCAGGGTGTAGATACTTGGCAGTCCAGATTGAGAGAACCCAACTGTGAATGGAACTTTGTTCTGCCAGGTAAGTTTCAGCAGCCTTCTTAAGCAGTTCATATGAAAGTGATTCAGCTTTCTGGCATGACACTCGCACACTGTCCATGTCTCACAGGCATACAGTAGTGTGGGGAGTACAACTGCCTTGTACACCTTCAGCTTTTTGGACAGTTTGATGCCTCTCCTCTCCCAGACTAATTTCTGCAGACGTCCAAATGTGGAGCTTGCCTTGATGATGCATGTGTCTGCTTCATCCTCAATGTTCACAAATCTGAAGAGTGTACTGCCGAGGTATCTAAACTTGTCAGCAGCCTTCAGGATCTCACCTTCAACTGTGATGGTCGGTTCTTCATATGTCTTCTGCAGTGCAGGCTGATGCAGAACCTCAGTTTTCTTGGTACTGATTATGAGTTTGCAGTTTCTGCAGGCATTGGAAAAGCAGTTCATGCTGTGCTGCATCTAGGCCTCTGTGCAGTGTTGAGTGCGCAGTTATCTGCAAACAGAAAATCACGCAAAAAATCCTCTTCAACCTTTGTCTTGGCCTGTAGCCTCCACAGGCTGAACAGCCTGCCATCAGTCCTGTATCTGATCTTGATGCTGTTTTTTTTTGTCATTGCAGAAGCCATCTGACAACATGGCCGAAAACATCATGCTGAACAACATAGGTGCCAGTACACAGCCTTGCTTGACTCCATTGGTGACTGGGAAGGCATCAGAGGAGTCTCCATCATCCAATACTTGAGCTAGCATGCTGTTGTGGAACTGGTGCACTATACTGATGAATTTGCCTGGGCAGCCAGACTTTGCCATGATCTGCCATAGCACCTCATGACTAACAGTGTCAAAGGTTTTGGTCAGGTCCACGAACATTGTATAAAGATCCCTGTTTTGTTCCTTGCACTTCTCCTGTAGTTGACATGCTGAAAATATCATGTCCACTTTCCTTTGGCCCTCTCTAAGGCTGCACTGACTGTCTGGCAGGTATCTATCTTCCATGTGTTGAGTAAGATGGTTATGGAGGATTCTGGGAAGGATTTTGCCGGCAATGACCAGGAGAGAGATTCCTCTGTGGTTGTCACAAGACTGTCTGTTTCCCTTTGTTTTGTAGATATGGATGATAGAGGCACCCTTGAGCTCTTGAGGGATAACTTCCTGTTGCCACATGGTCTGGAAGAGCTCGGTGAGCTTCTGTAACAAGACTGGTCCCCCTGTCTAGTAAATTTCAGCTGGAATTGAGTCAGAGCCTGGTGCTTTACCATTGGAGCGAAACTTAATTGCTTCCTTAACCTCTGATTCCTTTGGAGGTTCTGCCAGGGAGCTGTTAATAACATCTTATGTCATGCGGTCAATGGCTTCAGCAGTGATGGAGGAAGGCCTGTTCGGACATTGTTGAAGTGTTCAGCCCACCTTTCCAGCATGATGTTCTTGTCAGTAGGCAGGGTGGACCCATCGGTACTGAGCAGTGGTGATGTTCCAGAGGACTGTGGCCCATAGATGGTCTTCAGGGCATTGTAGAAATGCCGAAGTTGTTGCTATGAGTTTACTTTGGGATCTCATCAGCCTTTCTGCTGAGCCAAGAGTCTTGCATCTCTCTGAGCTTTGCTTGCACATTGCTTTTGATGAGCTATAGGCTGCTTTCTTGGAGATGAATGTAGCGCCTTGCTGGAGGGATCTGAAGGCATTATGTTTCTTATCCAGCAGCTTCTGAATGTCTTCATCATTGTCATCGAACCAGTCTTGATGTTTGTGTGTCTGCAGGTCCAAGTGAGCAAGAGCGGTATTGTAGACCACATCCCTAAAAGCTGCCCAGTCCTCTTCTGCACCATTGGTGCCAAAACTGATTTGGTCAAGCTTACTGTCAAGGTCCTCAGTGAGGTTCTGGTGCACAGAGTGCCATTCAAACTTGCTGACATTTAAGCGCTTATTGGTCTTTTTCCCCTGCAGATGCCACCTGGGCTGAATGTGCATGTTATGTTTTAAGAGGATGAGTCTGTGGTCTGTCCAGCAGTCTGCGCCACACATGGCCTTAGTCACTCTAACATCCTGCCTGCTCTTTCTCCTTACTATGACATAATCAATGCGATATCAGTGCTTGCTGCATGCTTGCATCCAAGATGTATTTTTGTGGTTAGATAGGCAGAAGACTGTGTTTGTAATCAACAGGTCAAGAGCTGTGCAGGTCTTTAGAAGTAGATAACCATTGATGTTGCTTTTGCAGTCTCCATTCCTCCCAATGACTCCTTTCAATGTCTGTTAGTCTGCTCCAACTCTGGCACTGAAGTCACCTAAAATGATGAGCTTGTCTGCCTTGGGCACAGATGCTATAAGGAACTCAAGCCTTCATAAAACTTGTCTTTGATCTGCTTTGGGTTTGTCATGGTGGGGGCGTATGCACTGATGAAGTTGGCGTGGTGCTTTCCTTTGAAGGGGAGCTGCAGAGACATGAGCTGGTCATTGAATCCTTTTGGGAAGCTGACTAACTTGCTGATCAAATTAGATCTGATGGCAAAATCCACTCCTGCTTTGCGACATTCATTGCTGCTGTGGCCACTCCAGAAAAAGGTATAACCAGATTTGACTTTAGTCAGCTGCCCTTCATCTGCAAACCTAGTCTCACTAAGGGCTGTTATCTGGATGTTGTACCTGCCAAGTTCTCTTGCAACTAGTGCTGTCCATCTCTCAGGTCTGTCTGTTTTGGAACTATCCATGAGAGTGCGCACATTCCATGTGCCAATGGTGATCCAAGTCACCAAAGTTCCTTCGTCTATGATTCAGCCATGTAATTGGGATCTCCACCTGCCACAGCACGCAGGCCAGGGGTGGAGTAAAGCAGGCTATGTTTAGGGCACCTTTTCTATCCCCTTCCTTAGACCATGGAGGTGAGCAGAGCGATCCTAAATAGCGTTGCTCAGACACCCAGGGGGCTTTCAAACTCCACTGTTGCTTTGGTCCAGTAGAGAGCGACCCATTGCACTGGGCTGCCTGTGTGTGGGGTTGTGGCTACAGCTTCCAGTGTATCCACACCTGCTGCTTCATCATTTGCCTATCATCACAGGACTTGATGGGGGTGATGTCTTGACTTACGTGTGAATTGGATTATAGTGAGTAAGAGTTGTGCAGATAGTCAGTCTCACTCAATTGTCCCAACCTATCTTGGCCCAGTGGCAGGACATAGTCAAGATGAATGGAGATGGGTTGGGATGCAGAAGATGGCCAACAGTGTCCTAATGTGTCTCACTGTGCCCTATCTGTGCTCCACAGCACTTGCTGAGTCCACCTTCCTGCCCATTGAATCAATCTGGTGATTTCCTCCACGCAGTCCACCGGATCCATTCTTCACATGGATAGGTAGACAGGCCCTGACCCACTGAGGGTTACAAACCTGTCAGCTACCCTCACCTGGTTTTGCTGGCCATTCAAAGCCCTTGCCTGGGGTGTGGCCGCTGCTGCATGCAAACAGCTACAAGGAATCACAGGTGAGAGCTGAGTGTCAGGTGAGGACCAAGGTGGGTGAAGCGCATGAGGTGTTTGCCCATCATAGGTACTTCCTCTCACTCGCACCCCATACACCCCAGTACAGTATTCGAAAGAAAAAATAAGATTCATTTCTGGTGAATATACAGTACTATATAATATTGCATGCTGTACGCATATCTCAGAAAACAGCTCAGAAATTAATTTCAGGTGTTAAAACTTGCTCAAACTATCTCTTATTTGCAAAATATGAAATGAGGCTTTCAGAACACTCTAATTCTCTAGACTCTAAATGAATGTCTAAGTAACAGAAATATCTGATATTACAATATATTGATAGAAATATTCAGAATAAGTACAGAAAATAGTTAAAATAAAGTCTGAATCACATACAATGAATACAATAAGGGAAACAACCATATTTTTTTTTTCACTAAGCACTACTTTTTCACATTAATCAAAGCTATTCGAGTTGTCTGAAGTATGTAAAGTGCTTGCATGTTTTTGCAGTATTACAGTACAGTTATTTCACAAAATACAGCCATTTCAAAGCATATTTCGTAAACATAGTATTTCAAAGAGTTTATTGTGCATTTGAATGTTATTACAAGTACTGGCTGTGTACTTGTTCATTTATAATTACAAGTGGGCCTGGATTGCATTGTGTTTTATTATAATCTGTGGGCATGGGAGAAGGTTTTCGCAGACCATCACCACTTGTGTTTGAAAAGAATATTGCAGAGAACTGGAGAGTGTTTGAGCAACAGTATGATATTTTCATGCAGACTGCATTTTAAGGATGACCATACAAAAGTATTTATTCTGCTTAATTTTAACTGGTTTAGAAGCCATAGAAAGAGAGCATTCATTTGTGTATGCCCCTGCTGTCTTTGCAGGAGAGGGGGGGAAACCATCATAAAGTTGTACTGGCTGAGTCAAGGGAGAGCTGAGTGCTTAAAATGTAAATTTAGAGAAATGTGTAACCTCCAAAAGATTATTACAATGGAAAGGCACTTATTTTACACAAGGGATCAAAAGCCTGGTAAAACTTTTGCAGCATATATAACAGCCTTGTTTCTCAAAGCTAAAATGTGCAGATTTGGTGATATAAGGGATGAGTTGATAAAAGACATGCTTGTGTGTGGTATTAAAGATGATGCTGTGAGAAAGATTTTGCTTCATGACAGTGATTTGTGAGAAAAATTTTGCTTCATGATAGTGATTTAACTTTGAATAAGGCCATTGAGATTTGTCAGATATATGACCTTACACTTCACACAAATGTGCTTACAAATGAGAGATGCATATTTCCAGTAACTTCTAGAGCCAAAGTTGATAGTATGCAGCACATGGTTAAAAGAAGCAGGCCCAAGTACATGGTGATTGTTGCAGGTCCTGTGACACTCACTGGGATACCCCATACCTTTCTAGCAAGTTCCAAGGCATGCTCTAGAAATGTACAGTCTCAGTGAATTATAAGAGAGAGTCAGCAAACTCAAAGCATGTGCTTATATCCAGTTTCATAGCCAACTATCATAATTGTGGTGGAAGACATGAGCCTAAAAGGAAAAAAATATTTTCCTTTTGGTCAACAATGTCACAAATGCAATAAGTGGAATAATTTCAAAATATTTTCTAAATCAAATAATGGGCATTTTTTTTATTAAAAGAGAATATTCAAAGAAACAAACTGATCAATTAGAAAGCCGTGACCCTACTTTTTATGTTGATGGTGTGTCAGTGCTTTATACAGTCAATGCACTAGATTTATGGGCAAAGAATGAAGTATTTTGTGCTGTTTGGATAAATGGAAAACCCATAGAGCTCAAAGTTGACACAAGTTCAAAGTGCAATGTTATGTCTGCAGAAACATTTGCTAGAGTATATGCTGGTAAGAAGCTTTATTTGGGAAAGTGTGCAAAGCTTGTTGCTTATGGTGGTGAAGAGATTCATACTGAAGGCTCAGTAGTACTTTCATCTTACTCTGCTAGTAGAAGCTACGACTTGTTATTTTATGTGGTCAAAAGATACATACAGTCATTATTAGGGCTCAGAGGGAGTTTGAAAATGGGACTGCTTTCATTTAATAAGGAAGCCCATCATGTTAGCTTAAAAGACCACTGTTCGAGTTTCATCCAGTGTATTTTCTCTACCTATGCTGATCTGTTCGAAGACAAATTAGGCATGCTTCCAGTTGTATAGTCCATGAAATTAGACTCAGATGTGAGCCCAGCTGTCAGGCCACCCCAGAAAGTTCCAGTAGGTATAAAGAACAGAGTCAAAGCTAAGTTAGACAAAATGGTGCAACAAGGTGTAATTTGTCCAGTTGGTTCTTCGACTCCAACGGACTGGTTATCTTCCATGGTGGTAGCTCATAAGAAAAGCTCAGATGACCTTAGAATATGCATTCATCCATGAGATTTAAACAAAGCATTGAAAATAACTCATCATCCAATGTGTACGGTTGAAGAAGTTGCAGCTTTGATGCCAAATGACACTATTTTTTCTGTCTTAGATGCAAAGAGTTAATTTTGGCAAATTTTTCTTGACAAGAAATCCTCATTACTAACTATATTCAGTACTCCTTTTGGCAGGTACAGATATTTGAGAATGCGATTTGGGATAAATTTTGCCAGTGAAGTCTTTCAACATGCAATGGAGCAGTTTTTTTTCTGGATACCTCTGTGATTTTATAGTAGATGGTCTTTTAGTAGGAGTTAATGGTGAAGCTGTGCATGACAGAAACCTCAAGAAAGTTCTGGAAAGAGCACATCAAGTGAATCTTAAGCTGAATCCCAAGAAGTGCAAGTTCACATTATGAGAAGTTACTCATTGGTCATGTGTTTACCAGTTCAGGCCTATGACCAGACCCTTCCAAGCAAACAGCTATTCTTGAGATACCAGCTCCAGACAATGTTTAAGCCCCTCAGTGTTTTCTTGGCATAGTTAACTTTCTAGAAAAGTTCATTCCAGATTTAAGCCATCTAGCAGCACCACTCAAAGAGCTGACAAATTAAGATGTATCCTGGTCATGGTTGGAACAGCACCAAACAGCATTTGACATCCTGAAACAGAGAATTGCCAGTCCACCAACTCTCGGATACTATGATGTTCACAAACCAGTTACTTTTCCTGTAATGCTTCAAAATTTGATCTTGGTGCAGTTATTTTTCAAGAGGGTCAACTTGTCGCCTAGGTATCCAGAACTCTAACCCAAACTGAAATTCAGTATGCCCAGATAGAAAAAGAGTGTTTGGCAATTGTGTTTGCATGTTCAAAGTTCCATGATTATGTTTATGGTAGACCTATCCAAATCGAAGCAGACCATCAACCTCTAGTCACTATTTTTAGAAAGTCCTATGCATTCATCTCCAGCCAGACTGCAAAGCATTATGCTGAGATTGCATAAGTATAATTTCAATCTTGTCTGCATGAAAGGCAAACTTCTTTATCTTGTTGATACTTAACCAGATCACCCAGAAATGCCACTGAACAGCATGAGAATGAGAAACATGATTTTGAAGTCATGTAAGTGAAAATTTTTCTTCCACGTGTCTTGATGAGCTTAGAAATCGCACAGCCTCAGATCCAGTTTGACCGAAGCTCAACCACTTTATCAATCAAGGGTGGCCATCAAAGCAGTCTAGTTTACCTCATGAAGTACAGCCTTATTTTCCCTACAGAGATGAGATTTTGTCTGACAATGGTATTGTCATGAAAGGTCCAACAGTAATTATTCCAAAGTTCTTACAACAAGAGTATATTGCTATTTTGCATCATGGCCACCCAGGAACTGATTCTACTTAAAGGAGGCTGAGAGGACTATTATTTTGGCCTTCTATGTCACAAGATATTGAGAAAGTATTTTCATCTTGTTCTGTATATAATAGTACAAAGCTACATCAGCAGAAGGAGCCACTTCAGCTAAACTAGATTCCTGGACTACCGTGGTCGAGTCTGCACAGTTATTTCTGACAATGGCACACAGTTTACTAGCCAACAGTTCAAAAGATTCACCAAAGAGTGGGACGTTATTCATATTACGAATAGCCCTGAAGTATCCACAGTCAAATGGCTTGGCAGAACATGCAGTTCAAAGTGGGAAACAGTTATTAGAGAAATCAAAATGAGACAAAAGTGATGTTTTCCTGAATCTCTTGAATCTCAGAAATATTCCTCGTGATAAACATCTTGGTTTACCTGCTCAGAGACTTCTGTCAAGACAAACCAGAACTACATTACCAGTCAGCAGTAGTTTAACAGATCAGTAAAAGCCCATCTGTTAAAGAAGTGCATAGCCCAGAAGACTTATTACAATAGATCCAGCAAACTGCTCAGTCAATAAAGTGATGGAGAGGCAGTAAGAATGCAAACGCGCAAAGGTTATTATCAGATTGAAGTCATGAAAAGTGTATCTCCAGAGCTGAGCTCATTCATTGTTGAATCACAAGGAGTAGAGTTTAGGAGAAATAGGAAAGATATGATGCCAGTGTCTGAGCCTGTACTACAGCACCTAGCCTGGGAGAAAGACTCTTTATTTCAGATTGAGTTATCCAGAATTCCAATTCCAGAGGATGTTCCAGTAAATATCCCTGTTCCTGAGATGAATCCCCAAATTCCTGATACAAGTTGTTTACTGAAGACTGTTCCTGTTGCTAAACCACATTCTGATTACTATATTACTAGATCAGGTCACATTTCCAGACCATGTTACAGATACACAGTAACTTTGACATGGACATTGTGATTGTTTCTAATCTCTGTATTATTGCATATCTTATTCTAATGTCATTCATTGAGGGCAATCTATTTAAGAGGGAGGATGTAGATCAGTGTGTGTGTAGAGATTTAAGAAGCTTTCTAGGGGCTTGCACAAGTGTATAAATGCTGAGCACTTGCGAGCCTGACTGCCATTTTGTAGTAAGCTGTCGAGATGTAAACATGTGTGTCTGTGTAATCTGTCAGTTAATCAGTTCATTTATATTTGGTAATGCTGCTATCCGTCTTGATGTGTTTCTGTGTAATAAAGCATATAAACGAACTATCCCACCTTTTCATCATCTATACTAGAGAGGGACAAGCGACAGTAACTGTTACTCTTTTTTAAAAAGCATGGATATGCAACATCCATCAGTAATAATTTAGACTTTAAAGGCTGGCCTGGTCCAAGCATATTCTATAGTCAGCAAAATAAAGTTTTCCAGCCAAACGTTTCTTTCTTGTAAGAAAATGTATAGCTCTGCAAGACCAACCATATCCATCCATCCATCCACAAACTCTTTTTCCCCATTTTTACAGATGGGGTCAAATTCTCACTTCATCAGTGACAATCACCTAGAGCCAAGGTTCACATTGTCTGGTGGCTAGCTTTTCCGCAGTTGCTCTTCTAGTCCTCACACGCTCATGTGCAGACACACACGTATAGTGAGTTTAGAATGTTGAATTGACCTACTACATGTCATTGAAATGTGAGAGGAAACTGGATTACCAGGAGAAATCCCAGGCAAACATGGAGGATATGCAGACTCTACATAGAAGGCACCCCAACCAACAACTGAACTGGAGATCCTCTTAGCATTAATAGGTTATATGATCACTTTCTACTGTGACTCAATAGCAAGAAACAATTGATGTACACCTAACTTAAAAAAATGTAAACCCTTTAATAATTTATTATGACTGATTCGTGATGAAAACAACAAAAAAATGAAGCACTCTTATACACAAAAGTAAAAATTATACAAAACTAATGCAGGCTGATGCTATCAACAAGTAAGGAAATCTATCATACACAAATGAAGAGAGGGACACACATTAACAACTGCACATTTTATTTCACAGATGATGAATCATGACCACTGCATTTCTACATTATGGCATCTTGCTGAATTAAACAAACAGAATTCCTTGCAAGTATGGTATGCTCGGCCAAACCAATGTAAATCAAACGCAAGAGGCCAGCATAAGCAGTCAGAATCCTTTTATTGTTGAAAAAGGTATAAATTACAGAACAAAAATGTCCTGTAATAAAAATAACAAACCGGTTTCGGCTTAACAGCCTTCGTCAGTGTGATTAGCTTAAATTCCAAAGTCCAATGTCATGAATATTTATAAGTTACATCCACCAATGATGACAATGGTATAATCCAACCCTTAGGTTGAAAACATAATACAGAGTAAAATACCAGGATCTAAGTGTTTTAAACACAGTTTTCAAGTATGAAAGGAAGTGTAAGTGGGCTCAAAGTAATATCAACCTATTACAAAAGTGTTAATATATATATATATATATATATATATATATATATATATATATATATATATATATATATATATATATATATATATATAACATAATTATAAAGCAATAGCATAAAAGTGTGTCAAGAAAAACATTTGTATATATACTGAAAGGATAGTATACACAATACATGTATGCATAGATAGTTGCAATATTTATCCAAACTGTTACTGCACATATCCAATTTACTGAAATAAATGGATAGTCAAATATTTTCATATGGAAAAGCAGAAATACATATAACCATACAAAGTATCTAAATAATGGTATACAAGGACCAAAAAAAAAATTTTGGATAATAGAAAAATATAAATTAGTGACAGGATTACTACCAAAACAGTCTGACATATCAACCAATATAGGTAACATGGGTATCCCAATAGTAATGCATATCACAACAGGTTAGCTGTATTAAACAGTTATTATAATCTTAGTCTATAGTATCCATTATATTCCAAAACATGTTCATAAGTGGTCATTAAGTCCAGGGGGTAAAAGAGCCCCTAGATGAATGATCCAATATTTTTCTTTATGGTTGAGGATACTATGCCAACCTTGTATATTGCTCCGGTCACCAGTAATTTTGTCGATGACTGAAAACATAAATTTAGCCTTTGGATGTTTGATTGTGTGTCTGTACAGTGCATTGGTATCCTTCTTGTTCCTGATATCACTCCTATGTTCACCAATCCTAATTCTTAATGAGCATGACGTTTGTCCAACATAAAATGCAGAGCATTGACATGTGGCCAGATATATTACCCAAGTGCTAGAGCAGTTACCGAAAATCCTCAGATCATATACCTTGCTAGTATTAACACTAGTGAATTGTTTCAGCTTATTCACTTGGTTACAGGAAATACAATGGCCACGGGGAAATGTGCCCAGGAGTGAATCACCAGAAAGTGTTAACTGTTTGAATTTAGCCCCTCCACTTTCCTTATGTTTATAATGTGAGAATGGAGCACCCAATGTTCTACCTCTCCTATATGAAAACTGACATTTGGGACCTAATATTTCCCTAAGATGATTGTTGGCTAGTAAGATGTTCCAATTATCATCCAGAATATTTCTGATGATGCTGTGGTTTCTACCATATGTAGTGACAAATCTGAGGCAGGGTACTTGTGTTGTTTGTGGTGATACCTTATATTGAAGTAATGTGTTTCTATCCTGTTTCTGTGCCCAAGTGCTGGCAGAATGGACATCAAAAAAGTTATATCCCCTTTCTAAGAATCTGTTTTCAAGGTTGATCTTGGCTTCCTCAAAATCAGTTCGGTTAGAACTGATGTATTTAATCCTAAGGAACTGTGATTTTGTTATGTTCTGTATGGTGTGGCGTGGATGCATACTGGATGCATGTAGTAGTGTGTTATATTGTGGGTATTTTCTGTGAATTTTAGTACTCAATGTGTGATCATGGTTTCTGTAAACCGTTACATCCAGAAAATCAATCCTATGTAAGTCAGAAGTTATGGTAAATTGTATACCCCAAATGTTGTCATTCAAGTATTCTACAAACTCTTGTAGGTATATAGTATCAGCATGCCACACGATCCAACAATTGTCCAAATATCTACGCCATATATCGATTTCCACCATATATATGTTATGTAGTGGATTATATATGAGACATTCCTCCAGATATGCCATAAATAAATTGGTGTAGATAGGGGCAAAGGATGCACCCATGGCAGTACCTTGGAGTTGCCAGTAAATTTCGCCTTGGAAGTAAAACACATTTTTGTTCAGTATATGTTCTGCCATACAAATAATAAGGGTATTGAAACCAGGAGAGTTAAGGTTTGTCTTTTCTAACCAAAATTTTAAGGCCTGTAACTCCACCCAGTGGAGTATACTAGTATACAAGGATTTGACATCCAACGTACACATTAACCAATGAGGTTCCAACTGAGTGTCCTGTATAATTTGTAAAAATTGGGTTGTGTCTTGTATCCTGGCTCTAACTTGCTTCAGTAATGGTTTAAGTTGTTCAGTTAAGAACACAGAAAGTGGTTCAGTAAGTGAGCCAATGCCAGCAGCAATAGGTCTACCGGGTGGTTTGTTTGTAGACTTGTGGATTTTAGGAAGTAAATACAGAATTTGTTTCTGTGGGTCCGTTACTGTAAGATGTTGGGCTGTGTTAGAGGTAATAATACCTTTCTCAACTGCCAAATTAATAAATGAGTCTATGTCTTTTTTAATGTTCATAGTAGGATCATAACCCATATGCATATAACACTACCTATCTGATAGCTGTTGTAGACCCTCATTAATGTAATAATCCATATTGAGAATCAATACTGCTCCACCCTTGTCTGCTGGAAGAACCACTATATTATGGTTATTTCTGAGTTCTGCCAGTGCCATTTTTTCAGATTGAGTTATGTTTTCCCTCTTGATGGGTGTTTCTGCATGAGGGAAGTGTAAATCCCGTAGAACAGATTGTTGAAATATGGCCACGTGTTTATTCATGGGTGGTAGAAATTGAGATTTTTGAAATCTGAAGTCAGTAGTTCTTTGAGAGGTGGATGAGTCCTGTTCTGAAAAAAATATTTTCAAATTAAGGTTACGGCAGAATTTAATGACATCTAATACAATATTGTATTCATCACACAGGAAGCTTGGTACAAAACCCAATCCTTTATTTAGTAATTGTTGTTGTTCATGTGTTAAAATAATATCAGACAAATTCAGTACATTCTTAAATTGTGTTGCTATTGCCTGAGTAGAGTTGTTATCAACCCCTCCATTGATTCTGTACCAGGTCCTACGTCTATGTTTTCGACCATCCCTCCACTTGACCCTTTGTCTAAAGGGACACTTGAGTTTGACCTTTTTCGCCTGGGAGATTCATGTGTTAATGCATTTTCACTGTCAGTGTAAGAGGACTCCTCCCCCGAGGTACTAGTGTAAGATTTGTCTCGGTGTTTCAAAATAGATCTGTGTCTTTTCCTGGCTCTGCCTCTGGTTACTCCAAGGTTTGCATCATCAAATCTAACAGATCTCTGAGTATCGAAAGGGTTACCCCTCTTGTAATCCATAATATCTCTATTAAATTTTTTAAGTTTTCTGTCCTTGGTTAGTTTTTCAAATGTAGCTAATTCCTTGGACAGCTTAGCCACTGCAATATCATATGAAGGAAGTGAAACAAATTTTTTGCAATCCGCACTCATAGTTTTGACCTCAGAAATATTGAGATCAATAGCTCTCTCATAATATGCGGCCAGGATCTTAACGAAGGTCATGGAACCTTCTTTTAGTGCTTGATTCCACTCAGTGGTTAGTCTCTCTTCAGATCTACTAACCATAGGTCGAAGTCTGATCCTGAGACCACGAGGTACCAAATTTTTATGAATATATGCTCTAAATAACCTTAGGTGCCAAATATTGGCCCTAAGGATTTTTAATCCCTTGCCCAAATTCTGAAAGGCCAATTTGCATCCATCTGTTATATTGGAACTCGTATTATTTAGGTTACTGCTTGAGACTTGTTCAACACCAAATATCCCAATATCGTCTTGATCAGCACATAACCCATGGAGTATATTATCCAACTCCATATTTAAAATCAAATAAACAGAGAGGGTAATTGGTCAAACTGTCCAAGAATTAGGAATAGGATCCTATAATAATAGGGTCCAATAAGGTGCCTAATTAAATGTGGCTTCCAAATATAAAATTGTGGAGTATAGAGCCAGAAGCAGAGCCTAGGGGACACCAGAATTAATCATAAACCATACATAATGTCAGTGCCAAAGGGCATTGTGATGTTACACCAGTAAAGGCTCATAGTCAGATGCTTAAGACAATATATATAACAATTCTGAGACTGAAAAACTTACAATAAGAACTAATAATGTTAACCCACAGGGAATGTATGTTGTCCAAATATACAGAATACACCATAGAAAAACAACAGGCTATGAACATATGTAGTAATAATTAGGTACTGGCAGTATAGCAAAATCCTTAAACATATGGTCAAATTATCCTAAGCTAGCATACAATACGAGTATGTATACTTATTCTTATAATAGTGGTCAAGGCATGCCACAAAGTAATTTGGACCCTGTAAATCTCTACATAAATGTAATGTTTAGAGACAGTTTATAAACTGATTGTCCCAATTTAAGGTGCCCACATAAATTATAAGGCATTTATTACCACAAAAATAGTTTGTAAGGTTAGAAACTTGATCTTGCTGCATAAGCAACTGCCACCTGAGATACTCAATGGTCCCAATGTGAAAACACAGTGGTACCCAATATTATGTTGCTAAAAGGGAAATAGCATGTATTCTAGGCAGTATACAGAATGTTGCTGTCACTGATTTGTTTGGCAACGCTGGCCTATTATGTAAGTTTAAATCCTACACTCTTAATTTAGTTGTTATTACAACAAGGAATGTTGTTAAAGGATATCATCCATTTAAGAAATCAATACACAAAATAATGGACAAAATAATGGCGTAATAACTGTTCTTCCAACCCTATTGTGCCACTTGATGGAAAAAAAACTTTAAGGGAATATCTACAATTTACTGATACATTCAAAAACACTTCATTACTTCTTCTAAGTAGGACCAAACCTCTTCCTATAGTATACCAACAAGGATATATAACATGCTAGTTAAAGCTTTTATCCATATGTTTAGAGTGAAAACAACCCCTTAGTCAGAGACAACAAACCCTCCTGGAGTAACTAAGCACGAGGTTGCAATACAAAATGGCTGCCCACTGAGCAAAAAACAGTTAACGTTCCTAAATGAATGTCAGTTTCCACGTAACCAGATCATATATACACCTTGTTCTTCCAACACTTATTGAGCCCCTAGATATCAGAAACCATCAGGAAAATATCTCACATTCACTGAAAGATTGCCAAAAGCACATCGTTATTTGTTTCCAGTATGTCCATGCTTAATTCAATAGTACACCAATAGGGATATATACCAAACTAGTTAAAGTCACTCTCCTTACATATATAGTAAAAATACACCGTAATTCAAAGAACAGACCCTAATATAGCCAAGCACAGAGTTATAATATTAAAATGGCCGCCCTTTAGGCAAAAAGCCCACTAGCGTTCTAAAGTATAAGTGTTAATATATAAGAAGTGCAAAAAAACATACACCAAGTAATAAAGAACAACAAACTGATTGTTATAATAGTCCCACAAATTTTGTAGACAGATCCCTTATATAAAATTCCCTAAAATGCTTCGTTGTTTGTTGCACTGATAATGCGAGATAGTTCCCAAGTCGCAAAGGGCGCCACAAAGTAAGGAATACAGTTCCACAATATACAAACCAATTATCGCCAGTCCAATATGCATTCCTTGATACCACGTAGATAGTAAGAAATGGGTCTCCTGTCACAGAATCACCAAAAAATGACCAAACTAAGCCCATAGACTTTCAATAAATATCGCCAGTCCCGTATGAGTATCATGTAATATAGTTATTCACAAGCATTCACCAGATTTACCAAATGTTCCAAATTAAGAAAGAATGATCCAGTAGTCCGTAGTTGAATACAACATTCCACTAACACTTCCCAAACGATAATATATCCAAAATGACACTGGTAGATGGTATATACAGAGGGAGAAATCCTCTTCCACTGGCAGGAATGACTGCAGCCCAACAGCGAGGTCAAAACTCAAGTAAACAAACAGAACTCCTTGCAGGTATGGTACACTCGGCCAAACCAATGTAAATCAAATGCAAGAGGCCAGCATAAGCAGTCAGAATCCTTTTATTGTTGAAAAAGGTGTAAATTACAGAAGAAAAATGTCCTGTAATAAAAATAACAAACCGGTTTCGGCTTAACAGCCTTCTTCAGTGTGATTAGCTTGAATTCCAAAGTCCAATGTCATGAATATTTATAAGTTACATCCACCAATGACGACAATGGTATAATCCAACCCTTAGGTTGAAAGCATAATACAGAGTAAAATACCAGGATCTAAGTGTTTTAAACACAGTTTTCAAATATGAAAAGAAGTGTAAGTGGGCTCAAAGTAATATCAACCTATTACAAAAGTGTTAATATATATATATATATATATATATATATATATATATATATATATATATATATATATATATATATATATAACATAATTATAAAGCAATAGCATAAAAGTGTGTCAAGAAAAACATTTGTATATATACTGAAAGGATAGTATATACAATACATGTATGCATAGATAGTTGCAATATTTATCCAAATTGTTACTGCACATATCCAATTTACTGAAATAAATGGATAGTCAAATATTTTCATATGGAAAAGCAGAAATACATATAACCATACAAAAGTATCTAAATAATGGTATACAAGGACCGAAAAAAAATTTTGGATAATAGAAAAATATAAATTAGTGACAGGATTACTACCAAAACAGTCTGACATATCAACCAATATAGGTAACATGGGTATCCCAATAGTAATGCATATCACAACATATTAGCTGTATTAAACAGTTATTATAATCTTAGTCTATAGTATCCATTATATTCCAAAACATGTTCATAAGTGGTCATTAAGTCCAGGGGGAAAAAGAGCCCCTAGATGGATGATCCAATCTTTTTCTTTATGATTGAGGATACTATGCCAACGTCACCAGTAATTTTGTCGATGACTGAAAACATAATTTTAGCCTTTGGATGTTTGATTGTGTGTCTGTACAGTGAATTGGTATCCTTCTTGTTTCTGATATCACTCCTATGTTCACCAATCCTAATTCTTAATGTCCAACATAAAATGCAGAGCATTGACATGTGACCAGATATATTACCCAAGTGCTAGAGCAGTTACCGAAAATCCTCAGATCATATACCTTGCTAGTATTAGCACTAGTGAATTGTTTCAGCTTATTCACTTGGTTACAGGAAATACAATGGCCACAGGGAAATGTGCCCAGGAGTGAATCACCTGAAAGTGTTAACTGTTTGAATTTAGCCCGTTTATAATGTGAGAATAAAGCACCCAATGTTCTACCTCCTGACATTTGGGACCTAATATTTCCCTAAGATAATTGGTGGCTAGTAAGATGTTCCAATTATCATCCAGAATATTTCTGATGATACTGTGGTTTCTACCATATGTAGTGACAAATCTAAGACAGGGTACTTGTGTTGTTTGTGGCGATACCTTATATTGAAGTAATGTGTTTCTATCCTGTTTCTGTGCCCAAGTGCTGGCAGAATGGACATCAAAAAAGTTATATCCCCTTTCTAAGAATCTGTTTTCAAGGTCGGTCTTGGCTTCCTCAAAATCATTTCAGTTAGAACTGATGCATTTAATCCTAAGGAACTGTGATTTAGGTATGTTCTGTGTGGTGTGGCGTGGATGCATACTGGATGCATGTAGTAGTGTGTTATATTGTGGGTATTTTCTGTGAATTTTAGTACTCAATGTGTGATCATGGTTTCTGTAAACCGTTACATCCAGAAAATTGATCCTATGTAAGTCAGAAGTTATGGTAAATTGTATACCCCAAATGTTGTCATTCAAGTATTCTACAAACTCTTGTAGGTATATAGTATCAGCACGACACACCATCCAACAGTCATCCAAATATCTACGCCATATATCGATTTCCACCATATATATGTTATATATGAGACATTCCTCCAGATATACCATAAATAAATTGGCGTAGATATGGGCAAAGGATGCACCCATGGCAGTACCTTGGAGTTGCCAGTAACTTTCGCCTTGGAAGTAAAACACATTTTTGTTCAGTATATGTTCTGCCATACAAATAATAAGGGTAATGAAACCAGGAGAGTAAAGGTTTGTCTTTTCTAACCAGAATTGTAAGGCCTGTAACCCCGCCCAGTGGGGTATACTAGTGTACAAGGATTTGACATCCAACGTACACATTAACCAATGAGGTTCCAACTGAGTGTCCTGTATAATTTGTAAAAATTGGGTTGTGTCTTGTATCCTGGCTCTAACTTGCTTCAGTAATGATTTAAGTTGTCCTGTTAAGAACACAGAAAGTGGTTCAGTAAGTGAGCCAATGCCAGCAACAATAGGTCTACCTGGTGGTTTGGTAATAGACTTGTGGATTTTAGGAAGTAAATACAGAATTTGTTTCTGTGGGTCCATTACTGTAAGATGTTGGGCTGTGTTAGAGGTAATAATACCTTCCTCAACTGCCAAATTAATAAATGAGTCTATGTCTTTTTTAAAGTTCATAGTCCTCTGGCTCTAGCCTTGTTTACTAGTTTATTTCCTGGACAGTAAGGTTTTTTGGACTGCATTGTATATTCTATTGGAAAGCTGTTGTGTTGCTAAGAGGTATCCGAGCTCCTTTCGTTTTGGGTTTTGTGTTTTGTTATATTCGTTTGGGACATTCGCACTTGTTCTTTGTTTATATATATATATATATATATATATATATATATATATATATATATATATATATATAAACACTTTTGTAATTACTTTGAGCCCACTTACACTTCCTTTCATATTTGAAAACTGTGTTTAAAACACTTAGATCCAGGTATTTTACTCTGTATTATGTTTTCAACCTAAGGGTTGGAATATACCATTGTCGTCATTGGTGGATGTAACTTATAAATATTCATGACACTGGACTTTGGAATTCAAGCTAATCACACTGAAGAAGGCTGTTAAATCGAAACCGGTTTGTTATTTTTATTACAGGACATTTTTGTTCTGTAATTTATACCTTTTTCAACAATAAAAGGATTCTGACTGCTTATGCTGGCCTCTTGCATTTGATTTATCTTGCTGAATTACCCAGTTGTTTGTGGAGGATACTAACAACCAGGCCTGGAGTCTATATAAGCAGTAGTTTTGTGTTATATTGGCATCTGGAATGAGTGGCTTTGTAGGCTAACATCCTAAGGGGTGCTTGGAAATGAGTGTGCAGCTCTACCCTTCCGGTGCTCTTCTGCTCAATACATGGCTGCATTATATGTTACAACCTGCAGAGTGCATAGTTGGAGACTGATTGTAGCACAAAGAAAGCTGCACAGGAAGGGAAGCTGGTTATATGTGTCCCCCAGAGGAAAGAGTATATTGATGTTGAGGAATTTTACCAATTTATGATCAGGCTATATACAACATAGTGTGGGACAAATATCTGTGCAGTATGTGTCACAGTATTGCTTTGTTGATACCTGGAAGACAATTGTAAATGCAGTAAAATTACATGCAGACATGGGCATATGTGGCATGAGTTAATTTTACTGATGCTGGTCTGCTGTCTGCTGGTGGAAACAGTTTATGATGCTTGAGGTATAATCCAATACCCTCTCAGCATGGGCTCATGCATCCATGGATACCATAAGCGGCTGGGTATGACACAAACTGGCTTCGTGAATGGTATCCACAGTCACATATAGGTCACAAACAGATTGTATCTGCTCATTAGTAACCTTTGTTCACTCCCCCACAGTTCTCATATGTCGCACAAGTGCATTCTATATGCCATTAGCAGAGACCTGGGTGCATTGAACAGCTTGTGTCCGATCTTAAATCATGGCACACATCTGTGACATGCATGATCATCAGACATTAATCAACATGTCAAGTGTTATGTTCATGACAGACATGCTTGTTGCAAAGGGATGCCAATGGTAGATTGTCTGTCAAAGGACTTCCTCTTCTGGGTTATAGCTGAGAGAGGTAGAGTACTGCAGATGTAGGAACAAGCCCTATCATAAAACCGAGTCCATGCCTGCAGAGCACCTAAGTAGTGTCATTTTAATATCTGTCTTGTCATAGATTACACCCTGCCCTCCAGTTGCTTTGATCACATTCCTGCCTATCTCACTACAGTGACCAGCAACATTAGCTGCCTGTCAGACAACTGAAATGGACACTGTGGAGTCAAAGCAAGCAAGCTTACATACCTAATGCACATCCCTTTCTATCTGCATCTCCCCTTTTTGCAGCTACTACATCTTACCAGTGATATATGTGTCTCTCTGTACCCATATGACTCACAAAGCTGTGATTCTACACCTACTGCATTGCAGTGGTTATACTGACTACAACAAATGTGCCACCTCTTGGAAATAGACCTGGTATCCTTCAATTCAGCTTCAGATTTCCTACACAGCTTAAATCCTAAGCTGTCTTATAATACTGAAGCAAAGTATACACGCATATAAAACCACGGCAATGTAAAATTAAGCTTATTAGAAAAATGATAGAATATTCAGTCTATAGGTATTATAAAGTAAACTAAAATGGAACAACTAAATATAATTGCAATATAATTAATATACTAAAACTAATAAATGCTATTAAAGCTACAATCCAGACATAGGCTACTACCTACAAAGTACAATTTTATCCTTCAAAAATCCCAACATTAAGTGATAGGTGTTAAAATTCCTTGCATTCCCTAACAAAGTTAAATGAATCTTTAATGCTTCAGATTTACAGGAGCATGCAAAGCTGAAACAATATTGAAGTAACTTGCAATTTCCCTGCAGACATAGATGGACTGACACAAATGACTAACATACTGTAACAAAGTTTAGATATAACAGCATTTCATGTATACATAAGACAGTCATTCCAAACAAATTAAGATGAGCTGTATCAAATTTCTAATGTAATGTTGTAATAACCACAAAACAATATCTTTAGGTAGCAATGGTAAATAACTTCCACGTTAGTTTGCTATGATAAATAACCACCATAGTTTGCTATAATAAGTGCCTGACAACACCTTTGCAGATCTGCTGTAACATTTATAGAATTTAGGCATAAAAATTTAACAGTAGTAATCACCTTGAAAGTTGCTAAGTGGTGCTAAACAGTGTGCACAGACACCAAGGACAGCAGATTGCCAAACAAACAGTACTGCAACCACTCTAATAGACTCTCTTCAGACTGCTTAACTGACAAATTCTTAGCAGTGCCATATAGTCTCAAACAAGGTAATGTAGAATGAAGCAAAGAAGGCCTTAATGCAGCATCCAGTCTAGGATAACAACAGTCCTGCAACAGGTCAACAATAACCTATATGGATTATTCAACCTGGACAACCAAAAATTGGCATCAGTGGCATGCAGTCCAGAACTGTCAAAAGAATAAAAGAATGGCTTTCTTCATAAACACTGATAATTCCAGAAAATGTGAAATAAAGCAGTAGCATTCTGCATAACAGACACATAATACTAAATAATGGTAGCTTACTGACCAAAGTAGCCAGTAGTAAAGATTGTGTTTTAGACAAACCAAATTCTCAGAATCCAGAATATAAGCAATAAGAGTGCTAGAGAGAATTAAGCAGAAAGTTTCCATAGGCAGCCAGTTCCACCATCTTCCCATATGTGCCTGTCATGCTCAACACAGTAAATATGTATACTAAACAACTCATTGATCAACAACATTGGCATCTTACTTACAATAAAGCTGACAACTCGTGACTGCCCATCTAGTGGAGATTAAAGCACCTCATCTTCTGCCTGGAACAGACATGATTCTGTCCATCATAAGTGGGCATTTGGTCTAATATTATCCACTGCAAGTTTTCTTGGCATGGACAAACATAATGTAACAGTGATTACAACACAAGTTTGTCTTCAGAAGGCAAGTGTAGTGAAGACTGCTCATTCAGAGCTGTCTGAATGTGAAATATTAAGATGTCTATGTTCTGTATACTGGTTCAACATCACAGTCTCATTCATGGGAGAGCCCATCACTTCTTCGAGTTATAAATATGAGGTAACCAAATCATTGTAAAAGTTATAAACTATTACCTGCAAATGTTATCTCAGCCTGTCCCACTCAAATGGGCTTCAGACATTGAACAACCAGGTGCTACAAACTGGTTAAAATGAGTACTGCACTGCAGTTATACGTGGTTTAGTATCAGGGGACTCAGTTGTGGAACATGTACCTGCCCCATCTTCTCTCTGCAAATATTTATGTACCACAAAACCTACCATTTGATTGTCATTGCTGTCAAGTAGCGAGGGGGTCTTAGATTTAATATGCAATGAGTGGAAGGATGCGTGTGATCCCACACAAAAATTGCTAGCACCAAAATAAACACATACATACATACATTACATACATATGTAAATAAATAATAATAGATGAGCATACTATATTCTGTGTAGATTTTAGGAAATTAAACAGTGACATCAAGTCAGTGCATAGGTGTTGCCAAGCAAAAAGAGAGTAATTTATTAGGGCCAAGTCTCAGTGGCTATTAACTTGTCTAAGGTTAGTGGCAAGTACCCCATACAGGCTCAAAATACTTTCATCTAGGGAAACATGCTTTTATGTTATCAATTTGCATTGCAGAAATCTATCACATGCTGTTTGGGATGATTAATTTCCCCAAAACTTTCCAAAGGTTGAGATATCACATCTCATCATGCACTGGAAAGAATAATATTTCTTAAATGGACAACATTAATAACTACTTAATGACTAAGGAAAAGAAATGTCTGGTGGGAATGGCAAAAATATCTTATCTTGGTCACCAGGTGTGTGATGGCAAAATTAGACTAGAGTCTAATAAAGTAGAGGTTACTCAGGCTTGGTCCATCTCCTGTTACCAGAATGCAGATAAAGACATTACAGTGGAGTGCTGGGTATTACAGGAAGTTTGAACCTCACTATAGACAATCACCACTCAACCTGTTTACTTTTTCTGAAGGAGAAAACAAGCACACAGAAAACATCATTTAGACGCTGTCTTGTAAGCAGGCATTCTAAAAGTTCAAGGTCTCCTAGTGTGGACCATTTATACTAGCCAGCCCTGATTATAGTCAAGTTTATAGTGCATTTAGATGCTTCGAATAATGGATTAAAGACTTTGCTTAATTAGGTCTCATGAAAGCATTCATAATTGTATATCTGTGGACTTCAGATTAAGGAGGAATCAGGTACAGCTGTGGATAAGAATAGTCTGGGAATATTTGGGGTTTTCAGCATCCAACGTCACTGAATCACTTTTCTTTCTTTGTTCATTTTATTTATTTTTTCTCTGCAGTGAGACAAACTTCAGTAGTTTGGACATCTTACCTTAGGTATAACTTTATAACTTGAGTCTCTGCTTAACCTGCATATACTCTGTTCTGATTTCAATGACATGTTCTGAAATTAAGATTTTTTTCCAGTCAGAAATAGGGTAAGAAATGTCACACTATATTCATGTTACACACATAAAAGGATTTTCACTGTTTCTATTCTGTATTTTGAATTCTTTCCTGAGCATCTGAACCATTTTCTTCCAATATTTCTGCTCTTAAGTTTAAACATTTTAAAGACAAATATAATTTTCTTACATTATTTCTTAGTGGGAAGTACAATTTATGTTTTCTTATATTAACTCAAACACAGACTACAACATTACTTTCCATTGTTATCCTTGGCAACTTTCATATCATTTAATAAATTTGTTATTGAAGACCAAATCTAAAAAAAGGTCAGGAACTCTAGTGTAGTAAGAATGTATAGGCACTGATGACTTCTAAATGCATTGAAATGAGTAGGACTGAGAAGTAGATTTTTCTGTTATACATATATGCTGAATTTGTATCGTACCGCACATGTAAACTCTAGCTACTTAGTCCTATAGCCTGTCTGAAGCACAGAAATGATTTCCAAGTGGCATCATACAAACCAGGAGCAGTGCTAAATAAAACAAGGAACACTGGGAACCGGCCACAAGATGAAAACAGAGAGATGAAGGTATCATTTGTTACACAGAAAACAATCCATGTTACCGTCAAAAAGAATACAACGGCACACAGTGCCCTTGGCAACTAAAATAAAATTTCAGTCGGCTCCACTAAAGCTTAGAAACTATGACTGATGGTACTAAAAGCAGATGTGATATTAAGAAAAGCCAAATAGCCATGACAAAATGCACATCATTAGCTAGCCACTAGTCTCAGGAGTAGCCTTGATTCAATACTCTGAGACAAAGAGGAACTCTCATGAGATTTAAGCAGCACTCTCCAAATTCAATGAGCACAATTAATCGTTTGACAATAGCCATACTGTAACCTGCTAAGATCTTTCAATAGAAGAAAGTAAAGAGGAGAATCCCATGAGGGCTTATCAAGAGTTAATGTATTTGTTCATCTCTGTATAATGATATTAGTGTGCTTAATGTTTTGCAATCATCTATGAAAGCGATGGAAAATGAAAGGACTTGTTCTGATAGCTATAGCAAGTGGACTGACACTACTAGCCATTTATCACAGTTCTTATAAACAGAAATGCTAGTGCACACACACACACACACACACACACACACACACACACACACACTTGAACAGAGTTTCACACTTACTTACCTGTGTGTATGCTTAGAAAGTTACACCTGTTTTCTCTTTCAATCTCAGTTTTTCCCCACTCAGTCACACACACCTGTATATTTGGACATGCAGCTTTCCACAATCACTATTTCTGTTCTGCATCAGTTTTAGTGATTGCAAGGTTTTGAATACTTTCTTTGGCATTTGAAAAATTTTCTTCCAACCTTTCTGCTCTTTATAAGTCTCTTAAATGCAAAGCTTATACCTTCAGACTTCTTTAACACTGGGTCATTTAATGTATTCACATTTTTTTAATTATCTAAGTACTCCTAATTTTGAAGTTCGGTTGTTTCATTTAAATATGTAACAATGGTTTGTGAGCAATTAAACTGAATCAAGCATGTCTCTTCAGCAATACTGTTCTTTGCCTTGCGTGCTTGTGGCTTGATATATGGCCACATATAATTTTATCCAGATTATGTATCAAATGGTAATTTGTATAACATCACCTACATGACACAAACTTTTATTTTTTTGTGTATGCTTGCTTTTTGTGGAATTTAATAGTATATCATTTCACTGAAAACCTCAATGAAGCCAAAGAATTCTGGTATGTCTAATAAATGTTATTGTCCCTGCCCCCTTCAATAAACACATCACAAGAATGATGTTGGACAACCTTTACTAAACTTCCATAAACATAACGTGGTTAAGCAATATTTATTAATTAAAGCTGGAACATAGTGTAGCTGATTTTAATCACAGCATAAAACATCCATGTAATGCTAATCAGGACAGTGTGACCTCGCTCATCCTGACCCAGTAAGCAGCATCCGTACCACCACTTGCTTACTTTATTTATGAAACAGAGTCCCACCACTCACTTCATTTACCATTTATTTAATTACAATTCATTTCCTCCTAATCACCCCCTTTCTTATTTAATGCTTTCCTCCCTCCTACCCTCTTAACTCCCATTAATATTATCTAATTCCCCTCTGAAGATGTCCCTGAACAAATTGCTTTGTTACCAAACCTCATTTGCTGCATAAATGAACTGGCAGGTAGAATATGCTTTTCAGAAGTTCCTCAACTGCAGTCTGTTTGAGGCTTTTCTGCCTAAGCAGGTTAGAGAACAGCTGCAGCAAGCAGAATGTCAGTATTTAAAAAGGGTGACTAGCAATTTTTACATAAACAATGGACTGTGAACATGCAAAGAAATAAGATGTGTTATGTGAAGAGGCCACATTGGCTAACGATTTATAAAATTTGCTTTTTCAGAAGCATGTAGTCCTATCACACTGCATGAAAGGTCTGCAGAGTGTGATTAATAAATGAATATGCAAAATAGTGGAAAGTAAGGGGGGGATAAGCAGTTCAGCTTCAGATCAGAATGCATCACAACTGATTTGTTTGCAGTCAGATAGTTACCTGAGAAGTAGAGATAAGGAGAGTCCATTCCTAGACTTCAAGAAATCATATAACAAGGTCCCAAGAAAGCTGTTTTTGGCAGTCCTGCCATGGTTTTAAGTCCCAGAAACATTGGAAGAATTAGTGCAAGCTATGTACATGGGCACAATGACTCAGGTATGAACAGCATTCTGTCTCAGAGAGTGGTTCCAAGTTGGAGTGGGTGTGCATCGGAGTTTAGTTCTGAGCCCGCTATTCATAGTGAAGATGGACTACGTTAGCAAGCAGGTCAAAGGGAACACATCAACAAAGTTGCTATATTCAGACAATGTTGCATTTCAGGCAGACTCTGAGAAAGTACTTCTGCAAAGGATAGGGGAATGGAATGCAGAACATAGGATGAAACCTACTACAGATAAACTAGTTGTAATAGCAGCAAAGGGGGAAATTCATAAGAAGCTGAGAAATGAGACAGAAGGGAAAATAGTGGGCCAGGTTAACAGCTTCAAGTATCTGGGAGGGAGGATGAGAAGGAGAGTCTGAATGAAGAGGTCCAAGCTACAAGTAGAGAGGCTGCAGCCAGGGGTAGTGTATGACAAAAGAATGCCAAAAAAGCTGAAAAGTAAAGTGTACAAAACAGTAGCGCAACCAGTACTACTGTATGGTACCAAAACTTATGCAGTAAAGTAGAGCAGTTGAGGAAGCGAGAGGTGATGGAAATGAAGTGTCTGAGACTGTTGGCAGGATGCACATTGTAGGAAAGACAAAGAAATAGGAATATACAAGCATAAGCCAAATTAACTCTAGTTGCATAAAAGCTCAAGGAAAACAGATTATGATGATTTGGGCACAAGCAGAAAGAAGGCAAAGAGGAAACAAGGATGTGCAACAAAGACATGGATGGATTGTTTGAGAGAATGCCAGTAACAGTCAGGCTTGAATCCTGAATAAGGTAGGAGAGTGGCTTTGAATAGATATAGATGACAAAGGGTGACGCAGTACCCTCACCTCATGTAGAAAAATGGGAAAAAGGGGACTGATGATGATGTGGTCTTGGAATGACTAGAACAGTGTCCTCCATGTAAGCAGTAGAAGGTATAGCCAGTTGTGAGCTCTGCATCACTTCTAGTACCACATGCAGTAGAGGAGTAAAAGGAGGCAGCATCAGTGTTGTGCCTTAAAGTGCACACAGAAATGTAATGAAAGGGCTGTCAACATTGGCTGAATGGGAAGAACTGTGGGAACATACAGCAATCACTACTCAGCAGGTATCTACTACATCACAGCTCTCGAGACTGTGACATGAATTAAAAAAATAGTACCACCTACAAGACTGTAGCTGCTAATATCCATAAAGTTATGACCAAGGTTAATCCATATGTGGTGCAGTACCTTCCTACTTCAAACTGACCATACAGTGAAAGACATAACTGAAAAGATATACCAAAAAGAAATCTTGTCCAAATGGACTGACAGACATGAAATATGTGTAGTACCCCTTGATGGAAGCATTATTTCTCATAAAATAGGTGCACAGAGATGGTGAACTTCACCAAATGATGTTGAAAAATACAGAGGGTAATCTGCAGGACATGTAGACATATGAGTTTACATTTCATACATGGGACTTTCCCAGCTAAAAACTACAGAGAGAACTTTTTATGAGAAGGTGGAAGCGCCAACAGCACTCATGTCATCACCCTTGGGTGTGCCTCAAATGCCAGGGACAGCTTACAGTCCCCTCTGAACAACCTGTACAATCTCAACAAAATAATGGTGCTGGTCATAAAGACATGCCATGGGATTTTGAGAAAGTTGCAGTTAAGGCTTTGAGGCTTAACTTCCCTGAGACTGAAGTAAAGGATATCCCTTTGGTTTTAAATTAATTAACTGAAGAAAGCATTAGTCCCAGGATTTATCAAAAGAGTATTGCTCTTATCCCATTCATCTCATGTACCTACTGCCTGAAGACATCCATGCTGCATTCTCAAGTGCAAATGGAAAATTCCTCTGACAACAGCTAGTACATCCTGAAATGGCTGAAGGAAAATTATTTTTTTATTTTATTTAACATTTGTTAACTGGGAAAGTTTGACAATTTTCATCAGAGGCCAGGGGAGAAATGTTCCAGATGCATGTCTTTGTAACGTGGGAGGAAACTGGAACACCTTGAGGAAATGCAGAGAGGATATGTAGACTCCGCACAGAAAGCCCCCAGCCAAGAATAAAACTGGAGAACCTCTTGCTGTGAGGCAACGATGCTACCACTGCAACACGGCGTCATCCAATCCATGTACTCTAAGATGATCAAAGAAGTATGTTAAATGCCACTCAAAAGGGCAAGAAACCATGACATCAAATTCCACAAATGTTCTAAGACATTTATATGGTACTTCTGCAAGGAGTGTCATGCACCCAATACACAGTCAAGATATGGCTCTGATGTGTCAGTAGCCCACCTATTTGCAGGCAGCATTTCCTTACTGAGCTGCTGAGGGTAATACTGATTTTGCAGCAAAACAGAACAGAGAGAACTACACATCCGAAAATGCCACAAGCCACAGATGTTGAGGATGGACCTTCATTAACACAGTAATATGAACTACATGAGAGATAAAGCACATAGCAGCATGTTTTGGGAGTAAATATAAGTTCTCACAAAGAACTCCTAATTAAACAAAGAACAGTCACAAACGTTTGTGTGACATATTCGCTGCTTGAATGCATAAAGTTATATCTTGAAATTTTGTATACATATATGGGTGTGTCTATATATATGTATATATATATATATATATATATATATGTGTGTATATATATATATATATATATATATATATATATATATATATATATATATATATATATATATATATATATTTGAAGTTTCAAAACTAAGAACCTCATATGTTCGACAACATATGAGCGAAGATTCAAACATTTAAAATATAATAATAAAAAAAAAAAAATTACCTCAGTGCTCTGAGCAGGAGGGCAAACTCCCTCCTGCACCCCCCACACCCCCACTACTTAAATATACCAAATCTGAGATTCCACTTCAGTGCAGAAAAGAGAAATTTTCCCATTCTGTGCAGTATGGACCCATTGCTTTACACCTTGGAACTTTTTAAAGTTCGAGCATACGGTGTCAACCATATGATATTCGAACTTCAAAAAGTTTGAGTAATTAATAGGGACCCTATATATATATATATATATATATATATATATATATATATATATATATATATATATATATATATATATACACACACACATATACATATATCTATATGGGCTCTGTACAGATCCCCAAAGACAAAATCACCAAAACTAATTTTGTTTTGGCATACTTGTGCGAAAGTGCTTTTCAACAAAGAAGCACTTTCGCATAAGTATGCCTGTTTTTAGGACCGCACTATGATGTGGATAAGGGAAAATTCCCTTTTCCTCACTGTAGTGCAATCTCCAAGTGAGAATATTAAAGTAGGGGTGTGAGGGGGGTGCAGGGTCCACCCTGCATAAATGTAGATTTCTTTCTTTCTTTTTTTTTAACAAATATTAACGAAAGAGCTTTTTCAGGGAAAGCACTTTCGTTAATTTATGTTCGGTGATCATGGATTCGGGACTTTGCACATTCATGCATAAGTCCTAGTTCTATATATAAGTATATGTATATATATATATATATATATATATATATATATATATATATATATAGATAGATTAGATATAGATTTTATATATATATATATATATATATATATATATATATATATATATATATATATATATATATATGAATATAGTACTACTGATCATAGACAATATTGAATGAAATGCAAAACATTGTGAAATATAGTAGACAATAACAATAAAATGAGAAAAACATTGAACTTTAATGATTGCAAATACAATACATTTACTTTTGTGATCGTGATGCCGTATACCTAAAAATATAACTAAAGTAAACCAAGCATAAGTAAATACTTAAAATCTACTTTAACCAAATGATCACAAATATTAGCACTACACTTACATTTGCGATCATCACTTACCTTACACTAAAAATAAAACTAAACAAAAGTGAACACAACCAAGTGTCTAAAAAAATGCATTTACATGGAGGGACTTTGCCTCCCACATCCCTGATGTAGAGCCACACCCCAGAGAGATTTATACATATATAATTAATATATATATATATATATATATATATATATATATATATATATATATGGGTCACCTTTAAAAGCTCGAAACCGCGTTTGCCCGAAACGGAATCCGACGGGACGAGAATACCGAAAACGCAGATGACCGAAAAGGACAGACTCGGTAAGTGTGCGATCGAGTGAGGGATTTAGTGTTAGGGAGCAGACAGGTAAGTGTGCAATAGTGAGGGACTGTGGGTTAGGGGTGGGTTAAGTGAGTTAGGGTTAGGGTGCAGGTAGGGTGTGTGTGCGATGGTGAGGGACTGTGGGTTAGGGGTGGGTTAAGTGAGTTAGGGTTAGGGTGCAGGTAGGGTGTGTGTGCGATGGTGAGGGACTGTGGGTTAGGGGTGGGTTAAGTGAGTTAGGGTTAGGGTGCAGGTAGGGTGTGTGTGCGATGGTGAGGGACTGTGGGTTAGGGACTCAGTAAGTGTGCGATCGAGTGATGGATTTAGTGTAAGGGAGCGGACAGGTAAGTGTGCGATAGTGAGGGACTGTGGGTTAGGGGTGGGTTAAGTGAGTTAGCGTTAGGGTGCAGGTAGGGTGTGTGTGCGATGGTGAGGGACTATGGGTTAGGGGTGGGTTAAGTGAGTTAGGGTTAGGGTGCAGGTAGGGTGTGTGTGCGATGGTGAGGGACTGTGGGTTAGGGGTGGGTTAAGTGAGTTAGGGTTAGGGTGCAGGTAGGGTGTGTGTGCGATGGTGAGGGACTGTGGGTTAGGGACTCGGTAAGTGTGCGATTGAGTGAGGGATTTAGTGTTAGGGAGCGGACAGGTAAGTGTGCGATAGTGAGGGACTGTGGGTTAGGGGTGGGTTAAGTGAGTTAGGGTTAGGGTGCAGGTAGGGTGTGTGTGCGGTAGTGTCGGACCTTAGGGTTAGGGTTTGGGTTAGGGATAGTGCATATGTTATGTAGTGTACTGTGTTGGTGTAATGGTTTTCGGTGTTTTGCGTTGTCGGCGTTTTATGTTTTCGGTCTTTTCGTTTCGGTCGTTAGTGTTTCGGGCAAACGCGGTTTCGAGGTTTTAAAGGTGATCCATATATATATATATATATATATATATATATATATATATATATATATATATATATATATATATATATATATATATATTTGCGTCTTTCGGCTTTTCCCGGTTAGGGGTCACCACAGCGGAACTCCGGTCCGCTAATGATTGGCAGTAGAGTTTTACATGCTGACTTGCCGGGCCTAACACACAACCTTCAATGAAGGAATGCCCATTCACGCATGTCATCACACAGAAGATGCTCTAACTAAGAATCGAATGGGCAACGTCTAACTTTGAGGTGACAACGCTACCGCATCACCACCACATATATACGTATACATATATACACACACACACACGCACACACACATGTATCTGTCTATATATATATATATATATATATATATATATATATATATATATATATATATATATATGAAGATAAATCCCAAAGAGCCAGAAACCTTTGTAACGTCTAAGCACAACTGCTACCACTTCAATATGTGAGTTACCAATGTGGATCATTCACAAAGTTCCTATTGATGTTATTTCTCCAGGTACACAGCAAAGGCAAAGCAGAAACCAAAACAGGAACCAAGTACTCCAACAGTTCAATGCTTGGAACAAATGAGTAAACTGTAGTATCATAAAACTTGTTCATTTATTAGTTAAAAATCGTGAGCGCTTTCGCGGGACTTATCACCGCTTCTTCAGACAAAGACAGCCATACAATAATCCTGGTTTAAATAAACTAAGCATCCAATGACAACTTTCAAAATTCCCTCCAAAATCAACATCACTTCCTGTATCAAAAACCAACAGGAAGTGATGTATCATGAAAACTGACTTTCAAAATTCCCTCCAAAATAAGCATCACTTCCTGTATCAAAGACCAACAGGAAGTGATGTATCATGATAACTGCACTGAACATTGTATTCATGCTAGTATCATTCTCACTTCCTCTATTCAAAAGCCAACAGGAAGTGAGGAAACATAACTACCACAGTAAACATTGTACTTATAATATTATCATCAATGCATATTCACTAAAAACTGTGTAAGCAAAACAAAGCTAATAAAGCCACATCATGATAATAATACATATCATTCAGACTTTGAGGATACTAAAATTAATGTATAGATATATGTATAAACAATTACAAAATATACTTATGCAAACTAATGTATGATGGATTCAATAAATATATTACAAACCATTGTATGAGTCTATAAAAATTCTTACATATAGTAATTGATAAAACATTTGCATATGTACTCTATATTCTATACTCATATAATTCTATTATACTAAAAAAAATTTATTTTTATTACTTTACCCTCCTACCTTTAAGGTGGGGTTTCAGTGATACTATCTCGTTTAATGCCCGTCCTCTATGGGCCCCAAGCCTTAAAATCCATGCTAACTCACACTCTTCAGTCCTATTTATCAAATCCCCCATCCATGCCGATGGTTTCTCTACGTGCAGAACCTGAAATACAAATGAGTGCAAGGAGCCATATCTTAGAGAGTGTTTTGCCAATGCACTATATTCATCCCCTCTGTTCAGACAGTATCTATGGTCCCTAATGCGTTCTCTTAGGGACCTGTTCACCTTCCCCACATAAAAATGGAAACATTGCACACAATGTGCAACATATACTACATTCCTACTGCTGCAATCAGAGGGGACTCTAATCTCCCAGAGTTTGGCTGTGTCCGGGTGTCTAAAATAATGCGACTCATCAATAGAGTCACATTGGGGGCATGTCCTACACTTACTTGTCCTCATAAAGGAGATTGAAGTAGTAGAGAATGTGAGATCATGAACTCGACTATGGCATAACATCTGTTTCAAGCATTGTAGGTTACTATATGTGAACCTTGGTTGTTCCCCAACCATATCTCTCACCCGCTCATCTGTAATCAAGATATTCCAGTTCCTGCTAACCGCTTCTTTCACTACATCTATATTATGACCAAACGGAACTATAAAAGATTCATATTCACATTTCCGTTTTGCATCCTGTGTTGTTCTAGCTGCACCAGAAAAATATGGCTGTGCCCTGTCAATCCTTAATTGATTCATCCTTGTATATACCCTATGAATTTCCTGTGCAGAATAGCCACGTCCCATTAAACCTCTCTCTAGCTGCATTAATTCATCATTGAACAAATGTTCTGTGCTAGATAGTCTTGATACACGCATAGCCTGCCCTTTGACTATGTTGTTAAATATATGGGGACTATGCATGCTATCTCTGTATAGATATGAAGGTTTATAACATGTTTTTCGATGGACCTTGGTATTTACTCTCCCTTTGTCCATGAACACATTTACATCTAAATAATTGATGTTATCATGTGAATATTTCATGGTGAATTTCAGAAAGGTACTGCTATTATTTAGCTTGTGATAAAACTCATACAATGATGCAACAGAGCCCCTCCAAACAAAAAACAGGTCATCCACAAACCTTTTAAAAAATATGATATGTGGGTCACCCATTATGAACTTTTTTTCAAAAGTGGCCATTACCAAGTTGGCGTAGCTATTGGCACAACTAGTACCCATAGCTATGCCACTTGTTTGTCTATAGCAGACATCCTGGAATAAAAATATATTATTTTCCAGAACTAACTCCATCAATAGGCAGAGCAAGTCAGCCCTTTTATCATCACATTTCATAATCTCTTTAAGAAACCATCCCAAGTATACAAGTCCCTCTTCATTGGGAATGCATGTAAACAAAGATACAACGTCCATTGTTACAAACACAATATTGTCAAAATTGGGGATTTCAGTCATTCTCAGATACAACTCCCTTAAGAATTGTTCCGTGTCTCTTAACACTGGATCATGTTCATTAAGAAATGTTCTGAGTTCATGATCTAAATAAATGGAGACAAGTTCGGTGAGCCATCCAGCTCCAGCCACCACAGGTCTCATATCTGGTGCATGTGGATTCTTATGGACCTTAGGTAACCCTGTTATCGTTGGAATTAAGGGCGATTCCACTAGGAAATAATTGTATAGATCTTCAGTGATATAGCCCATACATTTACATTCATGTAGACTTCGAGTTATATTGTCTTGCATATTCTGTGCCATTTGTGTAGTTATAACTTCATACGACTCATTGTCTAATAATTCCAACATCTTGTTTTCATAGTAGTCACTGTCCATTATCACTACCAGGCCTCCCTTGTCAGCTGGTCGTATGATGATCTTACTGTTGTTCCGTAGGCCCTTTATTGCATCTTGCTCATTTCTATTGAGATTTCCACTATGAATCGAGTTAAACATATCAGCATCCTTGTATAAATTATTTTCCACCGCTCTCACAAATACCTCTAGATTTGCTGGGAGTTGGGGAGTGAATGTACTTTTCTTTTTGAAAACAACTGATGTTGA
>NC_056728.1:1600757183-1600787183 GCF_019279795.1 Protopterus annectens
CATAAAAACAATACTGCATACTCACGGAAAAGTCAGAAATGCACAGTTCAGTTTTCGGATGGAGAAAAGAAGAAAGTGAAGTTTAAGAATTCAACTAACAATAGTGAATCAAGTACATCAGATGCTTCATCCAATTTTTCCAGCTGTGATATGGAGACTGAGATTAGTGATTTTATTGATATAACTTCTCTGGACAATAAAAGAATAAAAACCATTAGTGGCGTTTTAGACGAGCATGTCTTAAACATAAAAGAAGCCATCGAAGCAGCATTCAGGACACAAATGTGACTGATCTGTGTTTGAATGGTCAAGAAAATAATTGGCTGCTAGTCTTTCCATGGTTGATTTAACAGATATGGAAAATAAAGTCTTAAATTAAGGTATTGGATATATTCCCCTCTTTTTTCATGTTTTTGAATGTTCTACTATAATGAATGCCAAAGAATTTATCATATACTTAATTTAAAATATTATTACAGTCAGAAAAAAATGGCAGCCAGATCCCAGATGTTTCTTTTAAATTTAAGAAATCCACTTTCCAGCCACCATACCACCCAGCCATCAACAGGTGGTTTGAGAAATTCAGGTAAGTAGTAAATTGATATTTAAGAATTATGGTTTTAATTTAAATAAGGAAGAATAAAATTGTTTTGAATAACTTAGCCAGTAATTAACATACCATTACAGTCGTCTTCTTTTTTTTGGCTGTTCCCGTTAGGGGTCACCACAGCGGATCATCTGTTTCCATTTCATCCTGTCCTCTGCATTTTGCTCTGTCACACCAACCACCTGCATGTCCTCTCTCACCACATCCATAAACCAAATCTTTGGCCTTCCTCTTTTCCTCTTACCTGGCAGCTCCATCCTTATCATCCTTTTCCAAATATACTCAGCATCACTCCTCAGCACATGTCCAAACTAACACAATCTCACCTCTCTGGCTTTGTCCCCAAACTGTCCAGCCTGAGCTGACCCTCTAATATACTAATTCCTAATCCTGTCCATCCTTGTTACACTTAGTGCAAATCTTAACATCTTTAACTCTCCCATGTCCAGCTCTGACTCTTGCCTTTTTGTCAATGTCACCATCTCCAACCCAAATAACATAGTTGATCTCACTACCCTCTTGTATGTCTTCCCTTTCACTCTTACTGGTACCTGTCTGTGACAAATCACTCCTGACTCTCTTTTCCACCCATTCCAGCCTGACTGTACTCTCTTCTTCACCTCTCTTTCACACTAACCATTACTTTGAACTGTTGATGGCAAGTAGTTAAACTCATCCACCTTCGCCAGCTCTACTCCCTGCATCCTCACCATTCCTCTGTCCTTCCTCTCATTCACACACATATATTCTTAGTCCTGCTGACCTTCATTCCTCTCCTCGCTAGAGCATATCTCCACCTCTCCAGGGTCTCCTCAACCGGGTTCCTACTCTCACTACAGATCACAATGTCATCTGCAAACATCATAGTCCATGGGGCCTCCTGTCTGATCTTGTCCATCAACCTGTCCATCACCATTGCAAATAAGAAAGGACTCAGAGCTGATTCTTGATGTAATCCCACCTCCACCTTAAACACATCCATCAGTCCCACTGCAGACCTCACCACTGTCATACTACCCTCGTACCTATCCTGTACCACTCTTACATACTTTTCTGCCGCTCTTGACTTCCTGATACAATACCACAACTCCTCTCTAGTCACCTTGTCATATGCTTTCTCTAAGTTCACAATAACACAATGCAACTCCTTCTGACCTTTTCTATATTTCTCCATCAACTATCTCAAAGCAAACATTGCATCTGTAGTGCTCTTTTCTGGAATTAAACCATACTGCTGATTATTAATCATCACCTCCCTTCTTAATCTAGCTTCCACTGCTCTTTCCCATAACTTCAAGCTGTGACTGATCAATTGTATCCCACTGTAGTTACTACAGCTCTGCACATCACCCTTATTCTTAAAGATAGGTACCAAAACACTTTTTCTCCACTCATCAGGCATCCTCTGACTTTCCAAGATTTCATTAAACAATCTAGTTAAAAAACTCCACTGCCCCGCTGGTATGTCATCTGACCAACAGCCTTTCCATTCTTCATTCTCTTTTTTTTTTCCCCCAATTTTTTTTTTTATTTTTCAAATACAGTTGAATAAATTCCATAATATTTGTATATAACATCTTAATAATATTTGTATATAACATCTTAATAACTATGTAGACTATTTACATCAGCCTGACACTATAAAAAAGCTCAATATATACAATTACTTTATAGGTATAACAATCCATGCATCAGAGTTTATCTGTTCAGTTATTGTAAAGTGTCGATCAATGATAAGAATTTTTCCCATGGATTGTTAATAAATGGCTTAGAATGAATCCTTAATTCTTTAATTTTAATTTCCAACAATGCTGTGGTCTTCAGTAGGCTGTAGAAGTCTTCCAAAGTCAGTATTGTTTTTGTATTCCATTTTCTTGTTATACTCTTCCTTGAGACTGCAAGTATTGTCCATACTAGATACATATTTGATTCATTCAAATGAGGACCTTTGTACACATTTAATAATACTACAGCTTTAGATAAGCTAAACAATTCATTAAATAAAGCTTGTAAAAAGTTTTTAATGCCATTCTAAAATGGCTTGATTTTAACACAGTCGAAACAAATGTGATTCCAATTTGCATTGTGTATTTGCTCACATCTCCAACATATTCCCTTTGTGGAAGAATTAATTTTAGTAATTCTATCTGGAATTAAGAATGCTCTGTGCAAGCATTTTCAATTAAACACTTTCCAGTATTGTGTAAAGGATCTATGTTTTATTAATAATAAAATATTTGATTTAATTTCTTCAATTAGCTGTAATGAGTGTCCTTTTGTGATATAATTCCAATATGAGGATTTGGGTATTGTTTTATAATTTATCAATATCTTGTAAAATTTTGAAATACTATTTCCCATGTCATAATCATTATATATGATTTCATATAGGTATTTTGTAAGTTTAGGTATTTCTTTAGAGGAAGAACTACTAATTATTCTGCATAAATCTTGCGAATATGTCAGAATGCTTTGTACAGTTATCCAATCTTGTTGTGGAATTTTCTATATTGTTTCTATTGTTTGCATATCCAGAACTTTTAGTTCTTTGATACATTGAAACCAACGAACAAATCCTTTCTGTTCCCAGGAATTAATTATTTCTCTGTATATTTTATGTGACTAGCTCTTTGTAACTATGAATGGTGTTAAAAGAACAAACCAGATTTATATTTGCATTAATAATTTTCCTAAATGAGTCAATGTAATAATTAATCATACACATTTTAGTGGGCTTAGTTATGTTATATTTCACACTAATACATAATATGTGGCATGGCAAATTGTTTTTATCTGTTATTTGAATTTTTTTTGTAAGTCAAATTAATTTATTGATATTACAGTTAGCAATTATTTCCACTTTGCAGAATAATTTGGACTTATCCAACCTGAGATTGTTTTCAATAGTGATGCTTTTATATGTGTTTCTATATCAGGAAAGTGTAATCCTCCCTGTTTCCATGGACTTATATGATGTATTAAAGCTATTCTGTTTCTTCTGGGAAACCATAAAAATTTTATTAGGCATGAGTTTATTTCCTTGAGTATATTCCTTTCTGGTAAAAGTTGCATTGCCAAAGCTAGTTATAGAATCTTGGGTAGTAAAACCATTTTTAGTAACTGTAGTCTATCTTCAAATATTAATATAATTTTTTTCCCACTTTTCCACAGAGATTTTTATTGTATTTATGATATTATTGTAGTTTTTGAGACTAGTTCATTATTATCCTTGCATAACTCGATTCCTAGATATTTTAAGGTAACTTCTTGTTTCCCAATAACGAGATTCCCCTTCACCTGCAATTCTTTTTTTTTATTTAAAAATAAACATTTTGATTTTGATTTATTGAAATGGTATCCTGAAGTCCTGTAAAATATGTCAATTAAAATATCTAATTCTTCTAATTTCTCTTTTGTATTGGATAATGTTAATAATATGTCATCAGCAAAGAACATTACTTTAGAAATGTATTGTTCATAAACATCTACTCCTTTGATTTTTGTATTGCTACATATTGAATTGGCCAGTATTACAATAGCCAAAGAAAATAAAACCAGTGACATGGGATATCCTTGTTTAGTACCATTTGTTATATGTATAGATTCAGAATTGAAAGGACCTAGCTTAACATACGCTAAATTATTTGTATATATATTCTTTAGTAGATGAACAAAGGAAGAAGGAAATTCAAATAACACCAGAATTTTGAATAAATAGTCCCAATTTAAGGAATCGAATGCTTTCTCTATATCTAAGCCAATCATGAGCATTTCTTAATTTTCTTTATTAACATAATCTATAAGAGAAGTTATCCTTTTAATATTGTCGTGTGTGTGTCTATGATATATAAATCCAGTTTGACCATTATTTATTGTTTTGAATAGTGGTGTTTTCATTCTGTTAGTTAATATTGTCATAAATATCTTATAGTCATTATTTAATAACTATATAGGTCTATATGATGTACAGAGGTTTGGGGATTTGTTTTAGTTTAAGATTGGTGTGATTAAGGAATATTTCCAAGAGGGTGGTACTAAAGCTTGTGACTGAATTTCTAATAGAGTTTTATGGAAGAGGGATAGTATCTTTAAAGGAAAAGTTTATATATTTCCATAATTATGCCATCTATACCTGGAGCTTTATTGTTTTTACCCTCTTTTGTTTTATCTGTAATTTCTTTGTAGGTTATGGGTGCTTGCAGATCTAGTTTCAATTTTTCTGGTATTTTTTTATATTAGAACATTTTTCATCTAGATTTAATTGATCAATATATATATTTCCTTTTTGAAAATGTTCCATGTAGTGATTTCTACAGACATCAAGAATGTCACCTATATCCGAGATATTTTTCCCTTTCTTTTCATGGAAGATACTTTTAATGTTATTAGCTTTTGATTATATTTTGATTCTTGTGCATAAATTATGTAGATATATGGGAGAAGTGGCCAAGGTATTAATTTTTAGTTTTTCTAAAGCTAAACTACTTTTATATGTTAGAATTGTGTTGTATTTAATGTTTAATACATCTACTTTCTTTTTCATCTCCAAATGATTTTGATTTTTTCAGCTTTTACTGACAAACGTTTGGATTGTAGATCTAATAATTCAGAATCCCATTCTCTGATTTTTTTTTTAATACCAAGTTAGGGTTTTACAATATATGTAAGCTTTTAATGAGTCTCATGTCATTATTTTATTTATCTCTGTGGTGTAATTAATATCTAAGAAGAACTGTAATTTAGATAATAATCAGGGTGTGAACTCTTTAATTTTAGTTATATATGCTGGAATTCTGGAGTTAAAGATTAATGGTTTGTAACCATTTTGAAGTTTTAGTAACAATGAATTGTGGTCTGAAAAGAGGCAGGGAGTGATTGAGAAATTAATAATTCTGGAGTGTAAGTCATGGGCAGCAAATATTTTATCTATTCTAGTTTGGGTACCAAATCTGTGATCTTGATGGGAAAACAACAAAGATTCATCTTCTTTAAATTTGAAAGTATCTACAAATGAAATGATTCTACCCACTTGTTTAAAGATTTTGATACAGCAACTGTATGCAATGGTCTTTTATTTGTAGGTTCAGAAATATCAAATATACAGTTAAAATCTCCTCAAAATATTAAGTTGCCTTTATAATTATTAGAAATGAAATCTAAGTGTTTTTAACAGTTCCTGGTCCAATGCCTGGGAACCACTATATATTGGCTAGGGTCCATATTATGTTATTATATTTAACTATTACTAATGCCATAAGGCCTTTATCTTCAAACTTATAAATGATTTCTGGGTTAATCACATTTGCTTTCCATAAAACTGTTATCCCTGTTGTCTTTGTCCTATAAGTGGATTGCACCAATAGTATATATTCCTTAGGATTCCATTTGTAATTGCCATTTGTTTTTTAATGAGTTTCTTGAAGAAAGACAATTTGTGCTTTGTTCAGTTTTAAATGTGTCAGTAGATTTGATCGCTTGCTAGGATTGTTTAAGCCATTGGTATTTAAAGATAATAAAGTTAAATCCATCTTAGGTTATTTAGACTTTGTATTTTTTGTTTTATTGTGACTATTAAAATTTTTCCTCTGATAACTATAAAGTATATGTTTGCACTTTTAAAGGAGATTATCAGTTTTATACTTTGAGTGTTTACCAATAAAGTGATGTCTTGGTCAGGCATACTAAAAATGTTTTTGTGAAATAACAAATTTAAACTAATAAATGTTCACAAAACTAAGATCCGCACCAGCCATGGAATGAAAATCAGTCCTAATCTGATGGGTAAACCTAAGTCCATCAGATTATCACTCATACCTTGACAATCCAGAACATCTGAGCTCCATAAATTGAATTATCATATGGAGAATATTTGTAATAGGAATAAGCAATATTTATATTATTTTGAACAGAGAGTAATATTGTAGATTAGATAGAAATCCAATAAAATATAAATGTCTACTTATTGTATAAGCAATTAATATTTACATGAAAGATAAATGAAAAGCAATTCAATCATAGTAAAGTAGGATGTATCATATATAAAACCTCAGTAAAAGATTACAGCACACATTTATTTAACATATTCACCCTTATTGATGAAGTCTTTCAAAATGTATTACTTAATATAAATAGATGGTAATATTTATACCTAATGTTTATAACACAATGCATTTTACTAGATATATCAGACATTATATTTCATTGATTGCCAGCATTTAAGTAATCAATTTGTTTGTTGCTAACTTATTTAAAGCATCAAGTTTATTTTATGTAAACACTGACAAAAGTTAGTGCATTTTAATTATCAGTGCATCCCTCTTCCCCCCATTTCCTGCACATAAAGATTTTCATATCTGTCATTTCTTATTAGAAAATGAGTGAAATTATAGGTTAAAAACAACAAATTCACTTGTGATTAATGATTACAAGTTCCCATTCCATATTCATAATTTGCCATTTTATGGCCTATACTGAAAGTTTTTAGATTTATATGGCAGCATTCTATTTTGTATAATCAGCAAAAGGTTAAACTGAGTAATTATTGTCAAGTTAATAATATTTGTTCAGAATGTGATTTTTACATTCTGTGACATGCCTAGTTCAGGCTTCGGTTGTTTCCCTTGAACATCTTTGTCAGTTTGATGTCATGTATAAAACATTAGTTACCTTGGTAACAGCTTAAGTATTATGTATGGTCAAGCTGTATTACAAAACCGCAATTCAAGTTAAAGCAATTATATGACTTGCTATGCCCATTTACTTATATGAGAAAATCATCATGCTACCCCTTGAAGTTCAATATAGTGTATGTCATTTACAACAAGTTAAAACAGTAGTGTTATTATACACAAGCCCATGTCATTAAATTGAGTGATTATTGTCAATTTAATATCTAAATTTAGCAGACTGCTTCATTTCATATGAGACCCTTCTAGTTTCTTATTTGTTATATTTCCATCCTTATATACACACATATCAGTACATTAAGCACGGACAACAATGCCCATCCAGTTTTACCAGAATACTATTCACTAGTTCATGTGGTGTGTTTCCAGGCTTTTCTTAAAATATCCAAACCAATATTTGTCCTGTTCCATTTTACCAGCCTGTTTCATGCAGTGACCACTCTGCCAGTGAACCATTTAAACACTTTCCATTCCCATAGATATTTCCACAAAGGAAATCTGATGACTCTCTAGCACTTCCCGGCAACCCCAAACCCCCCCTAGAATCAACAATCCCCATATGCCCAACACGTCCAACCAAGCTCACCTCCCAGACCACTGCAAAGGGTACTGCACAAGACCAAATGCTCTTAGTCTTTCAAAATAACTCTGACTTCCACTCTTATGTAAGTCCTTAATGTGTTTTGTGTTTGGACCAAAATACATTTTAAATATAAAATTGTGCTTATTATTTATTTATTTATTTATTTTATCAATAATCAACTTAATGAGCTAAACGGAGTGTTGGGAGACCATCCATATGTGTACATGTGGTTTAAAACAGCCCTTTTATTTTATTTATATATATGTCTGCTGAGTGAGAGGTAGGAGGGCTAGAGTTGTGTGTTGTCTCTTGTTGTGGCGGCTTTTGGGAGTTTTTTTTTTTTATCTGCTTACTCTCTGTTCTTTTCCTGGCTGCCTCACTGAAAGGGAAAGAATTTAGGCTTGAAGTTGCAGTGAAGTGAAGCTTTGCTTCAAGTGCATCACGAGCCTCTGGTATGCAATACACAGACACACTAACAGAAACAAATGCTCCCAGGTTGCTATGGTAATGGAGACAGAGTGATGATAATGCTTAATGGCTCTGAGGAGCATCCAAGATGATTCTTGGCAATGACGTTTTTGGTTTAAAAAAAATATATATATATATATATATATATATATATATATATATATATATATGGGTTCATATGAATCCATCGACAGCCGAAACATTGACGCTTACCTCATCGACACCAAAGCATCGACTGTTCAGAACATCGACAATCCAGGTAAGCGATTTTCCCCCTTACAGGACCCATGGTAGCACTTGTTTCGCTAGTGCGATGCTATGGACAACGCAAATTCTCAACAGTCGCTACCATGGGTCCTAAGTGCTACCATGGGTCTTGTAAGGGGGAAAATCGCTTACCTGGATTGTCGATGTTCTGAACGGTCGATGCTTTGGTGTCGATGAGGTAAGCGTCGATGTTTCGGCTGTCGACGGATTCATATGAACCCATATATATATATATATATATATATATATATATATATATATATATATATTTTTTTTTTTAAACCAAAAACGTCATTGCCAAGAATCATCTTGGATGCTCCTCAGAGCCATTAAGCATTATCATCACTCTGTCTCCATTACCATAGCAACCTGGGAGCATTTGTTTCTGTTAGTGTGTCTGTGTATTGCATACCAGAGGCTCGTGATGCACTTGAAGCAAAGCTTCACTTCACTGCAACTTCAAGCCTAAATTCTTTCCCTTTCAGTGAGGCAGCCAGGAAAAGAACAGAGAGTAAACAGATAAAAAAAAAAACTCCCAACAAGCCGCCACAATAAGAGACAACACACAACTCTAGCCCTCCTACCTCTCACTCAGCAGACATACAAACAAACCATTCTCTGGCAAAATATCCCAAATAATAGTTCTATTCACCCCACTTCCCCTCGATCCAGGCTAAAACACCAAATGTGCCACCAGAATACTTGCGTAATAATTTTTGGAAACAAAGGGACAGCTATGCAAGAAAAAGAGGGCGCACAGACAATTATAGGGATGGACAATATCAGAGGTATGATAACCTCCAAAAATGGACTAAATATTAATGTTTGTGATGTGCTGTCATTATTGAAAGATGTTGAAAGAAATATAGGAAATGGTTTTGTTATGAACCTATCAGGTCACAGTTTAAGTGAGTGCGAAATGGCTGTGTTAAACTGTGGCTTAAAGTTCATACCTAATGCTCTTCCTAGGAAGCATGTTACTTGTATAGAAGCCTTTCAATGCAAGTTACATTTCTCTATTTTTTTTGAAAAAGATATGTTTACAACAGTAGAAAGTGACCAAAGTGATTCAGAATTGAGTGAAAGTTTTTTTACATGTGATTCTTCTTCTTTCGACTGTGATGAAATAAATGCTAATTGTTTGATAGATACTGCAACAGTACCAGTTAAAAGTACTTTTATTCTGCCTTTTAGATATGAGGGAATTTCACATTTCTCAGCGATGGTACATCATTCCTTAGATAATCTTTTTTTGAACTTTTGGAAAAATAAAAATGTTATAAATTATAATCTTAGTAAAAGAGAGTGGAAGGCTTTACAGAATTTGAGTAAGAATACAGATTTAGTCATTAAACCTTCAGATAAAGGTAATAAAATAGTGGTGCTACATTTTTCTCAATATTTGCAAATGTGTATGAACCACTTAAACTCAAGGGAAGTGTATAAAATATCTAATGTTGTGGAATATGAACAAGCAGTGATACATTTTAAAGATATTATAACAAAAGGTTATAGACTTGGTTATCTGTCTAAAAAGGACATAGATGTAATATTCAATACAGACAATTGTACTATGGCAAAATTTTATTGCTTACCTAAGGTGCATAAGGATTCAATAAATCCACCAGGTTGTCCTATAGTGGCAGCTAGCAATTATTTTTTACATAACATTGGAATTATGCTGCATTGTTATTTATCTACATTTGTAATATGCTTGGACTCTTATATAAAGGATTCTTTTGATTTTTTAGACACGATTATACATGTACCATGGGAGAAAGATTGTTATTGGATTGTATTGGATGTTAAGAGCCTGTATACAAGTATAAAACATTCAATAGGTAGAGATGCTCTTGAATTTTTTGAGGAAATAGTCCAGTGTCGAATTATGTTATTGAATTACTTTATTTCAGTGTAGTTAATAATTTTTTTGAATTTAATCAGGTAATATAGCAGCAAATACAAGGTACAGCTATGGGGGCACCTTTTGCCCCTATGTATTCAAACCTGGTTATGGGTTATTTTGAATTTTATTTTGTATAGGTTAAATTTTTTTAAAAAGTATGTAGTTCATTATTTTAGATTTATAGGTGATTTAATTGTTTTATGTAAGGGAGGTATGGAGTTTATAACAGATTTTGTTGATTTGTTAAATTCTAATCAGTTATGTTTAGTATTTGAAGGTTTACAAAGTGGAAATTCAGTTGTTTTTTTAGATCTAATATTGAAAGGCAGTAATGAGGAAAGAAAAATCAAAACAAGTATACATAAAAAATTTGATGATGGGCATTTTTTGGATGGACATAGTTGTCATCCCGTGCATATTTTGAATTCTTTACCCTATGGGGAATTACTAAGAGTCAGTAGGTTGTGTAGTGAGTCTGATACTTTAGAGAGAGAAATTCTTAATTCTTGTCAGATGTTTAGAAATAGGGGATATACTGTTGAAGCTATTAGAGAAGCCTTAGAAAAATTATGTTCTTCTGAAGTTAATGTAAGAAATAAAAATAAAAACAAAAATAGTTCTTAACAAAAAAGAACAAATCCAACAGGGAATAAGATTTATTTTGTTACTTCATATAATGTACTGTCTGATGATATTATAGCGGTGATAAAATATTATTGGTCCTTCTTAACAAAAGGAAGATATAAATTAAATAATGTGCGGCATTCTCCTTTGATTTCATTTAAGAGGGGTCGCAATTTAAAAGATATGTTAGTTCATGCAAGTTTTTCTTTACCAAGTATCAATATGAGTCATGAAATCATAAGGGTAGGTACTTGGGCATGTGGAAATTGCTCAGTTTGTCCATATGTAGTTAAATATTTTGATAAAATCAATGGTATAAAATACAAACCAATAACAGAGTATACTTGTAATGCAGTGGGCATTATTTATGCTCTCAAATGTCCATGCAATTTATTTTATATTGGTGAAAGCAAGAGGTCTTTTAAGGTTAGATTGCAAGAGCATATTTGTGATATAAAAAATAAAAAATTAGAAAGTCCAGTAGCGTCCCATTTTAATGAAATGCATGGGGGGGGCTTATGTAGATTTAAAAGGCTGTATTCTAGAACAGGTTACAGCAACAAATGTACATTGTTTAAAGAATAAGTTATTGTACAAAGAAGCAGTCTTCATTTTAAAGTATAATATTTTGACTCCTGGTGGACTAAACCAGGAATGTAATTGGAAATTTTTATTGTAAAGTGCTAATAGAATTAGTTAATTGTTTTATTGGTTGATTCATAGTAATTGATGTATCTTTATAAGAAATGTTTTTTCTTTGTTTGTATTATCTCCCGGAAGGCTTTTTTGCCGAGGCACTAGAGAGGTTTATTTGTGCTTTTAATGAAAGAAAATTTACTGGTTTTGTCAGTTGGAATAAAACACCAAATGTCTCTTCCTTATACACAAGCATCAGTAAACCTCAATCAAAAGCCGCAACCCACAGCTTCCCAGAGATGAAACTGGCAACATATAACAGCTGCCAGGCACAGCTGCTTCCACATACACCATGTCAGGCTTAATCAAACAGCTCTCAAAGGTATGATACCTTCCATAATTGATATTAATTATGTTTAGACAGACTAATAATGACATTTGTACTAGCTGCCAGACACAGCTGCTTCCACGCACACCATATCAGGCTTGAACAAACAGCACTCGAAGCTATGATACTTGCCATGATTGATATTAACTATGTTTGGACAGAATAATGACATTTGTACTAGCTGCCAGACACAGCTGCATCCATGCACACCATATCAGGATTTGATCAAACAGCACTCGTAGCTGTAATGCCTGCCATAATTGATATTAACTATATTAAGACAGAATTATGATGACATTTGTACAAAGAGCTTGCTACTATTTTATTTATTTATTTATTTATTTGCAGTTGGTTTACCAGGATAGTCCATTGGGCCAATATGAACCCATTTTCAATGGAGTCCTGGGGAGAAAAGCTCCAAAACAATCAAGGTTACAATAGTTTATAGATTATAATTTTACAAGTGTTATAGACTAGAGCAAGCATTACAAACAGTACAGACTAGTGATGAACATTACAGGTGATATAGACTAGTAAAGGATCATTACAAAATAAGTACTGAGTAGCCAATACATATTAGGAAGCTTACACTTAAGAGGTGCAACCTAATGCATACTTTGCAAACAGCTTAGTAATTACAGGGATGTATGAGTTGGGGGAGATGGTAAAAGGAGATTGCTTGTGTAAAGAGGGGAAAGAAAAGAAGACGGAAATTGGCAGCATAAGTTATGTTGGGTGGGAGCAGGAGCATTCCCACTGGGATATTAGATGTGGGTGAAGAGATTTTTTGAAAATAAAGCGATTAGAAGTAGTACGAATGGATGGAGGTAGGGAGTTCCAGAGACATGCTAGACCATAGGATAGAAGATGTTTGCCTGGGGGACGAGTTGGTCTGTACACTTCTAATAGATTTTGGTTGTTAGAGCTTAGTACTCTGTCAGGTAGGTGCATTTTAAAGGCAGAGGAAAGGGGAGGACAGAGGGAAGTTGAAAATGAGATTATGTGCAAGAGTAAGTTGAGTATATGTGAGATGATTGGGTAGTTCTAGCCATTTCAGTTTGTGGAGAGAGGAACAGTGGTGAGTGGAGGACTTATGGCTGGTAGCGAACTTGGCGATTTTGTTGTAGCGGGAGGACAGTTGTGTTTTCAGGGAGGACTGTAGATTAGTTAGGAGTAGAGCTCCATAGAGAAGGGAGGGGATAAGAAAAGATGTAGTAAGAGTGATTTTAGTGGCAGGTGTAAGATAGTGATTTTGTCGGTAGAGCATACCTAGTTTTTGATGGGTTTTTTTGATGTTTAGTTGTAAGAGGGATTATAATTTGAGCTGACTATCAATTTGGACCCCAAGTAACTTGGTCTCTGATACCAGTTCCAGAGTTGTATTATTATGATTAGTAATAGAGAATGTGTTTGTGTCGAAAGAGGTGACTTTAGAGGGAGTGAATACAATTAATTTGGTTTTAGAGGCATTGAGTGCTAGGTGATTCTTATTCATCCATTGTTCAGTGGTTGAGAAAGCATCTTGAGTAAGCCTTAGGAGTGTAGGGATAGATGTGGCAGAACAGATAATAGTTGAATCGTCTGTGTATTGGATGATATTTGAGAAAGATATAGAGTTGTGGAAGTCATTTATAAATATATTAAAGAGGAGGGGACCCAGTATGGAACCTTGGGGAACTCCAGTTGGAGTATTAAGGAATGAGGAGGTGGCCTTTTTCCATTTTACTGCTTGATATCTATTGGATAAGTAGCTGGAGAACCAGTTCAGAGAGGAAGCAGATAGGTTAAGCTTAGAGAGTTTAGTTAAAAGTAGGTTGTGAGAGATAGTGTCAAAGGCCTTAGAGAGGTCAATTAGTAGGGTAGAAACAATATGACCAGAGTCCCGGGCTTTCCTTACAGTTTCAAGGAAGGAGAGGAGGGCTATCATAGTGCTGTGGCCTGGTCTGAAACCACGATGAGTGGGAGTTAGTGGGTGATTGTCTAAGATGTGGTAGGAGTTGAAGTTAGATACACTTTTCTAGGAGTTTAGAGATGGGAGACAGGATAGCAATGGGACGGAAAATAGTAACATTGTTATTGTTACCTCCTTTATATAAAGGTATGATAAAGGCCTTTTTCCAGATTTGGGGTACTATGCTTTCTTGGATAGAGCAGTTGATTAGAATGCTTATGGGGTAGGCAGTTGCTTTGGAAGCAATGCTAAGAAAGTGTGAAGGAATGTTGTCAGGAGCATTAGAGCATGGCTTCAGTTTTTGAAGGATTTTTTTTATGGCAGATGTGGGTATAGGTTTTAATGAGAAAAGTGGGGAGTGGGAAGAGGGGGTATTTGGGGGTGATGGAGATGAAGAGGAAGTGAGAGTAGAATAAGAGGTGGAGGGTAGAGAATTAGTAGATAAGAATGGGGGAAGTAGCAGTGGAGGGTAGAGTGTTAGTAGAGGAGGATGGGGAGAATTGGAGAGTGTAATGATGTTAGAGAAAGATGAGGTTAGTTTGGAAATAGAATCAATGAAAAAAAAGAGTTAAATTGGGTAGCCAAGTCTATGTCGGGAGCATTAGGGTCTGGGGTGGGGGTATCTGGTTTGTTAGGATTAAGGAGGGTGGAGATACCTTTCCAGAATTTCTGAGGGTTTGTTTTATTATTGTTTTGGAGTATGGAGAAGTAATTTTGTCAATCAGTGATGATGAGCTTTTTTACTTTATTTCGAAGTGTTTTGTATTCGTTATGGATGAGGGGTCCTATTTTTCTGGTAGTGTGCTCACACTTTATCTCTGTGTTGCATGGTTGCTAGTGTATTTTTGGTAAGCCAAGGGGCAGTTTTAATTTTTATTCTTTTTGTTCTTAAGGGAGCATGGTAGTCTAGAATGTTTAAGAAGGTTAAGTTGAAGTGGGCTACCGCATTATCTAGAGATAGTGTTTTTAGACTATTCCAATTTATTGCTTTTAGAGAGTTAGAAAAAGTCGTTGGGTTAAAGTTGTTTTGGTTGTGAATAGTAATATAGTTGTGAGTACGATGTAGGGGTAAGGGGAGTTGATGTGTGTAAATGGGTAAGTGGTCACTAAGAGGATCGGGAAGAGTACCATTGTCAGAGAAATAATGGGGATGAGAGACTAAAATCCAGCCTAGAATACTACCACTAGAGAGTTTTTTTTGAGGGGCGGGTTATAGAGTTGATTAGCTGTGAAAAATTGTAGAGGTTGATATTAAGTGGGTTTGAGGGAGACTGAATGGAGGACCAATTGAGATTCATGTTTCCTAAGATTATTGTTTTGTTGCTAATGTTGGTGGAGAGCCAGGAGAGGATGTCTTCAAGTGCAGTAATATTATCACCTGGGGGGATGTAGAGGGAAGCTATGCATATGTGCTTGTGTTTGTTAACTTGAAGTAACGTTAGGAGTAATTCAGCATTATTAAAGTGAGGAGTAGGTTTGTTATAGGGAGTCAGTGACAAGGAGAATTAATTAAGTTGTTCATATTCAGTGACTCAATATATCTCCAAGTTACCTGACAGGAAAATCTTTCTATATCTCTACCAAAATTGATATTTATGTGGTTTGAGAGTTTATCTATAGATTTCTGACATTTTAAACTTGAAAATAATAACATTTTCCTATATTATACTTGTTTATGGAGCTCTCAAAATTCATTGCTCTCACTTGGCAATTTAGGCTCCACCCCATTCTTCATTCTCTTCATAGCTGTCCTTACGTCCTCCTTGCTAATCTGTTTCCCTTCCTGATTCACTATCCCCGCAATGTTCCAACCTTCTCTCTCTCTCATTCTCTTCATTCATCAGCCCCTCAAAGTACTCTTTTCATCTGCTCAACACACTCTCCTCTCTTCTGAGTATGTTTCCCTCACTATCCTTTAGCACCCTTACCTGCTGCACATCTTTCCCAGCTCAAGCCCTCTGTCTAGCCAATTGGTACAGGTTATTTTCTCCCTCTTTAGTGTACAGCCTTTCATACAACTTATTTTTAGCCTTTAGAACATAACATTATAGTACAGGCTGATAAAGGTGGTGCAGTGGTATTATGGGATTCTGGGGATTATAATTAGGAAATATCAAACCAGATAGGCGATAAAACATCTTGCAAGTTACCTTTGGAACTGATGATGGATTTCAAAAGATACATAGACAGTTTTATTACAAATGCTAAAAATGGCAGGATGATTTCGGATGAAGTATTTCACCATTTTGTAGTACATGATCCTCGACCCTCAGTATTTTTATATATTGCCAAAGATACATAAATCAATAAAAATTCCACCGGGTAGACCCATAGTGTTTGGGAATGGCCTTCTTACAGAGCCTATGTCAGTTTATTTAGAGAAAAAAAAAAAACCTTTGCTTCAGCTAGTGAGAGCAAAAATTGAGGGCACCTACTGAATTTTTAAAGCTGATGGATGATATTCAAGATACAAATAATTCATATTTATGCACACTAGATATGCAGTTGCTATATACTAGCATACCACATGAAGGAGGCATTCTAGCTGTTAGACATTAGGTGAGACTTTCAAACATATATTCTGATTTGCATGTAGATTTTTTTGTTAAAAATGCTTGGTATAGTTTAGAACATAATGTTTTCAGGTGCCAAAATGAATGCTTCCTCCAGGTAAAAGGAACAACGATGGGGGCGACTTTTGCACTGATATATACTGATTTATTTATGGGTTATATGGAAAACATTTAATATATAGTGAGAATAACATCTTTAAAAAATATCTTAATATGTGGCACCAATAACTTGATGACTGTTGGTGCATATGGACTGATTATTTGGCTCTATGGTGAGAATTTGTAGAATATTTAAATAATAATGCCTTTGGTTTGATTTTCTCAGGTAAAGTGCATTGGTTCAACATTGATTTCCTTGATGTGAATGTCAACAGAATGACTGATGGAACCATAGCAACTAGTCTTTAGTGAAAGCCATTTACCAGAAATTCATTGCTTGAGGCTAACAGTTGTCACCCTAGCCATGTCATCAAAAATATCCCCAAGTCACAATTTTTAACTTTGAGGAAAATTTGTAGCTCAATGAATGAATATGGAAAAAAGGCAAACAAGATGGAGGAAACATTTGTGAGTAGGGGTTATAGTAGAGCCTTATTTAGAAAAGCCAAAACTGAGGCCTGCAAAGTGTCTAGAGAGAGTTTATTAAATCCTAGAGATGAAAGAATAAACAACAATATGACAACATACATCACAAACACTTATAAAATTTATGAGATCATTAATAGGTATTGCCATATTTTGAAGACTGACCCATTTTTGAACAGATATTGGATAATTGTTGTCATTTTGGATTTAGAAGAGACAAAACCCTTGGTGAAAATTTGTCATGGTTTAAGAAGAACAAAAGTAATACAAGAAAAACAGTACTAAATAAGTTATAAGGTAACACCTTTTGTGGCGATCGTGTATATTGCAAGGTAGTTTCTAAAAGCAAATCTTTAACATCTGTTAACACCTCTAATGTTTTTGACATTAGGCATTTAATCAAATGTACTACAGAATGGGTGTTTTAGATGGTAGTATGCCAATGTGGGGCTTTTTACAGTATGTAGGTCAAACCTCAAGACCATTTAAACAACGAATAGCTGTACATCTTAGAGACATTAACTATAAACACCCCAGGAATGCACTTTTTAAGCACTAGAAGGAACATGGCTCTGCACATTTTATTTTTGCTGGGATAGATGTAGTGGTTGGTGAAGGTGTGTCTAATTTTACAAAACATAAATTGTTGGACAAAAAAGAGAAATTATGGATTATTAATTTAGGGACTATGTACAAACCTGGTTTAAATGAATACTGGTGATGTTTATAATATATATATATATATATATATATATATATATATATATATATATATATATGGGATACTTCACTGCTGAAATCCTGAAAGATCAAATTTCATATGGCCGAGACCATATGACTGAACTTTCGGAATACTGACATTGTGAATATATATTTTATTGGATAATTTTCTTCTTTGAAGTAAGGTTTTGAATTGTTATTTTACATCATTTCATTACCATAGCATGTAATAATATATTATGTGACTGTCACTTTAAAAATTGAGTTTTTAAGTAGGTCTGCTGCTCATGTCTGGTTTGCACTGATGACATCAGTGGGTGAAACTGGTTTGAACTGTTTGAATTTTTAAGACACCATGGATTATGTTTGTGCCAAATTGCTTTCTAATTTCTAAATTAAAGAATGAATGGCTCTTGAGTTCTGCTTCTTGGCTTAATATGCTGTTTAAATATATGATGTTGCATTCAAGTACATGAGTGCTGGTTTTGTTGTTGTTGGAAGAATATGAATAATACCGAGCACCGTTTTGTGAATATATATATTTGTGTGTGTGTGTGTGTGTGTGTGTGTGTGTGTGTGTGTGTGTGTGTGTGTGTGTATGCTAACTGCATGGTTACACAATGGCAAAGCAAGTAAAATACATTCAGTTATGCTGTAACTGACCTTCTTAACTTTGACTGTACCTTAATTTAATGCAATTTAACTCATGACATTTGATCGCATGTTCATTTAACTGCTAATAATTTTGGTGGTAAATATGGCTGAACAATATGATTTATCAAATGTCAAAATAGTTACGTATCAAATTATTGCATGTAAAGGAAGCAGGAGTGTAGTAATGTTGAAACTTTTATTTATTGTAAAAGTTATGGTACTTGGGTTGAATGTATGTATGAATGTCTGAGTGTTTCTGGGTTTGAATAATGTGTTTGTGTGTGTGTGTGTGTGTGTGTGTGTGTGTGTGTGTGTGTGTGTGTGTGTGTGTGTGTGTGTGAATGTTTTTTGCTTAGGGTTAGAGTTTGGCCTATGGAAGTTAATAGTGTGCCCAGTTGTGTGTGTGTTTGTCTGTGCACATTTGTTGACTGTATTTGAATGTTTGTTTTTCCTTTTGTCTTGTTTATTGGCACTGTAAGGGAATGGGTGATTAGTACCCTAATGTATAGGACTGGAGTTGCATGCAATGATAGGTGTATGCAGAACTATAGCTAACTTATCTGGTGCCCTCCCAACAATGAAGAAAAGGAGTCTTCATAGTGGAAAAACTAAAAAAATAGTCCTGCCTTGAAACCATTGCAAGCTGCTTGCTAATTCACTAAGCATATTATGGGTGACTGGTGACCTCAAAGCAAAGTGGAACTGCAAACTGCGACAAACAACTGAATGGGTCGGGCTAAATGCAGTGGGGATGGGGCTCTATCACAGCAGATTGATAATCATTATCCGTAGACAAAGAACAGACAGGGTCAGCCACTTTCATCCACAGTCTAGCTCAATATGTACCCACTCACTGTAACCACTTTACTGACTATATACTCTTTAGATGTTTGGCTGACCAACCTTAGGAAAAATGGAGCCCTTGGCAAAGGGCCCCATTGTTCCCCAAACCTACTAGGCCCTCATTCACTTCTCCAATGCTCTCCTCTGTTTTTTCCCTCATTTAGCCCCGCACCATTCAGACTAATTACTTCTTTCTTGCTTTTCAGACTTTATTTTACCTTTTAAGTTCCCCCAAATGCTGCGTTCTAACTGCCCGAAACACTACTGTAATTATGTCCGCAAGAAGTTGCTGAATTATGTCCCCAGGAATAATAGAGTGCTAACTGCTCTGAGATTGACCTTTAATTCACATTTTTGATTTAAATATGGCCTGAACAAAAATACGAGTGAGGAAAGATATACATTCTTATTTTCCCATTCAAGGAAAAATAAGTTGTGTCTAAATCTCAGTATTCAAAACTAAAACAAAACAAAAAAGAAAATAGCAGTTCCTCAATAAACTGAGAAGACTATATCAATCCAGTCTGGGAATAGTGCCTGCCTTCCTACTCCAACAAAAAACATAGTTATTTACTGTGTACCACTCTGGTGTTAAATGGGGATGCAAGTAAAAGCAGAGGTAGCCAGATGCATATATTACACAGCTGAATGTCTGGGAGAAGAACCATGTAGCATATGGAAAAAATCCAAACAGACAAAAGGAGTACAGCAGACTTCATACAAGAGGAATCAAAGAGCCAAAAACTCAGTGGAAGAATTAGTGATGTTAAATGGCAACACTACTTAGTGTGACAGTCTGCCAATAATCAGTTGCCATTGTACGTATCCTGCCCAGACCACCACAGACAGACCCATTTTTGAGTACAATGTTGATGTCTGACTGCTATGAAAACAAACAAAAATATGCACACAACATCTATAAAGCAAGAGTAACTGCTTATCCTGCCAAACGACAGCAGTGTGTTAGTGTATTTCATTCACAGACAATCTCTGTATTCAACCATTGAAGCCAACTTCATTTACTGCAGATACATTAATTATCCAAATAAAATAAAATAAAAACAATAAAAATTGGTCACAGCAATTTATTCCTTCCCCCACCACATATGTAACCTTCAATTACAGCCCCTTGTATCACTGTCACTGTATACCTCAGATGTTTGATGGTGATCAAATGAATGAATAAATACATAAATAAATGTCACACAAGAATTTATCATCTTCTCAGTTCACTGCTGTCAGAAGACAGTGCATCCCACTGCAGTGTTCCCCACCAAATATGTCACAAGCTTTTATCACTGAAGGAGAAAGCAAAAAAAAAAAAACATAGCAACAGACAGAGGACCAAAACGAGTGACGGTTATTGCCTTTATGTAATCAGAAGCTTTCTATAATAACAGGTTTTACATTTGAATGCTTTTTTGAAGGTTACGAATGAAACTCAAATGTAATCATTATTTGATGACTGCAATCCTCATTGACTTGGCAGAAAAAAGCATCAAACTTTATAAGGAACAGACCAAGATATGAGGCAAAAATATCAAAGAAATTATGAGAAATCAAGGGCATCCAAGAACAGCTACATACCACCCCCATATACACAGATGTGACCATCAGTTATAGCCACTTGTAATTCTGTTCCCTTCAGATCTTTGATTATGGTCAAACGAACAACTGACATATAGTAATTTATCTTGTCATCTCACTGCTATCAAAATACAGTGTACATCTCACTATACTCACCTACATACCTCTTCAACCTCCTAGCTCAAGAATCAAAAAGAAAGCTAAAATAGTGGTGGATAATGTAACAACATTAAAGACAGCTAAATCTTTATATACTTTGACATTTGGTAATATAACAAGTTTTACAATAGCATGCTTTTTGTATGCTATTTAAAAAGTAACTCTACTGTCTGTTATCATTATTTAGTGACTACATTCCTCATGTATTTGTTAGAAATATCTGTCAGAAAAGCAACAAACCTTACCAGGAGCAGACCAAAATGCGAGGCAAACCACAGAAATGCTGTGAAATCAAGGACAACTGACATCAATATTCCCTCCCATCACAGAGACTTGTGTCTATTAATTAAAACCAATTTTATGACTGTACACTTTAGATCAAATGAATGAACTCTTAAATAAATTATAACCCAATACCTCTCAACCTCTTAGCTCATGAATACAAGGTAAATCTAAATTAATAATGGGCAATAGACCAAAATCAGTTAGCTACAGCCTTTCTATACTTAAAAATGTGCTAATGTAACAGACTTTGCATTAACATGCTTTTATTCATTATTTAGTGACTGCAGTACTCATGTATTTGCCAGAAAAGCCATACTTTTTCAATGAGCAGACCAAAATATGAGACAAAGAAATCAGAGCCATTCTGCAAAATCAGAGACAGTTGAGAACATATATGCAAAGGAGTAGATAGACCATTTAGAGACTGAAACACTTCAAAGAGAAAGCGGTTAGCTTGTTCTACTCTTTCCTATTTAATGAAGGATTTCTTCAATGGTTTATATCTACAACTAAGCAATATAAAAATGCAGTGCTAAACTATTTATGGTCTTTTTCATGCCTTTAAAATGCAACACCACATGTCTGTTTGTTTGTTTATATTTGCAATGAGTATGATTTATGTATCACTGCATGCAAGAAACAGGCATACATTTTACTTCACAATGTGCTATTTGTATAGCCACTGCTCTACTGATTTTAAAAATGTTTGTTTTGCAGTATTCAAAGCAAACTGTAGTTTGTATATTTCTATATATTGCATTAAGTAAGACTCTATTTGGTTACCATGGGTGTTTTGATTAAATTAGAATAGTTTTCAGCAATTACCATTTTTACCTACAAGGAAAACCCCTGAAACACAAAAGTACAGTTGCTTAGCAGTGAATGGAGTGATAGGATCGCAGGTAAAAGAAAAAAAAAGCAGATTGTTGGTCAAAGTTTTGAATATGACCATAAACAAACTCAACTAAGGTAAGCATTTTTAATTATTTCAAAATTTTATAGGCAACACACCCACAACAAGTGATTTGTTTAATCAAAAACAAATAATATGCTTGGCTTACTGTATTTGCATTCTCTGCACCTCCACTTTACCTGCTCAGCCAATCACAGGTCTTTGTCCTTGTAAGAAGATGTAAAAGGAGGCAGCAGGCACACTGGAGTGTCTCAGACATCCATGTAGAATGTTTTTGATGTTTCTTCTGTTTCCCTTAAAGGGAAATTTTAAACAGTATTTCTGCAAACTCATTTTTATTGATATATTTAACACAAATTGTGCCCTTGACAAGTCAGTGCCCAGCGTGATTACTGCATTTGCCCCACCCATGCAATGCTACTGCTTGCAGATATGAAGATATCATGGCTTAATATAAATTTACAGTGAAGGATAACTTCCTTTACAATTAATATTTTCAATCCTTGCAGTGATATTGTTCTCTGTTTTGACTGCAAATATTTCCTTATTAATTGGAGAAAAGCATCCCTAAAACTTTATCTTCTAATTCAAGTAGAAATATGCTATGAAAGCAGTTTTTGATGATTTTAATACTGATCACTGCTGCAGTAGCCTTAGCTATATGAGTAATATCCTTCCAAGGATATAACAGCCAGCCAGTTTCCACACCTTCAGGGCACCCCCCCTCACACCCAAACTGGGAAGTACCTCGAGCTGACCTGACTAAAAGACAAGTCTGGGTGTGGGTCCTTCAGAGCCAATGAAGAGCATGATCCTCTGAGGCTTTACAGGATAGGTGGATGACTTGTGCTTTCCTTAGCTGTGCAGATAAGTTCCCCTTGGGGGGAAAAACTTCCATTTTCTTTTTCTTTAACTGATGTTTTATTGCTTTCCTCTTCAGGAAAGTTATTTTAAAGTTAGGAGTATTGTATTTTAATGGATTATCTCAAGACTGTAATGTACTTTTAAATGGAGGACTCATTTCTGTCAGTTTAAAAGTAGTGTTATCTAACTAATAAACTATTTTATGTGGAGAAAATATGTTTATTTTAAGGTTGTGGGGCTGCCATAGTGTCTCAAAATGCTTTTTACTGTGTTTGTCTGTCAAAAAAGTAACTTTTGAGGACTGGTAGTTTTACTGGCATTGTATTTTCCCCAGGAGAGTAGCACCATTTTCATTTGACCAAGGAAAATAATGTCACTCCCATGGTCAATCCTTCTAGCCACAGAAAGAAGAAAATTACATAAACAGCCTTTGCCACTGCAGTCATTTGCTGCAACTCAGGCCACTCATCTTTTACCCCATATGTCTCTGGGGTAGTACCTACAGCAATTATGGATTGGGGGTTTGTCACGTCCTCTGCTGATGTTTGGGTCCCCTCAGTGAGCAAGGAAGAAGCACTCTTTTTGGTCCTGAGAGGGGGAACAAGGAAAGTTTTCCTGTTGTATCAGAATGCTGTGCCTATTCCTGGCGAAACAGTGGCTGCCATTAGTAACATGGCTGGCCCCATTTTTCCTGTTAAAAAGAAATAGAAAACCAAACATATATCTACTCCTCCACAAATTTCTTTGGATAGGAATAGTTTACTGGGACTGGCGCATGGGTTTACTCAGGCACTTGATCCTTCTTGTAGAGAAATTTCTGGTAAAAGAAAGAGGGATGTCTCCTTTCCTGAAATGATTCAGGATTCTGAATCTGAACAGGAAGATGCAGGGACAGATTCAGGGTTTTGTCCTCAGATTTCTGATTCAGACTCAGAGAAGATCTGTCTTTTGATTCTCCCTGTGAGGGTTTCTCATTCTCTGAGACTGTTACTAGAATGTCCCAGTGTTTCTAGTGGGAGAACACTGAGGTTTGTTAGTCCCTCAAAAATAGTATGAGTTGTTACAGAAGGATTTTCCAGAACCTACACCCATTGCTCCTGTCCTGTGTGCTTAGAAGGTGTGTATTGTACTGCTTGCAATTTTCCTGATAGTCAGCCAGCTGTCTCTAAAAAGGCAGACAGGATGTATGAAGTTCTTCAGTCTTTAAATTTTTAGACACTCCACGGATTCATGAAGCGTGGCGCAAGGCCGGCATTAGGCTTGCACTGACCGTGTGGCATGCAGATGGCGCAGTAGCGCCATATGCATATTAATGAAGGCATGCTGCCGCCACATCCACGTGCATAGGAAATGAGCACGAGTGCATGGGGCGTGTCGAAGCGCCGCACGGAGGCGTGGAAATGTCGGCTGTTGACATGCAACCTAAAATGCTGAATATTACAGTCCGCCTGCAATAGTAATCACACCTGTCAGTTCCGTGGATACTGAAACATATGCAAAGCATGCAAGACAGTTCTTGCGAACACAAAATTAAGAAGCCAACACAAATACATGTTAGCGAATATCGAGTCTCCATTCCTCGAACAAATGACATTTAAAACCGTGTGCCCGTATTCTAATGCAGTGTTGATAGTTATACCAAGTGGAAGTGAAACGCATCATATTAGCGTGCTGCCAATAGGTAAGTCTAGTCCAATGGTCAGGGTTGCTACTAAACCAGCACAGCTCCTGATGCCAAACAGCAGGACTAAACGCCTCCCAAACACACATATGCGTGTTCTGGAAGTCAAAGGCAAAAACAACAAGCTGCTACTAAGCCAACACAGTTCCTAATTCCAAGCAGCAGAACTAAACACCTCCAATAAGCACAGACAGAGAGGTGAAACTCATCAAAGATAAACTCAGCCAGATAGCCAAACTCACTGAAGCAGGACTTTTTAAATTCCAAAGGGATAAGCAAACAAGACGCCAATAAATGAACGACTTCAGTTTTATTAAGCACCACGATACTGCTTTTCGTCGGCGCCTTGCACCAACTTCTTCAAACTTTGAAAAATAACAACTCACACTTAAGTGCTGCTACATTTAAAGCCATTGCAAGCAAAGTCTATTACAAAACATACCCTCCAATTACCTTAAAGGAACAGGCACAAGTAGCTTCAATCTAACTAAAATGTTCCTCTCCCATAAACACACAATATATAAAAAGTTGTATATAATATAAAATATACAACTGTAAAACTAATACTGTTCCTTACATAGCACTTAAATAATGCAATCGATAGTTAATAATATTATAAAATCACACTTACTTTGAACCAAATACGCATAATAAGACTGACACATTAAAATAAATAAAAAAGGCATGCCATAATATTTCAAATATTGATAAAAAGACATTCCATCTTCCAAACATGGTATAAAATATATATCAAGATCGGTCAGCCAGTCCTATGTCCAAATCACATCCGATGTTATACCCCCCATGCATCATCTTTCCAAACTCCTCAGCTTAAGGACACAGCTGATAGATAACATACTATTGAGGCCGGGCTGATGGTAGGCTTCAAGTCTCAACTGCCACATAAGCTCCTTCATTTCTAATTTCAGGGATTCTGCCCCCCCCCCCCCCAATTCACATAGTTCAACTGGTCAATGATCATAAATGTAAAATCATGGCTAGGGTGATTGTAGACATGACTTGCTAGGGCATTCTCCAGTTTAATCTTCTTCCTGGCATATAAATGTTCGTACATGCATTCATTCAATCTCCTGTTCGTCTTGCCCACATAAAAAGCTGGGCATGATGAACAAGAAGTGAGATACACCACGTGTGTCGATGCACAATTGTATCTCCCTTTGATAAGGTACTTGGTGTCCCTAATCATGAAATATGTGCCCGACCTCACATATCTACAATGTTTGTACATATTGCACTTATACATGCCAGCTCTTGGAGTCATGTTGCCACCTTTCCTTTCTAACATGTTCTTGATATTCAGACCCCTCCTGAATGTAAACTTTGGGGCCGACCCTAAATTATTGGGTCCTGTTAGTTCAGTTGGCAACAAACCCCAATTTTTTCTGGATGATGGACACTATAGCTCTAGCATCCATGCTAAAGGTAGTAATGAAACTGCAATGGTATACACCTCTAAGTTGGCTGTCACTCCTGGGGTAGCTATTCTCCGAGACAGAGTGACCCAAAATGGGTTGAAAATAGCCCATTTCCCTTTTGGATCTAACCTCTAGACACAAATCCACAACCAACTCCTCAGGGTAGCCCCTACATAAAAACAAATTCGATATGAAGTGGCACTCTTCCTGGAAGTCACCATCTCTCGAGACCATTCTGGCCGCCCTCACAAATTGTTCTTTTACTATTGATCTCTTCTGGAAGGCCGGATGTTCACTATCAAAGTGCAAATAAGAATTGGAAAAAGTGGGCTTGCGATGAATTTTGCCTAAGAACTGGTTCTGGTTGCTGTCCTTGAATAATTCCACATCTAAGTATGCAATTATGTCTGTGTCAAAAGTAGAGGTAAACTTAAAGAAATCTGTGGACTTGTTGAACATCTCCACCAGGTCATTGGCCACTGAAGAGTCGCCCTTGAGAATGATACAAATGTCGTCCAAGAAATGGGTATATAAGGATACTCATTCTAGGAATTTAGAGTTAGTGAACATGAATTCCTTCTCCCAATGGGCCATGACCATGTTGGCCACACTCGCCCCACATGGTGAGCCCATGGGGACTCCAACTAACTGATGGAACCATCTATCATTGAAGGAGAAGTAGTTACATGTTAAAATGATGTCCAATAGGTCTTTTACCATTGAAGTTTCACTCGCTGATGCCTGCTTTGTGGTCATTTCCAACTCAATCCATTCCACCACTACATCATGTGGAATGGATGAGTACAGGTCAACAACATCTACCGTCAGAAAGTGGTAATCAGGACTGTATGAAGTGTCTTTCACCTTCCCCAAAAAGGACCAGGAATCTTTAGAAATATATGATTCAATAGCCACATATTGTTTTAGAATGTGATCCACAACTTTGGCTGCTGCGTATGTTACACTCCCTCTAGCACTCACCAACTGGCACATGGGAGGGTCTCTAATGTTTTTGTGGATTTTCGGGTTCCCGAACAAGACAGGTACTCGAGGCGATGCACAGTAAATGAAGTTGAAAATTTCCTGGTCAATGGATTCATTAATAAACATGTCTTCATAATAAGACCGAACTCTTGCCAGATTTCCATTCAACTCATTCTTGGACACCTCTTGGTAAGTTTCAAAAGACAAAATTGCTGACATTCTGTTGTTATAATCATCTATGTCCATTGCAACCAGGCTGCCTCCCTTGTCGGGTTGCATATTTCTGACTGAAGAGACACATAATTCATTAAAATCCACCCTTTCTTCTTTGGTAATATTAAAATGCATCACAGACCTAGACTGTAGCAAATGTCGAAAATCCAAATCACACATTTGCTCAAATGCCCCCAACATAGGGTGGATAGGTGGATTGTATGTACTGGGTACATGAAAAGTATTCTTTTGGTACTCATGGTCCCCCATCAACAAACATAAGTTTAATTGCCTGACAAACAATTTAAGATCCAAAATGGATCTGGCCACACAGGCTCTTCTAGATGGAACATAAGAAATTCCTTTAGCCAGGAAATCAACTAATGTCTGGGTAAACTTGAAATAAGAAAAATTATAAATATGGAAATCCATCCCCGAGTTGGAAATGACTTCAAATGTGGTCTGCTCAGGGCCAGGGCACCCTAGTCCACTCACATTTGATTCCTCCTTGTCATGTATCTGAACCTGGTCTTCCAGTTTGAAGCTTGTTGGGGAGAAGAGGCTGGATCCCGAAAATTTGCCCCATCCAAATCAGAACTAGGGTTCCCCAAATGGCTAGTCAGAGTTGCTGGCTCATGTCTTCCCTCGGGGTTGGTATATCCAACCCTCCTATCACCAGTCTCTTCCTCCGGTACTGAGCTACTCGGCAAAGATCCAAGATTCATGGAAGTATTAGGGCCATTCAAAGGGGCAGGAACTCTGCCTTCTCGCCCCTTAAAGTTGCCTTGTGAGTTAGGAGGTTTAGGGTAAGCTACCTCCTCTCTGTAAGCCTTGAGATCTCGATGTAATTTTTTAATCTTGGTTGAGGTAATTTTGGAAATATACTCATCAATACTGGAGTATATCCTCTCAGTCAAACTTATATCTAGGAAAATTATTGTCTGACTTAATAACCTCATCCAAGTCCGCAATTTCTCTAGTTAGGGCCAAGATTGCTTCCTGGTAGTGTGTACTAATAAGGTCAATCAATTCAGATCCATGCCTATCAAACATAGTGAGGAGGTCCGCATGGAATTTAGATCCCTCCTCTAAACCCATGGGATACTGCCAAGAACGCAGCCCCTTGGGTACTATCTTCACACGCTGACACTCTCCAAAATAAGAAACTTCCAGTTGCAATTTTCTTAACTTAACTAATTTCTGGTCAAAAGCACTGAGTTTAGAAGAAAGGTCATTGCCTTCGGGTGTGTTGGATACTGGACCAGCTGATCCATAGTCGGTAGACAGCTGGAATGGTCGACTCAACCATTGGTTCAAGTTGAAATGAACATTGCTTTGCTTTTTGGTAATACAACTCCTCTTTCACCATTCAAGGTTCCATCAGATGACCTGATGTCGGATCCTCCCGACCCCTGGCTTGATCCATTGCCTGGGGCTCCTGGATCACCCATCCTGGAACCTGCTTTACTATTATGTGGTAACAGTACTTGCAACCCAAAATGGTCTGGACTAGGGAGTTGTAAACCCTTAGAATTCGACCCACTGCACGGTTGCATAGTTTCAGACATCACATCCAATCATTGAGACAGCATATCAACTTTCTGAGGGTTACCACCTGTCCCACATTGTGAGGGACAGTACACATCTGGGCAGTTGTGTCCTTACCAAAACCATTATAAATGTAAAATATCCTGCGACCATATGACATAATTATGTCCCACATTGCATGTAATAGTCACATACAATAGTCATTTCCGTATGTAACATACCACATGTTAAAAGAAATAGAATAAGCAAGTAAACGAAACGGAAGGAGCATATAAACTGCTACAACAATAAGCTAACATCTAGGCATAAAACAAAAATATTATCCATTGTACTAACCATGGGTATGTGTTGTCCTGTAGAATCTGATTTGTGTCCAGAATATATCCCGTCCTGGCCATATGAAAAGGTGGCAACCCTACCAATGGTCAGGGCATTCAGCCAAAATCTGCCCATCTGCAGTCCAAGCCATTCTTGGCAGGATGTGTCAAAGATGAACAGGTATTACCCAGGTGTACCTACCATGACATGAAACATAAGTATTTGCGTGTACCGATGTGCATGATGTACAGCATGTGGAAGGTGAAAAATGCCAGGGTAGCCCTCACAACCATACAGGTACTGACATATGTAGTGTATGCAATGTGTTCCCTTGAACGTGCCATGGGCCATCAACCAAAGAAGGGATGAATGGAGTGTGTGGAATATGGGTGTGGGGGAGATGGGTAATGTAATAATCCACAAAGGCAAGACTGTGTTGGACGCACAATAGGTGAACTGGAGGTGTATGAGTGAGCAGTGGGTGAATCAGAAAGAAACACAAAGAACAAACATACACATCT
>NC_056728.1:1600792183-1601004683 GCF_019279795.1 Protopterus annectens
GGGGTGTCAGGTAGGTGAATCATGGTATGCAATAATGGGCCTAAGTGTGCAGATGTTGGTTGGCAGAGATGTATTAGATTCACTTCTTTTCACAGTTACTGGGTTATATGCTGGTTTGGCTGTTGATGACATTTCCTGGTTGCCTGCACATCCTCATTAGGTTATCACAGTTTGTTCGTTGTTTGTACCTTAGAGATGTATTAGGCCCGCCCAGTGGAAGTAATTAATATTCCTATGTGTGCACTGCAGACGCTCATACCTGCTAAACCTGAAGAGCATATCTACTGGATAGTCCGTAAACCATTGGGGGAACACACAGGGAATATATCAGTGTCCTGTACCCGATTATTATGGACGTCCGTGATTACGAATCAGAATCTAACACAGGCCTAACTAAACCCTTCCAGAACTAGTGATATTAGGTGGACAGGCAGCGGAATACACGTAATGACTAATGACAACATGTATATGTCATAAACAGCATGTACCTCGACAAATGTGAATGAATACATATGCCCTGTGACTATCAATGTGTCAGGTTAATAGAACCAATCATCTAAATGTGTCCCTGAGGGTGTTATGCAGTGTCCCTGATACAGTGTTGATTCTCCCCCTTCCGTATGTGAGGTCTGCTTTTGACGGAAAGCGCATATTCCTCCGACCAACTTAAGTAGATGATAGCATAATAGTTTGGGATATCCACCTGTTTGCCTTTGTGAGGGACACTCCACTCTGGGCAGTTGTGTCCTGCAAAATGAATGTTATGGCACATGGCCTGTGATTTCGGGAAAAGAGTCCATATATTGTCTGTAGTGGTTGCATAAAACGATTTTGTTGTATCTGAAACACCTAGATGTTATAGGAAACACTATTAGCAACTATAATGTTACAAGAATAAACTTAACTTATGCAAACCGGTGAAGTAGTCAATTTTCTACTGGCTGTGGGTATGTGTTGCCTTGCCAAATCTGACATCTCTACATATAGGTCCTATAGGCCTGACACCTTTCCAAATAGCCAAAGTGGGACCTGCTCCGTAGAAATGTCAGACATACCAGGTCAGAACATACCTACAGCCATGCATAGTACAGAAATATACATATTAGCACAAATCAAAGCTTAGTCTAGCAGCAATCAATTTGCTTATGCTACTTCACATAACATATTGAAGTGTCATTTATACAGTAACACTTGCATGCAACTATTAGAGAAACGTAGAATATAATATTGTCCTGTAATCAGGACATTTACTATGCTTAGATTATTCTCGCATGACACATATGCCTAATGAGGGACTGTCCCATGCAAAGTGGGAAAGTTGTTAATCCTAAAGTCTCACTTCGGCCAATTTACAAGGTGGAAAACCTACAATAGGTATACGGTAGCATGACCCGGCAGAAAGATGTGTTTCCCAAAACACATCTACTTGTCTGCATTGCAGAGTATCCATTCCTATGTATCAGCCAGATGGAAGCAGATTGTATGAGGAACACGCATATAATATGACTATGTCTCTGGACAGGCCACCGATTCCATACCGTCGAACGCCTGCCATCGCATAATGGTCAGCCATACCCAATACTGAAATCATGTAGTTCGATGTAATAGGCATCACAAGTGATCGTGCCCACCCAGTGTGAGTGACAAATGCAAGTACCATTGTCGGTGAACGTGCAAGTGAGGGAGTGAGCAGGTGTAAGCGTGTTTGTCTACCAGTATGCGAGTATTGCACTGTTAAAGAAATGTCTAAACAAGTATAAGGAGCTGTAACCATTGGTCAGTAGTGCTTAACACTGTGCAAACCCACGCACAACTGCTCCCAACTGCTGCAATGTGCCTTACCCACTCCGTATCCAAAGGCCTTGTTCTGGCCGCAAACAAAGAATCATCCTTTGCAAGTGTTGGAAGCAACACCTGTGCACACAGCTGATCTGAATTACCAATACACCATGGCATATATACAGACAATAGACAGTACCACACACATACCATACAGCACAGTCATCCAACAATATAGCAATGTACTGGCAGATATGTCCAGACCACTGGTGTTTGCAGACCTGGCCATCTTGTGTTTAAGCGTGTGAGCATGCCCAGTATGACTGTTACGCATGTTGTCGACTGGCATTACCATCATACTTTCATGTGTCTGAGCATGCCCAGTATGGTCAACTGGATTGCATGTGTCACATGTCCAGGTAGTCAGTACTGTGGTGCCGACCCCTGCATTGTACACTGACAGGTGGCATGCTGTGTCTGCAGGGTATCTATCAGTCATGTGGCATTCACTGTTGCTACATTTCTGCACAGCGTGGGGGGACATCCAACTGTATCCACATTCCTACACAGCACCGCAGGTGGCGCACATGACATTTACATGTGTACGTTGGAAGGGGGCACAGCTGACAGTTGTACACTTTTGCTACTACTGTACTGGTATGCCAGGTACTCCATTTCAGTGTGTGGACCTACCTAATGTGCTGGCTAGAGGCATACTAGTGTACTTCAGATCCTAGCTTTAATTACCAGCATAGTGGTTTCAGACGTCCTAGCCTTCACAACCTACATCCAACTGCCTGGCCTGCTGTAGTCTGTGTGTGTGTCTGTGGGGGTTGGGGTCATCCACTGGGCATATCCAGAGGCCATTGTATAGCATTTGTCTGTATTGGTCTACACCTGTCCAGCTGTTTGAAACTTGTGTGGGCTGTATGGACACACATGATGTTCAGCCAATAACCTGCAGTGGGTTAGGATACCCTGTGTACTACTGACTATTATTGTGACCCCGGTATGTGCTATGGATGTCATGGTGCCACTATGGACATGTACTGTCTGCTGCTCTAACATTTGGCCACCAAATGCCCTTGTATGCTCAAATCCATACCATACCTACAGGTAAAAACACATTCTAATACAACTGCCAATTGGTAGGTTGATTGACTTACCTTGAGGGTGTGCCAGACCTGAGGATGGTGCTAGAGGGCTGCCTATGTTGGATGCACACAGTGCACTTCCTATACATGGCTGAGCACAGGTAGTGTCATGTTTGGCATCCCATTTACTGTCTGTGCGATTCAGAGAGGGTGAAATTCCCTGGGTACCTACTGTGTCGGTGCATATGCCATGCATTACCTCTTTGCCAAGGGCAGGTCATACTGTGCATGCCTCCTTTCACCTACTGGGTCCAGCTCAGGTAGTTCCTCCTCTGAGTCACACTGTGCCTGTACAGGCCTTGGCATTGGTGGGGGGCTATGTGGCCCTGCCCCATGCTGTTCCTGCTGAAACTGTTTCCGCAGGATCATATTGTGTAGCATAGCACATACCATAACAATCTGGGTGCATGTAGCTGGTGAATACTGCAAGGCTCCACTGGATTTGTCCATACACTGGAACCGTGACCTGAGCATGCCAAACACATGCTCAATTATATGTCTTGCCTGTGCATGTGCCTCATTATGGCATAGTTGTTCAGGTGTGTGTGCATTAATGATAGGTGTCATCAGCCACGGATCCAGTGATTACCGTGCATCCCCCACTAGGTGACTGTAGGGGATGTTCATACGGGCAAAGGTGTGGTATAGCTGCATCAGATGCCATATATTGGAATCATCATAGCTTTCAGGGCAGCCAGCACACACATTCAGTATAATGCCCTGGGAATCGCATACAACCTAGCAGTTAATGGAGGGGATGCCCCTGGGGTTAATGTAGACCCTACCCCACTCACCGGGTGGTGCTTTGATGCATATGTGCGTGCCCTCTATAGCACCCAGTACCCCAGGGTAGTCTGCCATTTGGTGGAAGAGATGCATATTGCTGGTTAACACCTCACGTGTGTTGAGGACATATACATGCTCACTGGCATGTGGTGACATGGCATCTAGGAACTGGTGCAATACTCTGGATGCAGATGCCTGTGAGATCCCCATGATATCCCCAGTTGTGCTTTGGGAGGTACCTGTGGATAGTATACCTAGGCCTACACATACCTTGGTATCCACTGGGATGGGTTTCCCTCGGTCTGTTCGATGTGTCAGGTGTGGCCGGCAGAGCTCAACAATCTGCAGTAGGAGGTCTCTGTCCACCCCATAGCGCTCCACTATCTCCAGCTCATGTAGCCTCTGGTAGGTTACCCTGAGTCTGTAAAGTCTTCTTTGTCTCCTCACTGAGGGTTGTTCGGCAGTATTCACATCCTCACCACCCTCAGCCTCCTGCACATGTTGGTCTATGTTGCCTGCTGCTGCCCTTCTCATTTGGTTGGATTGTTTCGAGAAATGTCCCTGCATGTATACACCGGTGGTGTAGAGTGTGAAAGAAACCTGTGTGTATGGTGCTTGCTCACTTTACCGTAGTGTTCTGGGGAGGGATGGACATGTAATCTGCTGATTGTGCTGATTATCACCTGTTTGTGCAGCCTGTTCACCTTGACTACTCCACTACTGCTGTTGTCCCTCCCAATTTCACTAGGCAGGTATAGACACACCCCTAGCTTAGGCATGCTAAGGCAGGAGCAATCCCGAGGAACAGGGCTCCAATGAATGTACAGTATGCCTGATACCCCCCATGCTTTCACCTATATTCGAGTCCTGCACCCGGCTATCTATACACATACACTCTTGGGATCTGCATCACACCCTGGGGATAAACGAGATTCACTATTTTCAACATCATTTGCATAGCATTGTCTTCTAATGCATAGTTATATGACCCATACTGAGCATCCAAAATAATAACCACTGCTTACTGTCACGCAGATCCTCACACAACTGGTTAAAGGTGCCTTACTATCACCGTATTCAATGTCCCTTGTTCTTCCCAGCAACAAAAAGAAATGGTCTCTACATGACAAGAACCTGGGACTCTGCACACCACAGACAATGTGCTTTACCACTAAGCCATGGCAGATATACATACATCTGACATGATCATGTACAGATCATCCAGCACAAGCATTCAATAGTATAGGACATGTATTCCAACATGTAGATTAATGTGTGCGAATCTCCACATATATATATATATATATATGTATATATATATATATATATATATATATATATATATATATATCTCTCTCTCTATATATATATATATATATATATATATATATATATATATATATATATATATATATATACACACATACATACACAAACACACATATACATATACACACATATATGTAGATATAGAATATATATCACAACAGCGGACCACATGACACCAAAGCATTATTCAAGAATGAAAAGGAAACCACATGTGCCACTTGCATTATGTACTGGTGTTACTATCAAGGCAAGTGTGTTTCGTTGCATCACACGGGTCAGACTGTAGCAAGGGTAAGAGTAGGGCTGCTGACATTTACTCACCAGACCTATTGGTGAATGTATGTGTATGTCTTGCCAACTCAGTCTCTTGGGCGATTGTGACATTTGTGGACACTATATAGGAAAACAACAAAACACGTTCAATACATCCTGGAGCTAGCCACTCAAAAATACCAACACATAGGATATGACTGCCAAACACACACACCTGTCATGCCTTGGAATAGAGCACCTACCTGTCTATTCTATCACATTACAGCATTGTGCAGTTACAGAATGTGCTACAGAGTTTACTGGATCACAGCACTCCCAGAAGCATACTTCTAGGTGGGTGACATTATCAGCAATGGAAAAGACGCCAATAGGGATTGTATGGAGAGTGAGCTGTCTAAAAGTATTACTCTGTCCCCAGGCAGATGGAAACACACGCACACACACAATTGGCAGGGCTGGGATTAGAACATAGACCTAACTACCTTATCTCACTACAGCATTACGCAGTTACAGAATGTGCTACCGAGATTACTGGATCACAGCACTCCCAGAGGCATACTTCTAGGTGGGTGACATCATCAGCAATGAAAATGATGCTGATAGGGATTGTATGAAGAGTGAGCAGTCTAAAAGCATTACTCTGTCCCCAGACAGATGGAAACACACACACACACAATTAGCAGGGCTGGGATTAGAACATAGACCTAACTACCTTATCACACTACAGCATTACTCAGTTACAGAACGCGCTACCGAGATTACTGGATCACAGCGCTCCCAGAGGTATACTTTTAGGTGGGTGACATCATCAACAATGGAACAGACACCAATAGGGATTGTATGGAGTGTGAGCAGTCGAAAAGCATATCACTGTCCCAAGACAGATGGAGACAAACACACGCCAGTGGTGTGAGCAGGACAACTGCCTATCTACGGACCACTATTACAACACTACATAGATATGAGACACGCCACAGACACTACACCTTTCAAGACAGTCAATATGACCTTCTAGAAATGCGGACATCGACATGGATGCTGGTAGTTACGGTATACATACCTGTGAATCAGTGTGTTCAATGTAGGAATCCATCCTGAAGTGGGGTATGGTCATCTGTTGCTTGGATGACCACTATCGCTATACAGGATTACAATAGTCATGCCCATACACAGAGGCACATAACTGACACAAGATGGCACTGGGCATGCTCACACACTTAGTAGCACATGTCCGTTTGGAATGCACTATGTGTCCATCTACACATCGGCGTACTGGGCAAGCTCACACACTTAGTAGTGAAAGGCTGTCTTGTATGCACTCTTATTCTAAGCACGGAAAGGCACAGTGTGACGATAGTCGTCATTGTTAGCATGAATGCTGCACTACATATATCTGACACCGGTCTTCTATACAACGTCTGCTGCTGTCCATCACCTTAGCTGTACTAATCTAAACCTGGCACACTAATACCACCCGTGGTGATGTCCTGCCAGGAGTGGCTACTTTGCCCATATAGTACCATTCATAGATGAATGTCCTGAGACCAGGTAAACACCCTGACACCTAGAGGACAGCTGCATTGTATGTGTATGCTAAACAGTGCTAGATGTGTAGCGTTCGTAATCATTGCTGCCAATCTAGATCAAACAATGGGGAATACTGACATCTGTACAGTGAGGAACACCTGCCATAAGGCTCAGGTGTGCACAATAGCACTACCACCGTATACCTCAGATACAGACATGTGGGCCATAACACCGTTACAGACCGCTCCAGGTGGTAGTGTCCCCATGTACATGAAGGCCACTCACATGTACTGACCAGTACACTCTCAAAAGCCATTACAGATGTGTCAGGTGCAGATCACAGTGTCAATAGGTGAAGTCTAGGATGTAGCCCTCAGACATCACCATGTCCTTGGACCAGCAACACACATCCATACATGTGGCAGAACATACATTAGTACAACACCATGTTACTCATGACCAGTGGACTGTACCTAGCTCTACAGCAACTGTGCAGACTACCTATGTACTGACACGGTTCCATCATGTGTTATGCAATGCAATGACACCACTGTTCATAACCAGGTTGGTTGTACACATAACAGGAGCCCTGGGTCATATACAGCTGTAACAGATAACTGTTGCTGTACACCAGTAAACACACTCATGTTTGGATATGACATACATGTACCTGCCATGGATATGTACATGCCCCCCACACACACACACACACACAATACATATGTACATAGCATAGCTGTTGCTGTCCTTCATGCAGACACGTGGCTACAGCAATTACACGCATGCACATGGAAGGTAGGTCCATGGCTGTTGAATGCTAACAGTATATAAGGTGTGATAGCAATGTCGACTGAGTTAACATTCCCTCTGTACTGGTTACCCATGACAACTATCATATCATACAACAGTCCATGTGTCATGTATGTCATCACACATGTCCAATTGCAATGCCTACAATCATGGCTAAATGACAGGAATGTAGGACCTACACACATGTACATGTAGTGGTGTGCATTCAGCTACCATGTGTGTGCAGTAGCTGATGTTTGCAGTTCATCTGTGTCTTACTACAGCATGCAGTTGCAATGCAGCCCCATCATTGACACCTGTATATGGTGAAATACTGACAGTACAGTAAGATGTACATCAGGTATGGATGGATGTGTGTACATAAAGTGGTGGGCCAACTTTGCAGATGGATGTTTGCTGAAGACAGCTCATAGGTGTGTCACAAGCCATCCTACCATAACATGCGCAAACACTAAGCTATGTTTCTGTTAACTGAAGGTGAAGACATACAACCTACACAGCGGTCAGGGTGTCACTGACTGTAAATCACTTGACACCTGTAACACTTAAGACCTCCCATGTGTATATAGCAGCACAATTGCCGAAGGTAGCATCGGTACACATTGTAATGCAACCAATACTGCTGCATGTCTGTCATACATATCATAAGATAGCAGGTGTTTGATTCACAGTACTGCCATGTGTGTTTGCTTGTATGTCCATATATGCCACATATGGTAGGGAATACATCCCAATTGTTACACACCCCTGTACACTGTTGTAGAGATCTGTACATACTGCAGTGTAGAAAGCAAGACATAGGCAGGGGTGGTGTGTGTATCACACACATGTTAGCTATCTGTATGTGCATGACATAGGTAAATTCAATTGTGGACTCCACAGTGTGTGTGTGTGTGTGTGTGTGTGTGTGTGTGTGTGTGTGTGTGTGTGTGTGTGTGTATGCATGGCTGTCTGGTCCATGGAGTGAGGATGTATGCTACCATAGTGAACAGATAGGACCCCTAACCCCTCCAGGTGATGCAATCTACTACCCTTATGATGCCATCGGTCTTGGGCATTACTGACTACCTGTACATGTTAATTTTCCTGTGTCATGTCATGTGGGTGCACAGTACTGTAATGGTGATTACCACATAGGCAGGGGTCCTCACCTCAACACTATCAAGTGTGTGTGTGTTACAGTGTCATTGACCCCGTGAGTGTGGGTGTGTTACTGTGTCTGAATACATGTGTGCAAATACCTGTGTGTGTGTGTGTGTGTGTGTGTGTGTGTGTGTGTGTGTGTGTGTGTGTGTGTGTGTGTGTGTGTGTATGTGTGTATATGTCTGTGTGTGTGTGTGTGTGTGTGTGTGTGTGTGTGTGTGTGTGTGTGTGTGTGTGTGTTCGGCTACGGCCATGTGTGTTCGGCTACGGCCATGTGACCTGTGCCTGCCAGGGGGTGCATGGGCTCTACCAGGCAGAGGTACAGATTGGGTACTGTCCGATGACACATGTCCACTGGAACAGTGTCCCTGTTGGGACTGTCCAGGGCCACGTCAATGTGGCCTGCTGCGTCCTGGTGTGGACAGTGCAGCACCAGCTGCACTGCTGCTGCTACCGGCACTATGGGAGTGGGCATGTGAGGTAGCTCATTCACGTAGACCTGCATGAGGTGGTGTAGCTGGCCTATGTCCACGTGCCCTACGCCTCACTCCTACCAGATGTTCCAGCACAGACAGCTCACACTCGTGGATTGTCATGCCATGGTCAAGGATTCCAACCATGTCACCCAATCACCTGTCCATAACTTCAGCAATCTGCTGTTGAGCATTTGCCAGCCTGGATGTTGTTGTTTAAAGAATGGATAGCAGCCCTCTGAAGCCTCTGCCCTTCTCTGTTCTGCCGTTCAGCACGTGCCTGTGCTGCCATTACAGTCTGAAACATACATCTGGTGACACCAGCTGCTGCGCTCTGTCCTGCAGGTGCATGTCAGCCAGAGGTCCTCCTACAAGCAGCACTGGCCACATGCCTGTTTGGCACTTCTGCAGTCATTTGGCTGACACCGTGGTGTGAATACACACCTTCTGTAGCCACCACACGCTCCTGTTCTAAGCTAACACACGCTAACTGTCCTTCCTCTATGGCCACTGGTGATGGGGTATGTGTTGGCATGTGAACTGCGTGCGGGGAAGAGGGGAATATAGGTGGAATGGCAAACAATGGCACAGATTCAGCCCCAGACAACCCTGCCTGTACCTCAAACATATGTTCATCATCACTGCTAGATTCTGTGGGGACACTAACATCAGATGGATCGTAGGAGGGTAACACACCTACGTCACCTGTGATGGCAAACAAAGACTCTACATTACAATAGAGACACACACACAGACACACACACAGACACACACAGACATACACACACACACACACACACACACACACACACACACACACACACACTGCATGTGATTTGACAGAAGGCATGTAACATGCATGTGATACAGCAGACGGCATGCAGCTCAGACATTAATAGTGGTAGTTATCATACATCCCTGGGTTGCACACAACAGCAAGCATGTGTCATAGCAGAAGCCATGCATTTCACACAATCATAGTAGTAAGCATGCATCCCTGTGTTACACTATTTGGACCAGCACAGGTTAACAGTACACATGGCTGATGTGAGGCATATGACCTCGACATTAACATGTAGTATGACGTAATCTGCTGACGTGTGCATTGACATGCATACATGTTTGACACAATGGTGTCCTGACACATGTACAGTGGTGTAATGGTGTCACATTGCAGTGTTGTCTGTATGCCCTACAGATAGAATGCCCTTTTAGCAGATGTGCATGACCATTGAAGGGTATTATGAGGTGTCTATATTGCTATACAGTGTGAAATGCAGACACAGTGCCATTGCATGGAATCATGAGGCGTCTCTATTGCTATACAGTGTGGATTACACACAAAGTGCATAGCCATGACTGTTTGCATACACAATACATAAATACTATGGATTGTGGCCTATGTCGCTGAGGTGTATACACACTAAAGTCTAGACGTGTCCAACCTGCGGCCCGCGGGCCGCATGCGGCCCTCAGAGCTCTTCCATGCGGCCCTCAACCTCTAACTGCAACATCAATGTACGCATGCCCCAAAACACTTTTTTTGTTTTGTGTTTTTCATTCCCGTGACCTGTAACACTAATGTCGATGTCCGCAAGTGCCAAAGCACCTTCTAGTTTTGTTTTGAGCCAAAAAAGGGTCAGTGTGTTTACGCCATTATTTTGCGCCGAACAATCAGTGTGTGTGTGTGTGTGTGTGTTCTCACTGAAGAGGGACTCATGTATGGATTTGCCGCTGTTGCCTTTGAAAGGGACAGCAATTACCTGTGTTAATAGGTAAGTATGGAGTGAGTGCATGCATTAAAGCAGAATTGTGTGCCTGAAAGTAGAAGAAGAGAGTGTGTGTGTGTGTGTGTGTGTGTGTGTGTGTGTGTGTGTGTGTGTGTGTGTGTGTGTGTGTGTGTATGTGTGCATGAGAGAGAGAGAGATGCATGCACAAAGAGGCTAACAATGATCAGTCTACCTACTGAACACAAACAGTTAGCTCACAAATATATCATATATTATCATATATTAAGTGCACACTTTCATTAAATTGCGGCTTTCCTGACAGGGAGAGTGTTGTATTGAACATGAACTCATACCTCTTAACTGTATGGATTTTCAAAGAATGTCTGGATTTTTGCCTCATCTTCCGATTTGTGTCTTTTGCTTAGGAAATAAAAGTAGTCATCCAAGGTAATGCAGTTCCAGGGAGTAAGAATGAGACAGCAGCCTAGGGTTAATGGGTCAGTAGTGGACTGACTATGTGGGACTGTAGCATATAAAGTTGTATTGTTTTTTCAGGCAAACAAAAAAGCACCTAGTACTGTTTTTTCATTCATGGGTTCTAAGCAGTGGTAGATTGGACAACACTAAGCTTAGCTTGGGCGGATCATCAATACTGGCAAATCAAGTGGGCACAATGTCATTTTTTAAATGTTGGGGATTTTAGTGTGTATGTGTGTGCTTATGTGTTGGGAATGCTGCCACAGTAGATGATTATTAAAGACAGAAACTTACGGACTGTGGAGAATGTTTCTTTGTTTCAAAACCTAATACTTGGGTACGCATGCCAGAAGTAGATTTTTTAAGACATAGTTTCTTGCCATTTACAGTGGATGGATATTTACATTTAATGGACAATGTATTAGCGTGGGCCTGTGGGGTTCTGAAGGATGCCAAGTCTACCACTGCCAATGTCTTGTAAAGTGACATGGAAATGGATATTGGGATGTTACTGAAAAATATAGTAAGTGGGCTTAGAAATATAGTTTAATTAAACAAAGTATACTTTCAATTTACAGGCCATAATTTAATTTATTTCAGGTAGTCCAGATACTGGTAGATTGCATACCATTAGACTTAATTAGGAGAGCTGTCATTCTGGGGAAACAAGCAGCCCTAGTTTCAGTGAAAGCTCTGTGGTTGCTTGCAGGTAGGAAGTTGCAGGATGTTGATGCAATGTGTTTTATGTATTATTTTTAATGCATTTGTCATTTCAAAGCATGGTTTTCTTTGATGCAAAAGAAGGCAGGACTGAATGAGCCGTATAATGTTTAACTGACAATAATGGGACAGAAAGATTATAAGTGATGTATAATGCTTGCAGCTACAATTGTTTCAATGGTGTCTGTGATGCATAACTATTTTTGGGCCTGTGTCCCACTTTTATTTTTCGCTTTGTCCAGATTTCTTGCTATAAGATTGAGAGGTATGGTTCCATACTAAATCAGAAGTTGTATTTACCTTGGAAGACCTTTCTGCATAATTATGAAAAACAGAGCCTTTTTAATGTCTCTGCTTATTTCCAATATAAACTGCCATGCAACCTTGCAAATAACCTTCTTATTAAGCTACTTTACTTCTTTTGGAATTGACAGGTATGATTCATCTGTTCGGACATAAGCATAGAGTGCTAATGTGACTTTGATTTCTTGCAGTAGTCTGTGGTTTACATAATCACAATAACTTTCCTGTGTTTCTGAGTGTGTAATCAATTTAATAGTTTTAAAGATGTTTTCTAAAAATAAATAAATAATCCTCTACACTTTGAGCTATTGACAAAGTCTGGGAATTTGTTTTTTTCAAAAGCGAAGGTCAGCATTACGGCTCAGTAAACTGTCAGTCTGTGAGTAACTTCTGCACAAATTAAATTGTCTGAATGTCAAATGGCTTTAGATTGGAGGGAAGTTTATTTTTATTTATTTTATTTTACATTTGTTTACCGGGAAAGTCTGACTGGGCACAGGTCCATTTTCAGCGGAGGCCCGGGGAGAAAAGCTCCAAAAATAACACAAGACAATATAACACCTGAGAGAGAGAGAGAGAGAGAGACAGCAATTTATGGATGTTGTACTCATACAATATGGCAGAGATTACATCTCGTAACAGTGAAAATCATTGCGGTACAGAATAAACTTAAAAACATTTTTTTTTTTACAGTTATAATTACAGCAAGGCAAATATCAATGAGTTAAGTTTTTAGGAGAAAGCTGTTTGTACATAGCTGAAGGTCTGAAACAATCTTTTGGTATGGATTAACTTGGGGATTGACACAAGTTATATGTTTACACCAGTATGTAGCATTATAGTTTATGGATTCTTATTGATTTACTTTTTGCTAAGCAGTTGTTTGTTGATTTATTGATGGTCCTTTTGGTGGTGGGAAATTACATGGATGAATCCATCTCTATTATGATTTTTTTTTTCCAGATATTTTGACTTCCAGACAATTTCATTCAGTGAGTGGGTGTCATGTGATTACTGAGGTTGCCTATCTTATAAGTAGGGGCTTTGTGTGTGTGTGTATGTGTGTGTGTGTGTGTGTGTGTGTGTGTGTGTGTGTGTGTGTGTGTGTGTGTGTAAGCGAGAGAGATTTAATATGTATACTGAATATAATTTTGCAAATGGAATTCTTAGTTAAACATGCCCCTCTTCTTGAGCAACTAGACTTGAGTAACCAATATTAGATCTTAGCCATCCAGCTGGGAAAGGTTAGTATGTGGATTTTCCATCTGGTTTGATGAAGACTATGCTGCTTACCCAAGGACTACATTTATGGCTATCCATCCAGCCATTGTGTTGCTGAACTACACTGTTTGATAATGAGAGGAGCTGTTTATAGAAGTTGAAGGTTTTTGTGTCAAGAACCTGTCCATAAAACGTGGCTTGTTTATGTTGCAGTGAAGGCTGTGATCTTTGTAGTGAGCGTTTTAAGTATAACCAGTATTTCTGAGGTAGAGGAAGTCTCTTAAGGCAGGATCTTTCTTAGCCTGGAAAGCAAGCCAATGGTGAAATTTATAGGGGCCAGTGAGAGACAGAGATAAGCAAGAAGCTTTTTAGTCTGTTTAGATAACTAAGTGAACTTAGTCCTTTGACCTTTTTTGTCAGAAATGGTTGTAGTCTTTCTTTTGGCAGGGTGTTTTGCTGAGGCACATGTCAAAAGGGCATTGCACTCAATAATGGCTCTTGTAAAGGAAGAATACAGGGATGTTATGACCTCCTTGTCCCTGGGTGAGATATCCTTACTAATGAATTGGGCCATGTAAAAAGCTTTCCTTACAACGGAGACAATGTGGTGGTCAAAAGTCAGGTTTCTATCAACCTGGCTGCCCAAGTACCATACGACTTATTGCATGTTTACAACATTGTTATTAATGTGATAATTTGTGGGGACATCACTCTCCTCAAAGGGGATGATGATGCATTTTTTGGCATTTAGCTTGAGGCCATATTTCTGGCACCAGTTATTTGTTTGGGTGAGACCCTCTTGTAGCTTATTCAGAATTGTTTTATTAAGTCAGTAATGTGAATTCTTTACTTTATTGCAAATTTGTTGGGTTCTTTTTGTGGATTATAGTATTGTAGGACTGCTGATGTTGACATTTTATGTAGTTGGACTGCTGGAATGGTTTTCCCAGTGAAAAATGCTAGTGCTGTAGTGAATATCTGTTTACTTGTAAAAAAAAAAAAAAAAAAAATATATATATATATATATATATATATATATATATTAACTAAGATGTTAGAGTTAACTGTTAGATTAGATAATTAGAATGAGAATTAGAATTTTAAGGCAAATATTAGGCATTTATTACATTTATTCATTGTTCAAATGCACCTGCAGTACAGCCAGGAGGTCGACTGTGGTCTTCCTGAGCAACAAAAGAGTTAACTATATGATATATTTTATATGCGGCCCCAAGACCATTTCTGTTCACTCAATGCGGCCCCAGCAAGCCAAAAGGTTGGACACCCCTGATTTAAAGTCTTTCTTAACTTCTTTACAAAGGATTGTGTTCCTGGGTTGAACACTAGACACCTCAGTTCAAAGAGCTTTTCATCCACAGGAAAAAAATAGATCTTTATTTAGATCTTGTATTAAGTTTTATCACTCAGACTTCAGTCACTGCCAGGGTATACCTCCAGATTTTTAGTCTCACAGCATCTATGATTCTTATGATACACTTGGAAGACTCCACATGAGAAAGATACAGTGGTATCTGAAATCTCTTTGTTCCAGGCATCAACACTCTTCATCTTTTCAGATCCCAGTACTGGAATTTGTCAGAAGAGAAATCACTTAGCAGAGACAACAAATATCCTTATACCAAGGTCTCTCCTTCTCCCTTCCAGCTCCAAAGCAGTCACCATGGATGCCTCAGACTTTGCTTGGGGAGCAGTTTTGGGAGGGATAAAAGTACAGGGGGCATGGGACAACAAAGACAAATGCAAGCACATAAATATTAAGGAGATGCTTGCTCTGATCAAGGCTCTAAATTCTCTGAACCATCTTTGGTCCCCAGGACCTCTTCAAGTGGTTGCAGGCAATGCTACAGTGATGTGGTACATAAACAAGTAAGGGAAATAAGGTTGTTTCCCCATTACAGAGTAGCCATGCTAGCTTGGGATATAGGTTCACAGCACAATCTCACTCTACAGGAAGCTTACATTTTGTCAGATCAAAATTGTGTGGCAGGCAAAATGATCAGGATCAGGGCAGATCCTCACAAATGGAATCTAATTTTGCAGGTCTTTCAAGATTTGATCCATCTGTGAGGAGTTTCTCAAGCAGACATCTTTGCCTCATCTCTGAACAATCAACTGGCAGAATTCTGTTTCAGGACTCCATCCAAGATCGCCTGGAAGACATATGCATTTTCTTTTCTTTGGACAGGAATGTTCATGTATGCTTTTCTACCCTTTCGACTAATATCAACAGTACTTCTGAAGGTTCAGAAGGAATCACTCAGGATCATTGTGGGGACTCCCTTCTGGCTGAGGAAGCTGTGGTTCTCCCTTCTTTTGGAAATGGTCAGGGGTGATTACAACAAGCTTCCTCACAGAATGGATCTACTCACACAAGAACAGGGGTATTTGATACAGTCCAACATCAATCATCTCCAATTGATTGCTTGGACGAGTGTATTAATTCCTTTTAGGTACATGTTTTCTGAAGACATGCAACAGGTTTTCTAGTTTGGTGCCAAGGTTAGTTGTTGTCTGGTTTTACAATATTTTTGAAAGTTACTATTCTATGGCCTTTCTTATTCCTCTTTCAAGGTTCATTTATTGGCCATTTCAGTATGTCTGCCCATGGATTCTCCTCTTTCAAAGCAGTCACATGTCAAAATGTTCTTGAAAGGGGTTTGGCATAAGAAGCCTCCAAGTAAACTGGTGAATCCTCATTGGGATCTTAATTTTGTGTTAGAGAAACTAACACTCACTCTATGTGAACCAGCTAATCTGGCTGACTTGAGGTTCTTAACATGGAAAATGGTTTTATTGATTATGCTAACCTCTGCAAGATTATCTGAGTTACAAGCTCTTATGGTGAATCAACCCTATGTCATTTTCTGCAAGGACAGGATTTCTTTGAGAACTAATCCTTTTATGCTTAAAGTAGTATCCAAGTTTACTTTAAATCAAACTATCCATCTTCCTGTTTTGTATCCTGAAAATAAAATGAGGGGAAAAAGATACTCCATACATTGGATGCCCACAGACAAGTCAGGTGCTATCTTGACAGAACTTAATCTTTCAGATCATTAGATCCATTGTTCATTTCTTGTGAAGTTACGAAGAAGGAATAACGGATGTCAAAACAGACTATTTTCAAATGGTTGTCTAAGGCTATTAACTTTTGTTATACTAATCATAACAAATCTATTTCAGGCAGGGTCAAAGCCCACACTTCAAGGACCTTTGCTTCTTCTATGGCTTTTTGGAAAGGGTTAGATTCCAGAAGTATTCTAGAAGTTGCTACTTGATCCTCTGGACATACATTTACAAAGCATTATAAACTTGATTCCTTCTCTATGTCTAGATCAAGTTTTGTAGGGCCATTTTCTGGGGGCTCCTGGACCCTTATCTTTCTGCCTCCCAAATATAGTTAGTTATGGTAATCTACCCAAACAGCTAAGGTTATTGCTGGAGTGATCAATATGAAGAACATAGTACAGTTGTGTAAGCTGAATTTACCATAACGGTAGATGTTTGAATGATCACTGCTGCAGTAGCTGCTCCCTCCCTCACCCCCCTTGTTTTGTGTAGTGCTTTTTATGCCAGAGTGTGGATGTTTATTTTTTGTTATTCCTACCCTTGTCCTTTCAGGGCTCAGCCTCATTCTCTCTGCTGGTAGGAAAGTTCTAAAGGGCTTTGCACCCAAACTTGTCTTTCAGTCAGCTTAGCTCATGCTGCTTGAGAGTTTAAGTACATGGAAGGTGTCCTGAAGCTTCAGAAACAGCCAGCTGTTAAATCTTTGACAGGATATAACCCATATATTTAAGGCTACTGCAGCAGTGATCATTCAAACATCTACTGTTATGGAAAGTTCAACTTACACAGCTGTATTTCATTATGTCTACAGAATGTCTGGGCATTCAATATTATAGCAATAACCAACAACATCAGTGTGGTATATTGACAATTTACTCATGGTTGGTGTGGTTTAATCATGAGGGTGAAGCCCAAGTGATTAAACAAAGGCAACTGTGGGTAAATCTTCAATATACCACACCACTGAGTCAGTTATTGCTATTATACAGTATCATTATTTAAGAAAAAAATTACTTACTTTTTTTTAAATAATATTTGTATAACATCATCATGGTGGTCTTACCCTTTTCCTTTGATATCCTGGAGCATTGCTGATGCATTTTGCATGAGTATGGGACTTGTGTTCCTATGCTTTTGCACTACACCAGTGCTGTGTGAAGAAGCAATGGAGAAAGGAATATCTTTGTTGCTTTTTTTTTAACTAAAAACAACAAAAAAAGAAACAAACAAACAAATTGGGAGGCTTGTAATGTACAAGAGAGACAAGACAGAGGAAATAAAAGGATAATCAGGTACATTTATTTAATTTTATATAACGTACCTCATTATCCTTTCATTTTTGTCTGTGCCATCTCTGTTGTTCATTTTAGTCTTAGTTTATAAAAAAAATTAAATAAAACTAATTTTTTGTTGCATATATTAATAAGAGTCCGAGCGTCCAAACCTTTTTTCATTGGTATATGCTTGGATTTACAATGAGCACGCAGAATGGGCTGACCAATCAGCATGCTCATTTTCTAATATTAATGGACAGTCATTATATAATTAAGCAATAACCAATGATGTGGTGAGGTACATTGAAGATTTACCCATGGTTGGTATGGTTTAATCACGAGGGTAAAGCACGAGTTATTGACAACAGTGGGTAAATCTTCAATATACCACAACCATGGATTCTGTTATTGCTATTATACAATGACATTATTTAAGAAAAAAATACTTACTTTTCTCAAATAATGTCTTTGTATAATGGCAGATTGCTGTTCTTCCGCCAGTTGTGGTATACTGATTCTGCTTTTTGATGTACTGTGCATGCTTATGGGACTTGCGTTCCCATGCATACCCAGTACATCAAGGCTTTGAAACGGAAGCAACGGAGAAAAGAAAGTCTCCGTTGCTCTGTTTTCTCTCATTTTTTTTTTTTTTTTATTGTTAAAAAAAAAAAAGATTTTGGGGCAGTTCATACCAACAGATAAAGTCCGGGCGACCGGACCTTTTTCCGTTGGTATTTACAATGGGCATGCTAGTTGGGCTGGCCAATCAGTGTGCACGTTTTAGAATATTAATAGGGAGGAATTGTATAATCTAAATTAGAATTCACCAGGAAGTTAATTGCATTCAGACATACGCAATCTATGATTAACAGTCTGCTGTCTGTATGGGCAAAGCAAGAGAAAAAAAAACAACTCAGTTCTAATTAAAAAAAAAATGCAACATGGGAAGTTCAGATATTTGAAAGAATTTTTACTAAAAATTCTACAACTGATTTATAAAGTTACCACAAAGTGTATGTTATGCGTGCACATTATGTGTGCACTTTAGTGTAACCTTTCTGATGAAATAGATAGCACAAGCATAGTGGTAGGGTCGTTCCTGATTTCAGAAAGTGTACACAAAGTGTGCACATAGTCTACACTTTTTGGTAACTTTTATGAACCTGGCTTAGTGACTCTGTTATTTTAAATTACATAGTAATTATACAAATGACGACCACCCAAAGAACTGAGAGCAAATCCACAAAGTATGAAACGTAAAAAGCAAAGCTGGCAGGAGGCAAACAGTGATTATGTTTAAGAAACTGTAAGAGAAACAAACTGCAGTCGTGTTATAGTAGTACAGTAAAACATTATTGACCTTTGTGGATATTGAAGAACAGTAAAATGAGTTATATGCCATCAGATTCTCCATTTATATTATTTCAGAGACGTAGTTATCCCTAAATCTAATTTATAAGTCTGGGCAGTACATTAGCATATTGAATAATATGTCTCCAGTTTTCATAGCACTGATTGCTAAACAGAAATATTTCCTTGTTTACTGATAAATGTCATAACCAGCACATTTTTATCAATGAACAGCTAGCAGAAACATGCAGTAATCCATTATGCATACTGTATAGCACATGATAACTAACAGAACACTGTAACAATTGTCTGAAAACTGCAAGCAGATGTTATTATTTAAAAGTCACACTATATACTCATAGTGTTAACCCAAAATACCTTATAAATGCTATGACAACAGTCATATATTCAAATACTATGAAATATGTTGTCAGTCAGTAAACTTGTATTTGATGCCAGAAACATAGAAACCCTGTGTGTTTTATGCCTACAACAGGCAATTTGATTATCAATTAAATACTGACACTGCAGAGCATCAAACAAAGAAATAAGCTCAATGGAAAAAGCAATACTAGAAAAAGAAAAATGGAAGCATAAACTTTAATTTTCAACGTGTTTATTCACAGACCAAACCTTAAGAGTTGAGAGCAGACAGACATACAGAAAGAACAGACAGAATGCAACACTAATTCATCAGCATAAGAAAGAAAGAAAACTGAACTAGAAGAGGAAGCATGCAATACCCTTAACTGATAAGGAAGAATACAAAGATGGTTTCATGCTACTCTGTCACTCAGAGTCAACAAACTCCTTGTAAGAATAAGACTATTTGCAAGGAGTGGTTTGTGTCCATTTAGAACAGCAGCACAGCTTGTATATTCATGAATGCGTGCTGCTGTACTTCCTATACGGACACAAACCATGAACGAGTGCAGGGGATTTGTCCAAGTAGTGCATGGGCACTAAACATGCCCCCTGCACTCAGAAAGTCCGCAGACACTGAAATAAAAATTGGCAACAAGAAAGCAATGCAGGGGGTGTGTGACAGGTTCTGTGACACACCCCTTGTATTGCTAAAGTGCCGTACAACACTTTTGCAACCTGCTAAAGCAAGAAATGTGTGCAAATGCACACATAACGGGGGATAAATCCCCCAAAAGTGAAAAAAAAAAAACAAATAGAGCGCCACAAACATAGAAAGTTGATAGAGAACAGGTCATGCATTAGCATGAATTATGTAAGGGTAGAAGTCTGAAAGCAAATGTTTGTCAATATTCCCTAACAGCAGTGCATGTTAACAAAGGCACGGATGATGGGGGAATAAATTCTACATTAGGGACATGCCTGAAAAATTGCCCTTACACACTTAGAAAGTTGATAGATAACAGGATATGTATTAGCAGGAGTCCCTGAAGGATGGAAGCCTGAAAGCCAAATGAATGCGAGTATTTCACAATTGCAATCCCAAGTAGTTGTCAGAACACCACAATACGCACCCATAAAACATAATAATATAATAATAATATATACTTTTTTACTAGCCTAAGGAATGTTTAAATGTAGCTAAGTGGGTGTGCACATTATGGCCATCCACTTAGCATAGCTTAACATCCCATAGGAGCTAAATGCAAATAGAGAGGTGAAATTCCCAAACTGAGATAGTGTAGTGGTTAGATTTTCAGCTTTTCATGCAGATGCTCATGGTTTGAATACCAAGGAAGGCATCTTATTTTCCTATGTGAAAGTAGTATTGAAATTATTTTAGTAAACTTAAATTATGTAGCAAAATTTTTTTGTCAACTAGGGTAGTGTAGCAGTTCCAAAAGTGAGATGTCAGAGTAGAACAGATGTGAAACCCCCATATAAACACAAGTGCCCCATACAGTATAGTCACACACGAATATAATTTAATGAAAGCACATAGGGGGATGTCATGGAAGGCAAATGTAAAATTATAATGATATATTTATTTTATAATATAAAATTATAAGTATACAATGATTAAATGTGCCATAATCACTCTGTATCCATCAGACCTTTTTCTGCCCAGCAACAAAATAGTCAGGCCTGCCACGTCTCGAAGCTGGGATGTTGTCCTCTACAATCACAACAAAATATAACTACACCATCTGAGCTGTGAAAAGCTATGCTTTAACCAGCATATCATGCATTCTGGTCATTTAGCATTAATAAAAAAAAAACAGCAGCCCCAAGTGTTAAACCCATGACCCTGGTTACTATAGTCAGAGGAATGTACCGCTACATCATCTGAGCTGCAGGAGCTTATGCTGCTTTTTCAAGAAAATCATGCAATAAAGGCATACACCATTAGGGAAAAAACTTTGTGGAATCATTCATGTGTTGTATATATATATATATATATATATATATATATATATATATATATATATATATATATATATATATATGTATATATAGACTGCGGTGGTGGTGCTGAGATAGCATTGTCGCCTCACAGTTAGACATTGCACATTCGACTCTCAGTTAGAATGTCGTCGGTGTGTCGACATACGTGAATGGGCATTCCTTCATTGAAGGTTGTGCGTTAGGCCCGGCAAGCCAGCACGTAAAAATCTACTGCCAATCATTAGTGGACCAGAGTTCGCTGTATGGCTTCTAACCAGGAAAACTGTATATCTATATATATATATATATATATATATATATATATATATATATATACCCTATGTGTATGTATGTGTGTGTGTGTGTGTGTGTGTGTGTGTGTGTGTGTGTGTGGGTAATGGAACATATATGAAAAAGTAGTCATAATATAGATATACATATAAAGGGATGAGAAAAAAAAATATATATATATATATATATATATATATATATATATATATATATATATATAACTTGTAGTGCAGTTATACCTCAGAACCATCCCTCTCAACCTGTTAGTGCAAGAAACCTGTACAAAGCCTGTAAAGGGGGGGGCACATATCGGGACATATTTCAAATACTGCTATTACAAATGAAGACATTTGCTACACCAACAGGGTGTATTTCAGCAGACAATTACTGAAGGATATGAGGATGGAAATTGAAATGTTATGGCATTATTTACTGACATAAATCCTTGGATCATCACCGTGATTTACCAGACAAATACAAATAAATTGTTGAGCTGAACAAACGTATGGGCCAAACATCCGGACATGTTGTGAAAATCCTCGCAGTGGAGAGGTATGCTCAGAACCCCTTAGTACAATGAATCTAGATGAAGCCTGACAAAGTGGGGGGACAAAGGCCTGAAAATAGGGACATATCCACAATACGTCAGTAGATAAGCTGAGAAAGTTGATGTAGTAACACTGTATATCCTAACATATATCGACTGAAATATCACAATTCCAGGACTCAGTTGTTTCTCATTAGTTAGTGACTTCAATCCCCACATCATCCCACTGATGTGTCAGGAATACACAGTTATGGGGACTAGACCAAAGATATCGGACAGACAACTGGATATCCTACGAATATGTGCACATCTCTTTCAATTTTCTGGTTTAAAAGCCCAGGTTTGCACTTCTTCCCCACCTTTCCTATAACCAGTCTAGTCCAGGTATAGATTTGCTGTATCCCAGACTGTTTGTAAGCTTCTGAGCCCCCCCAAGCCTTTCTCTGTTGGAGGGAAGCCTTCTAGCTTATCGGTGGGAGTGGTAAGTACTTGGTAATCTAGCTACCACAAGAGGAGTGGTTTCTGGCCCAGAAATTGAAGCTTATTGGGCATTTGGGCAGTTTTTTTCCCATCTCTTTCAACTTTCTGGTTTAAAAGTCCACATCTGCACTTGTTTCCCACCTTTACTGTAACTAATCTAGTCCAGATACAGATTTGCTTTATCCAGGACTGTTTGTAAACTTCTGATTGGTGCCAAAGTCTGCTCTTCAATTTTTCTCTTAGATCTGATAGTTCTCTTCTCTCCTCTTTTGCACTTTTACTAGTTCTTTAGTTTAGCACTTTACCAGTTTTCTTGTAGCAATTATTGTAGCACACAAAAGTGCTACCAGCACTAAAGGTGATACAAGGAAACAGCTCCAGTATTTATTAATGCCCACTCCTCCAGACATGTCTAAAGGTCACTTCCCTGTGCTTTCTCCTATTAACCTGGTAAACTTGGGCATTCTGAGGCAATGTAGCAACTGCCTTATGTACACTGACAACCCTTTCCTCTTACATCCCAACACCGAGACTTGAGAGATGCACATATATATCCAAATTATAAGCCACACACTCTCCAGCCAAGACTGGAATAGCTGGTCAAGAGAAGGTCAACACTTGCACCACACCACATAGAACACGTAGTCCTACAGGACACACACCAGCACTGCCTTCACATAAAAACATGAACCACACACACACCTTCACGGAGGCTCTCAATAAAAATCTACCCAAACAGCAGAGACTTCCAAGGCAGAAATGCACTCGATCACCACAACACAACACTAATAATGAGACACATAATTCTCCTAAACAGTGTGCCACACAACCAAAGCCCCTAAGGGAAAACAGCATGCCCAACACACTAGTCATAGGTGACTCAATAGTGAGGCACACTGATGTCCTACTCACTAGGTTGAATAAGGAGAAAGTAACAGTCAGCTGTCTGTCAGGTGCCAGGATCCATGACATAATGCATGCACTCAGGTCCCTCAACAACAGGTACAAATAGGACTGTCATTGCACATATGGATGTGAATGACCTGAGAAGTACCTCCCTGGGCTGCATGAAAAGAGACATGGAGGAGCTCTTGGACTATGTAGCCCAGGCGGGTATAACCTTTGCCCTGAGCAGCATCCTACCATCACCCAGAATGATACCACAGTTGTTGTTTTTGTTTTCAATAATTGGCTAAGTTTCTGCTGTCATTCTAAGGGGATCCAGTATCTGTCTGCCTGGGATGACATGATTGGCTGACCTCAATGCTTTGATAGAGATGGCCTGCATCTGTCACCCCTGAGCTTCTTGATACTGCCCAAGGCTCTTGCCACCCCTATAGTGCCTTTTTTAGGCAATGCTCCAAAGACCAAATTCCCACCGTAACAGCTACAAACAAATACAATCTGAGAGTCATGTTGCTCAATGCTAAAAGTCTAAATCTCAAAATGCACTTGCTCGAAGCACTCCTTAAAATGGAGAACATTGACATCTGTGCTATAACAGAGACCTGGTTCAAGGGAGCAGAAAGCACCCCTGCACTACCAGGCTATAACTCATTACACACCTTTTGGACCCAGAACTTGGACCGAACTTCCAAAGGCAGGGGTGTTTCCATATTCATAAAGGATGCACACACTTCTAGACTGGTAGCCCAAAATAACTTATCTGAGATACTTCAGGTGCAGCTAACATTGGGTAAGACAGCAAATCAGGTCATAGTCTGCTATAGGTCCCCAACCATGTCCCAAGACTCACACGCCATGTTCCTAAGCACCCTGGAGAATATTATGGTCCAATCTAACACTCTGATACTGGGCAACTTCAACTACCCCTCCATTAACTGGGAAAACTACTCATGTACCAATACACTTTCCCAATGCTTTCTGGAATTCATTAATTCCAATGCTCTGGACCAGCTCATTCTTACCCCTACTAAAGGTAGCAACATCCTTGACCTGGTCATTACTAACATGGGCGACCATTGCTCTACATCAATAGTCAACTCCTCCCTGGTTAGATCCGACCACAAATTAATCACCTTGGAAATCCACATCCCTCCCACCCCCCACAAAGGTAACCACTATGAAAAACTTCTCCAAAGCTAACTTTGGGCTCCTAAAAACAGAGATGTCTAACTTCATGGCACGCATGCAAATTGAGAATAGTTGCATGACTGCCGAATCATACACCAATGCACTGTACGAACATGTACACAAATGTATGGATCTCGCCATACCCAATAGAACCAAGATGCTCTCCTCAAAAAAAGGAAGCCAATCTGGTGATCCCCTGCCATAAACAAACTCTACAACAGAAGGAGGAAACTGATGTGGAATAAGGCAAAGTTCCAGGACTGGAAAAACTCCCTTATCAGCCTCAACAAAACGTTGAGATCCCTCATCAAATCCTCTAAAGCTAGCTATGAAAACAGAATTTCAGCATATAGTAAAGACAACCACAAAGCCTTCTATAGTTGTGTAAAGAATTTCCACAGCAATACCCAGATTTGTCTGAGCTACTGCACCATGGTACCTCCTATACCGAGCCAACAGATATTGCCAATATACTGGCCGACAGATTCAGTGCTAACTTTACCCCTCTCACCCCCCAAAGGACCAATCACAAGACCAGTACATTTCCAGTCACCCAGTACTACTGCTGCACAGTTTAAAACAGCACTGACCAAGGCCAAGAATACAGCTTCTATGGGAACTGACAATACCCTAACTGTGTTCTACATGAACTACAAAGTGAACTGGCACCTCACCCGTCCAGCTCTGGGGATGTACACATGCATTTGCAAATATAACAGGCACTACAGGGATGTAACACTAGTGGAAAACAGACACTGGTGTGAAAGTGCATTCCCCCCAAACAATTGCACCACCGTCACAGTGACATGCCAGTAAGCAAACTGAACACTACAGCATAATGACTGTGTGAGCAATAAAATCCCATTTTCCACTAACACATTACTTGTACATATACTGCCTCAAGTCACAGTGTAGTGGGAATGTTGAGGTGTTACAGGACACATGTACAAACATACAGGTTGCAGGGATATATGCTTATAACATGTAGTGGGGTCGTACCTCAGATCATCTCTACCAACCCCTTACTGGAAGAAATCTGGCCCAAGGCTGTCCAAATGGGGAGACAATGGGACAAAACTAGGGACATATTTCAAATATCGCTCTTATAAATGTAGAATTTTGCCAGAGTGACAGGGTTTGTTTCAGCATACATGTTCTGAAGGATGTGAGTTCTGAAATTGAAATGTATGTCATCATTTACTGTCAGAAATTTCAGATCATCACAGTGATTTTCCAGGGATATGAAAATAATGCATCTGTGGAACAGACCAGAAATATGAGCAATAAACCTGGAGATACTGCAAAATTCCTGACAGCCCAGAGCTATGCTCAGAATCCCTTAGTGCAATGAACCTAGGCCAGGCCTGACAAAGTGGGGGAGAAAGCCATGGAAATAGGGACACATCTGAAATACTGGAGTAGATAAGCTGACAGAGTTGCTGCAGTAACACCCTCATGTCTGTCCTAACATATGTTGATTGAAATAGCACAAGTTCAACACTCAGTTACTTCCTACTAGTTGACTGAGATCCTCACATTAGCCCACTGATGTGTCAAAAATACACAATACTTATTGGGGCCAGGCAATACTATGTTCTACAAATATCTGGAAATAACACTACATTAGGGAAACTACACTCAGCTGCTAAGCATGTCACCAAGCACTGTCCAAATTGCAGTCAGACTGACACACTAACTCAAATCTGCTAGGGTGAATTACACATATATTGGCAAATATATCAGGCACTACAGAAATGTCACAGCACTGACAAACAGACACCAGTGTGAAAGTGCATACCCACAACCAATTCAACCACAGTCACAGTGACATACCAGTAAGCCAAAGGAACAGTACAGTATAAGGACTGTGTGAACAAAAACATCTCAACATGTTTGCCACTCACACACTACTCCCACATATACTATCCCAATTCACAGTGTACTATGATGCCTGACTGTGGTATGGGACATGTCTCACTCTGCCCCTACAAACATATACAGCCGATAGACTACCAGAAATAGGAGCTGCATGCATAGGCAGATAGAAAAGGAGCCATAACATACATATATGCCCTTCCCTACACAGGCCAAATAACATTGACATAATATACTGCTTCATAATCCTGACAGTCTGTCAACAATTGCCAGAAATACACAGACCTATCAACTGTAGAGAATCCCACAGAATGTCCAGGCTTTTCCCTCATATATAAGGCATCTTCCACATAACATATCTGACAGTCTGATGCATCACTGGGATGATGTCAGAAATGTAGGCACTAAATAATAGTATACCATACCTACCAAACTCTTACTGCATGATATCTGGACAACGCTTGACATAGTTGTGGGACAGAGGCCCAAAAACAGGGGAATATTTGAAATATTGCTGTTATAAACTGAGAATGTTGCTGTTGTAACAGGGTTAGTTGTAACATATATTTTCTGAGGGATATTAGGTCAGAAACAAAAATGGATGCTAGCAGTTACTGACTACAATCCCCAGTGTATGGCACTGATTTTCCAAAGACAAAATATATCTGAGGAACACATCAAACAGAGGAGTTCAAATTCTGGCCATTCTGCAGATAGCCCTACAGGTGAGAGTTATGTCAAACACATAACACTGTCAGAGTCAAAATCACCCAGAAACTCCATGTCCACACAAACCCTGTTAGACTAGCATTAATCCAAATGTATAACAGCAATACTTACATTCTGTCCCTATGTCTGTAACATTCTCTCCCATTTTGTTGGCCTGTCTCCACAGTTTTGGTTGTAAGAGGTATTTCCAAATACCATAAACACCAATTCAAGTAACGAATCAATTCCAAATACCCTCAGTGATGCTGTTGTTCACACACCTCCATGAAGGCCTCTTCACTAGCAAGTAAAAGGGCCAATGCTCACATGATGTACTCAATGATAGGAGTGTGTTGCTATGCCATTTGCTATATAAATAACAACACAGCTGTCCTGCATGCAATTATCAAGTGGGGGACACCATTTGGTGCACATGCCATCGGCTACTCATGAGCATTACCTAAAAAAGGCAAGCAGCTGCCTATGCAAAACAGATGTACACCCTACATCCTTGAGAGAGAAAGAGAGAGAGAGAAAGAAAGAGCAAAAAGAAAATAAAAACCAAGCAGGACATAACTAGACTTGAAAACAAACAGGTATTTGAAACAAGTAAGCATGTAATGGACTGCAGAAGGGGGTATGTAAGAATGGGAATCAGGAACTGTAACGTATATGTCTCAACAAGACTTGCTGTACTGATAAGTTGCTCATCAGAACCTATGGCCATAGCATCTGGGTCTGTCTGAGTCACGCTAGGAAAGGATGGCTCCTATATTACTACTACTGCAGTGTGTGTTGAACAATACTGACTATAACAATGCTAGGCCAGCTACTGGGATGTTGTACATATCCATATCTTACTTGTGAATACAACAATGATATACTTTGTTGTCTCAGAAATGTGATAGACCTATACATGGTATTTGCATAGCAAAGTACGGTTGCACACGTGTGTTGAACTGCTTGTGATATACTGAGCTCATGCCATTAAACTGTCCAGTGTTATGCACACTGACCCTATGTGTGCCTCATATTTGTAGTCATTTACTCATACAGTTGTGTTATGTCTGGCAAATCATTGGCAAATATGTGAAGACTGACATTACAGCATCTCCTTTTTCTTCCGGATGTTCCCATTAGGGGTCACCACAGTGGATCATCTATTGCCATTTTTGCCTGTCCTCTGCATCCTGCTCTGTCACACTAACCACCTGCATGTCCTCTCTCATCACATCTAGGAACCTTATCTGAGGCCTTCCTCTTTTCCTCTTACCTGGCAACTTCATCCTTACCATCCTTTTCCCCGTATACTCAGCATCCCTCTGCAGCAGATGTTTAAACTGATGTAATCTTGCCTCTTTGGCTTTGTCTCAAAACCATCTAACATGGGCTGATGCTGTCATATACACATTGCTATTCCTGTCCACCCTTGTCACAACCAGTGCAAATCATAACATGTAACTCTGCCATGTCCAACTGTGACTCCTGACTTTTTGTTAATGACACTGTCTCCAACCCATATAACATAGCTGGTCTCACTACCCTGCTGCAGACCTTCCCTTTCACTTTTACTGGTACTCATCTTTCACAAATCAGTGCTGACACTCTTCTCCACCCTCTCCATCTTGCATGTACTCTCTTCTTCACCTTTCCTCCACAGTCATCATTACTCTGAAATGTTGATCCCAATCCTTTATACTCATCCTCCTTTGCCACCTCTACTACCTTCACCCTCAACATTCCACTACCCTCCCTCTCATTCACACACAGATATTTTGTCTTAGTCCTGCTGACCTTCATCCCTGTCCACTCTAGAGCATTTCTTCACCTCTACAGGGTCTCCTAAATCTGTACTCTACTCTCAGTACAGATCACAGTCATCTGCAAACATCATAGTCAGTGGGGATTCTTGTATGATCTTGTGTGTCAACTTGTCTATCTCCATTGCAAATAAGAAAGGGCTCACAGCTGATCCCAGATGTCATCCCACCTCCACCTAAAATGCATCTGTCACTCCAGCCGCAGATCTCACCCCTGTCACACCACCCTTGAACATATTCTGTACCAGTCTTACATATATCTCTGTCACTCATGACTTCCTCATACAATACCACAATTCCCCTCTAGGCACCCTGTCATACTTTTTCTGCATCCAGAAAGACACAAAGCAACTTCTGACCTTCTCTGTACTACTCCAACACTCTCAGAGCAAATATTGCATCTGTAGTGCTCTTACCAGGTATAAAAACATGCTGCTGACCACTACTCATCACCACCCTGCTTAACCTAGCTTCTCCTACTCTTTCCCATGACTTCATGCTGTGACTGATTAATGTTATCCCTCTGTAGTAACTACAGCTCTGTACATAAAACTTATTCTTAAAATGGTACACAAACACTTTCTCTCCACTCCACATTCAACCTCTCATTATTCAAGATATCATTAAACAATCTGGTGAAAAACACCACTGCCATTTCACCTAAACACCTCCATGCTACCACAGGTATGTCATGTGTGCCAACAGGCTTTCCAGTATTCATCCTCTTCATACCTATCCTTACTTCCTTCTTGGTAAGCCATTGCACTTCTGGATTTACCATATCTGCATCATCCAACCATCTCTCTCTCATTCTCTTCATTCATTAGTCTCTCAAAGTACTCTGTCCATCTGCTCAACACACTCTCCTCACTTGTGACTTCATTTCCTTCATTATCCTTTATCACTCTTATCTGCTGCACATCTTTCCTAGCTCAGTCCCTCTGTCTAACCAACTGGTACTAGTCCTTTCATCCCTCCTTAGTGTCCAACCTGTCATACAAGTATTTATATGCCTCATCCTTAGCCTTTGCCACCTCTCTCTCTTTGTCCTGCACCTCATCTCCTTATACTCCTGTCTACTTTACTCATCTCTCCAACAATCCCACTCCTTCATCCTCAACCTCTTTCTCTGTATATTGTCCTACACTTCCTCAGTCCAACACCAGGTGTCCTTGTACTCCTGACTCCATCCATATGTCACACCAAGCACCTTTCTAGCTGTCGCCCTTACTAGCTCTGCTGTACTTACCCAGATATTTGCTAACTCATCACTGCAACCCAGTGACTGAACCCCACCTCACAATCACCCTTTTCCAGTTACCACCATTTGATCCTTGGTGCTGACCTCACATTCCTCCTCTTCTTGATCATCAACGTCATCTTACAGACCAACAGTCTCTGCTGCCTAACTATACTTTCCCCTGTCACCACTTTACAGTCTCCAATCTCCTTCAAACTGGCCCTCCTACACTGGATATATTCTACCTGTGTGCATCTCCCTCCACTCTTGTATGTCATCCTATGCTCTTCCCTCTTGTTATAGCATATATTCACCACAGCCATGTCCATCCTTTTTGCAAATCCACTACCATCTCACTGTCTGCATTCCTTTGCTTAACACCATGCATACCCATCCCTTCCTCATCCCCTCTGTTCCCTTCACCAACATCTCCACTGAAATCTGCTGCAATCACCACTCTCTCACCCTTGGGTACAGTCATCACCATGTCATCCAACTGACTTCACATTTCTATTTCTCATCCATCGCACAAGCAACTTGCATAGCATTTGCACTAGCAACATTCATCATTACATCATCAATTTCCAGATTCATAAACATCACTCTATCAGACACTCTTGTCATCCTCCAAAAATACCCTTGGCATACTGTTCCTTCAGGATAATCCATACCCCATTTTCTCTCCCATGCACACCCTGATAGCACAGTTCTGACCTGCCTCTGATACACCTAGCCGTACTCCCCTTCCATCTGGTCTCTTGCACACACAATATATCTACCTTCCTCTGGCCATTATATCAACTAGCTCTGTCCCTTTCCCAGTCATACTGCCAACTTTAAAAGTTCTTACCCTCACTACCATACTCCTGGCCTTTCTCCTCTCTTCCTGACATATGAATGTTGGACATCCTCCACGGTATGTCTGTCAATGCAAAGGCTACTGTGCTATTGAATGACTCAAGTGTGTTACAGCAATATTAAGACAGTGTCACTAATTTTGTTCCATTTCCCCCCATGCATGTCTGGCATCCTAGAGCTGTCCTGCTCTAACAGGTTGAGAGGGATGATTGGGCAGCAAGACTGTGAATATAGTGTGCTATACTGACATAGAACAGAAATGTATATCAGGTATTAGCAGTGCAGGTCCAAAATAAAATGGAAAAACCTAGAACAGGAACAAACAGCACTTTAATAAATAAATTAATGTTAAATAAGCACTTTTGTCTGATTAATATCAAACTTCCTCAGATACAAACATAGATACATTAGCTAACCATTTAAATACTGACTCAAACCAACCAAATCTGACATAGGTAGTCACATGATAACCAACCACTTGGTCACATGACTACATAGGAAAACAATACATAAACTAATACAATAATGAATCATATAGAATAAATGTGGAAAAATAAAAAAAAAATAAAAGAATAAAAAAACGAAAAAATAAAAAAAGTAAATACATCAACTAAGAACCTTAAAAACTGTTGTAATTAAAAAGTTTCATCTTGTTAGACTCTTCAGTTTCAAAACACTAACTAGTGAACGTGTATCATTAAGACCCAGAAGCGTATGGGATTGACATTGCAACTGCCATACTAATTCATTTAATTCGAGCTTTAAGGAGGTAGGATCTCCTCCGATGTCCTTTTGAACTTGACCTATAACTCGAAAGCCAAACAAGTGACCTGGGATTTGGTTAACATGACTGGCCAGAGCATTATCCAATTTATTTTTCCTTATGTTATATAAGTGCTCATATAACCTCTCTTTCAACTTTCTATCAGTTTTTCAGATATAAAAACCGGGGACGATTTTACACTTAACCAAATAGACTACACTAGAACAATTACAATTAAATCTACCTCTTGTTTCATACCCCTGGTCCCTTATTGTAAAACTGCTACCCACGTCTATATGCCTACAATAGGGACAAGATTAGCATCTAAACATCCCTTGATTTCTAAAGGAAATATTACTGAAGGGATCTAAAAGGTTCTTTAAATTTAAGCCCCATCTTAAAGACAAGTTTTGATCGAAAGTCTTCAGTACCATAAAAGGCTTCATCTGAAGTGAGAAGCCCCTAGTTCTTAACTATAATCTCCTTAATAGCCAAAGCATCATTACTATAAGTAGTAATAAACAAAGGCATGTTTGCAAAAGGAGCATCTGCCATTTGTTCAATTAAAGAATCTTCAGAAATAGGAAATTCGATGCTAGCAGGGTTATGTATAATTGTCTTGAAATGGCCTCAGGAACGTTTCAAAACTACCTCAGTTTTCAGTTTGCTTTTTGGTCATTTTTATTACCTGTGCACATGTCAGTGTCAGGAGGTGTATCTGGCCTCCTTTTAACAGACATGGGATGCAAAATGTCAGTTAAATAACCTGCACATGTTGTACATGTGTGTAATCTTAGTTACTGTGCATCCAACAGAGTGACATTTCTACAGCTACTGGTTGTTGCATTGCCCTGACACAGCCATGGGTACTACAAAAAGCATGAATATCTGTTTGAAATTGGAGAGCTATCCAACTGTGTTATGACTGTGTGCCCATGCCTACTACAAACAGCAATATGAACGCCAACATAGCTCTACGGACTCAGCAATACCTTACTTTTAAAACCTGCCTTCACCAAAATTGAGTAATCTTCTTTGCTGGACAGCAGCAATACACAAACCACATACTTGGTCCCTATACTGGCTGTACATGGCAAAGAAGGAGCAGGCACCAACTTGACATTGTCAGCCTTTGAACAAGCATATAAGGTCACGGATGGATTACTGTAAGCCTAAGTATGAGTACAAATTGGACACATCCACCAAGGCCAATCACAAGGCCATCTTCACATACGTCTGCAATCTCAGAGGCAGCACAACAACCCACCTGTAATGGTGGTCAATCAGACCACATATACACACAACATAGCTACAGCCAATTTGCTGCAGATAGGTTTAGGGCAAACATCGCCCCCTGGCTCAGCATCACTATAGGTGGATATGCACAGCAGCCATACCCCTCCTCTCATCACCAGTGAGCAGGTACATATTGGCTACTAAAAGGCAACAAACATAAGCATCCATGGAACCTGATAACATCCCTGCCCACATCCTTCATGAACTCATGCATATGTTCCCAGCTCCATTACACACTGTAGTCACACCAGGCCTTGGCACCATCCACACCCCATCTGCATGGAAGATGGCCAATGTCAGCCCTCTACACAGACATGAATTATGAGTAGAGGATTATGAAATTAACTAGCCCTCATTGGGGAAAACATGAGGCATCAGGATCAGCAGTGCAATGCAAGCAGATACAGTGCTGATAGATTACAGGGGTATGTTGTTGTTCTGAGTGGTGGCTATTTTTATTCAATATAGCTGTGCAGGTTCTGTACACACTATTGCCAAATGTATGAGGTCCTGTGATGTTTTTTTTTTTATATCTTCTAGGAGCATTGTCCCATCAGCCAAGGTCAACTTTCTCAGTGGCTGAGACAGTCATAGAAGCCATACTACAGAACCATGCCATATTGTTTGGCCAAAGCCAACAACATCTGAGGAAGAGGACTGGTCTGTGGGATGACCTTCTCCACAGGATAAACAATGTTGGCCTGCATGCACATACATATGAGCAGGTCCAGCATCATGCAAATTACCTCGTAGGTCAGCACCAACAACAGCTGAGCGTCTACGGGGGCCATGCACCTTCACACTGCTGTAGTGGCAGTGACACCAGCACTACTGAAGGAGGGTTGCTGTCCACATCACACCAGAGCAGGCCATAGTCACTTGGCCCTGTCCAGTCATGTCAAGGGCACAGATCCAGCAGACAACAGTCACCATCAGGAAGCAGTACTGCATCTGGTCTTGGGCAGGGTGGTGCCAGTGATACCTCTGGCAGGACCAGTTCCAATGTCTGTGTCCAGAGATGGTGAACTGGACACCCTGTCATGTATAGTCCACAGCTGTCCAACATACCCTTGTGTAGGGCAGCCACATGGCATGACTGTGTGCATGCACACACACACACACACACACACACACACACACACACACACACACACACACACACACACACACACACACACACACACATCTGTATCACAGGCAGGTCACCTCCAGACACACACAGCACCTCTGCACAGCCCATCTATTGCATACCCCTCCAGACACACACGCATGATGTCAACCATATGGCCCAGCCTAGGCCTCTGGCAAACCCACACCCCAACCTGTGCATATGATGATACCTGTGCCACATCCCTTTCATCCATACCATCGATGCAGAGACATGCTAATATGGGTCTGATGCACAGGGTGAATATAGTACAGTGTAGCTATGTAATACTATGTAAGGTGCTGTCTGCTTGCATTTGTCATGGGCACACATACAGGTATATGTGCCTTATTAGCCAGGATGCATTATTGTTGTCAGTACCACTGACTGAATGTAGTCTGACATGCTGTATTCTGTTTGTGTTCCAGATGCCTGTGTGCCTGCAGGCTGTGGCCCTGCAGACATTCCCAAGAGGGAGTATGGCAGAGTGGAAATACACTGACCATGTCACAGGCAAGGTGCAACCTTATATGTACATGTACCAGGTGTGTATGCATGCAACAGTGTATGAGGGACACTGTTGTCAGACAGTGTGACCTTGCATACATACCCCTTGTCACAGATAGGTAGCATTCAGACATGTCAGCTCAGTGTTGTGAAGTACCACTGGCTCATACCTACTGATACTGCAGTACTGTCAGCAGGTCCCTCACAAGCATAGCCATTACATTAACTGCAACAGATTCACCTGTCAACACCTGTTGCCCCTGACATTTCTTTACCATGCACTCAACCTTGATGAAGTTGATGAGGGCATGTATGATACTGTGTATGACAGGTTTGTGGTATGTATTCCTGAGTTCAACGGGTGGAACAGGGAGACAAAAGTATATATCCTTTGCATACACACAGTAAGGACTGACACTGGAGATGTGTACACAGTAACATAAAACACAGTTGGCAATAGACAGATTAGTAAACCTACATTTCCACATTGATGTACTGTACTACTACATACACGTGACATGCCCCACACAGATTATATGCATGGACATAATACACTACTTTTATAACACATAATGTTCTGAATGCCTTCATGGATGGTGAGATCACCCACCAGAAATAGGATGTGGAGTCATGTATTGCTCCTACAAGCCTGGACAAGTGATAGTGTAGCAGACATTTCAGCATGATGTTTCAGTCAAGGTATGATGCCTGATGCTAGCATGTGTGTCACTACACTCACTGTGGCTGATTTGGCAACAATATCACATAAATGGGCATTGTTAAGGGACACGGACCACATATAAGTTGCAAACATCTGGATATTCCATAGAAACCTGTGCATAGGACTGGTATGGCCTACACAATGGTTTAACATGCTGCATGTGAGGCAGATGCTGTTAACATGTTATATAAAGTAATGCCATCAGGAGGTGGTAAACAGGTGTGGATGATACACAAATCAAAATGGTTTTAGCCAAACAGGATATGATCTTCACCCAAAGACACACACACAGACAGTTACCAGTATTGAGATTAGAACCCCTACTTATGTAGTTATTTCTACTACAGTGTTACATAGTCATCAGGTGCACCACAGAGCTTACATGAGTTCACCTAGTCCCAATGTACTTCTAAGGTAAATTACATCAGCAGGCCTAGTAAAGTAGGGTGATGGGAAGTTTACAGGGTCGTACACAACTCAAAATGGTATAACCCAAGCAGTATATGATTCTCACACAAACACAAACAGTTGTCTGTATGGAGATTAGAACCCCTACCTATCTATTTACTACATTGTTATATTTACTACAGTGTTACACAGTTATCAGAAGTGCCGCAGAGATTACATGATTTCACCTACTCCCAACGCACTTCTAAGGAGAATGACATTAGCAGGCCTAGTAAAGTAGGGTGAAGGGAAGTTTACAGAGTGGTACACAAATCATAATAGTACAACCCACACAGTATATGATTCACACACACTCACTTGCCAGTATTGAAATTAGAACCCCTCACTATCTAGTTATTTGTAATATAGTGTTATACAGTTATTGCATGTGCTGCAGAGCTTACTAAACTGACAATTGGCCAAAGCTACTGATAACTGCACAGCTGAGGTAAACTGTTGCAGGTGTCAAAAAGGCTGACTTCAGTTTTTCCCTTAGATCTTGCTAGTTCTTTCTCTACTGCACTTCAAATAGCCTAATAGCTTTAAACTTCAACAGGTTTTTTTATCAATTATTCTAGCACAATTGACAGCTATCTGCAGTAGTCTTTCCACGGAATTAGCTCCAGTACATAGTAATTATGACCACCCCTCCTGGCATGAATACAGTGCAGTTCTCTGTGCTTTTACCCATAAACCTGGTGCACTTGGGCATAATGAGGCACTGTTGCAACTGCCTCATATACACAGACAATCCTCTCCTCTAAACTCCCAACATTCAGACTTGTGAGAGATACCCCTATATCACTGAACTGGAAGATATGCACTCTCCAGCGAAGACTGGACTAGCTGGTCAAAAGGATAAGGTTCAACACCTGCAACACACCACATGGAACACATACCCCTCCAGAACACCCACTATCACAGCTCTAACATATAAAGAATAACCACACACCCACCTTCACAGAGGCACTCAATAGACATTTACCCAAACAGTGGAGACCACCAAGACAGACACCCACTCAAACACTACAACACAGCACAAACCATAGGATACATATCTCACCTACAAAGTGTGCCCCTCAACCTAAGCCCCAAAGGCTAACCATCTTGCCTGATACAGTAATCATAGGTGACTCAATAGTGAGGCACACAGATGTCCCACTCATTAGGTTGAACATAGAGGAGGTAACAGTCAGCTGTCTATCAGGTGCCAGAATCCAACACATAACACACCCAGTCAGGTCACTGCACAACAACTAGAAGTATTACTCTGTCATTGTCCATGTGTGTGTGAATGACCTAAAACACACCTACATGGACTATATGAAAAGAGACATGGTGGAGATCTCATATTATGTGGGCCAGGCTGGTATGACAGTAGCCTTGAGCAGTATACTACTGTCACCTAGAATGATACTGCAGTACAAACAACAAATGAGAGACTTCAACAATTGGCTTAAGTGTCTGATGTCACTCTCAGGGGAGCCAGTATCTGTCTGCTTGGGATGACATGATTGACAGACTGTAATGGCTTGCAAAAGATAGCATGCATCTGTCATCCCTGGGTTTTCAGGTACTGGCTAAGTGTTTTACCACCGTTATAGTGCCTTTTTAGGCGATGTTACAAATTAAATTACTACCATAACAGCTATACATATATGCAATCTGAGGGTCATGCTGCTCTACACTAGACATCTACATCTCAAGATGCAGCCACTCGAAGCACTCCTCAAAATGGAGAACATTGACATTTATGCTGTAATGGAGACCTGGTTTACAGCAGCAGACAGCACCCTTGTACTACCAGCCTATAACTCATCCCACACCTGTCAGCCCCAAAATATGGACCACAGCTCCAAAGGCAGGGGAGTCTCCATATTAATAACGGATATGCACACATCCAGAGTAGTATCCCAGCACAATGCAACAGGAAATGGACAGGTAGCTTAGGATAAAATTTAATTCCAATCTCAAAACAGTTCCACAGTACACTCTAAATCCAATCTCGTAATGAGCAAAACGAAACAGTTCCACAATGCACTCAAGCGCTTTCACCCTGGCTCTCCCAGGCTTTGTTTGTTTGTTTGTTTGTTGCTCATTACGAGATTGGATTTAGAGTGTACTGTGGAACTGTTTTGAGATTGGAATTAAATATTTTCCTAAGCTACCTGTCCATTTCCTGTCGCAATTGTTTTTACCTGGTCGGTAAAGTTTCTTATTCTTCTAGTTTGTCTTTCCCAGCACAATGCATCTGACATACTTCAGGTACAACTAACATTGGGTAATAGTGCAATCCAGGTCATAGCCTGCTATAGGTCCACATCCATGTCCCTACACTCTCAATCCACATTCCTCAATACCCTGGAATCTATCAAAGTCCTACCCATCACTCTCATGCTAGGAGAGTTCAACTACCCCTCCATCAACTGGGAAAGATACTCAAGCACCAATACACTGGCCCAATGCTTCCTGGAATTCATCAGCTCAAATGCCCTGGACCAGCTCATTCTGACACCCAGTAGAGGAAGCAACATCCTTGAACTGTGTTGATTACTAACATACGGGATTGTTGCTTGCCAACAGTATTCAAGTCGCTACCTGCTCAGATCCAACATAGAGTAATCACCATGAAAATCCACATCTCACCCACACATCCCCGCAAATGTAACATCTCCAAAGCTGACTTTGGACTCATAAGAACAGAGATGGCTAACTTTACACCACCCATGCCAATGGAAAATACCTGCATGACTGCCGGATCATACCCAAATGCACTGTAGAAACATGCACATCAATGCATGTAACTAGCCATACCCAACAGAACCATGACACTCTCCTGCAAACACTGGAGGCCAATCTGGTAGTCTCCTGCCATTAATAACCTGCACAACAGAAGGAAGAAATTGTTGCAGAAAAATGTGGAGTCCTAAGAGTGGTAAAACTCCCTTATTAGCCTCAACAACAATTTGAGATCCCTCATGAAATCATCTAAAGCCACCTATGATGGCAGAAATGCAACAGACACTAACAACAATCACAAATTATTTGATATTTATATCAAAAACCTCCACGTCAATATCCAGAAGTGCTCTGAGTTACTGCACAATGCTACCTCCTATACTGAGCCAAAAGATATTGCCAACATTCTTGCCAACACATTCAGTGACAACTTTACCCCTCTCCCCTAGGGGAACAATGAGAATGCCAGAAGAATGCCAGGCACCCAGGATTACTGCTGCCCAGGTTATACCTGAATTGTCCACAGGCAAGAATACGGCTTCCATGGGAAAAATTATCCCTTCTGTGTTCTACATGAACTACAAAGATACCTGGCACCTCATCTGTGTGCCCTGTTCGGTCACAGCCTCACCTCAGGCTTTGTCCCACCCAAATGGCACACTGCTACAGTCATCTGTCTCCATAAAGGTGTGGCAACTACAGACCCTGGGAATTATCAGTCCATTAACCTGACGAGTCTGATATCTACAGCTATGGAGCGCATCATCAGGGACCTGATTGACAAATATATAGGTAATCTCCTAACTTTGGACCTCACACAGTTTGGCTTTGTTGAAGGAAGATCATGCCTGTTCAACCTTGTTGACTTCTTCGAGTTAGTCACCAGGGCTGTGTATGACAGTAAGGCACTGCACACAGCCTACATCAATCTGGCCAAGGCTCTTGATGCCATTCCTTAGTCAGGAATTATGGATGAACCCACCAAACAAGGCATCAATCCCTATATCACTAGGGGGGGTTGCAAACTGGCTCACAGATTGAGCACACAGTGTGAAAGTATCAAGCTCTAAGTCAGACTGCAGAATCAGTCCTGGGTACTCTCCTGTTCAGCATCTACTTCTCAGGAGTCCAGGCCAACACAAAGGAAATCTGGCTGACCAAGTTCACACACAACTGCAAGCTGGGAGCCATAATCTACAAGTGATGCAGACATCATACAGAAAGGTCTCACTGAGACAACCGACTGGTGTGGAAACCATGGCCTGAAGCTTTAAACCATAACATCCATCATCAGCCCCTTTGGTAAAATCTCAGTTTCCACTAAGTACCACATCAATGGGAGCCCACTGAACATTGTAGGTATTATAAGAGATATGGGGACACAGGTTGACAGCAACCTCTCCTTTAACCACCACATTGCCACTGTGATCAGGAAACCCTTCTATGTGGCACAGCTCATTACCAAGGGTTTTGCATCCAGGAAGAAAGAGGTCAGCATCTCGGTGTACTCTTCCCTCATTAGACCAATCATCAAGTATATGGCCCTGGCCCATTTGGCATGTACCTCACTAGACACCTGCAAAAGCTGGAGAGGCCACAGAAGTAACTCACAGTGAGGTTCTTAGGCATTAAACACATGTCCTACACAGACAGACTCAAAAGAGTCCAGCTATTCTCTGTCTCATATCACCTATTTAGAGGTGACCTCTGCTTGACATGCAAAGCCATGTCTGTCTCAGGTCTTTTACAAATGCTGTATCTAAAGACATCCCAGTCTCTCTGCACCACACACTGCAGGGATCTTAACCTCATTACAGCAATCAACATAACATGCTGGAGGCACAGGTTCCTCACCCAGAGACTGCACATACCCTGGAATAGACTTCCCATACATGTCAAGCAAAGCACCTAGATGACCCTGTTCCAGAGAGATCTTGGTGAGTGGATGGGTAATAGAAAGTTCACCCAAGGGATCACTCCAGTGGCTTTACTTGATGGGGCCACTGGGAACTAACGTTGGTTGGCACATTGGCAGGGCACTTCTATGGGCTAGGCCTGTAACAGCTCCAGGGCCATTTGCCCAGTACAAACCTAAGAACCTATAAGGGGAGTGACATTGGCATGACTGATAAAGTAGGCCAGTGGGTGGGTAACTGATCAAAATACTTCTTCCTACAAACATACACATTTACACACCCATGCACACAGTTGCCAGATCTGAGAGTAAAACCTTTGCTTATTTACTTATTTGTACTAGTGTTACACAGTTATCTCACACACTACAGAGCTTACTGGGATGACAACTGGCCAAAGGTGTTGATAAGGGGAATGACATCAGCAGGACTGATAAAGAAGGACAATGGGTGGGAGACTTATCAAAACACTTCTTCTTACAAAGATACAAACACACTGATTTGCCAGATCTGAAATTAAACCCGCTGTCTAGCTAGTGATTTGTACTATAGTGTTACACAGTTATCACCCATGCTACAAAGCTTACTGAGCAGACAACTGGCCAAAGGTGCTGATAAGGGGAATGACACCAGCTGGAGTGATAAAGTTGAGCAGTGGGTGGGAGACTTATCAAAATACTTCTTCTTACAAACACACACACACACACACACACACACACACACACACACACACACACACACACACACACACACACACACACACACTCATTTGCCAGATCTGACATTAGAACCCTTGTCTAGCTAGTACTTTGTACTAAAGTGTTATGCATTTATCACACACAGTACGGAGCTTACTGGGTGACAATTGAGTGACAATTGGCCAAAGATGCCAATAAGGGGAATGACATCAGCAGGACTGATAAAGCGGGGCATTGGGAAGTGTTGTGGGTGGGGATGGCCTAAAACTCTTTCATCTACAAACAAACACACACCCTCACTCTCACATACACATACAGTTGCCAGTATTGAGAGTAGAACCTCTATCTATCTAGTTATTTGTACTATAGTGTTACACAGCTATCGCCATGCTACAGCGCTTATATGAGTGATCAGTGTCCAGTGGTACTTCTAAGGTGAAGGACAGCAGCAGATCTTGTGAAGTAGGGCAATGTGAAGTGTACTGAGTGGGAAGAGTCTCCTAATACTTGGACCTATAGAGACACAAACACAAACACACACACGCACACACACGAGCACACACACACACACACACACACACACACACACACACACACACACACACACACACACACACACACACACACACACACGCACACACACACACACACACACACACACACACACACACACACACACACACACACACACACATATACACATACACACACAGGTGATGTGATATAAACTCAACCTCAGTACTGCTACACAATGGGGCTCACCTTTTATGCTGACACATTCAACTGTTTACAACTGGTATGCCACTGTCCACATCAGGACATCACTGTATGCCATTCCAGGTATCCGTGTGTGGCTCACTCTGTCTGTGTCCCCCTGTGTCTCTCTCTGTATCAGTGTCTGTCTCTCAGTTCCCCACATCTATGTGTGTGTATGCTTCACATATGTTATCTGTTGCCCATATGTGTGTATATATATATGTATATATATATATATATATATATATATATATATATATATATATATAAATATATATATATATGTGTGTGTGTGTGTGTGTTTGTGTGTGTGTGTGTATGTGTGTGTATCTCATGCAACAGATGCAGATATATCACATATGGGCCACCTACAGCTAGCTGAGGGGAATCCTGTCTGATGTGTATGTGTGGGGACAGTTGAGGTGTAAATAGCTGTCTGTATGCATGGACATATACACACAATGCAGTCATATATTCTGATGTGGGTTCCAGCATCTACTGTGATTCTCTAAGTGTAGGAGAATGCCCAGTGTGACCTTCTATAGTTAGGGTGGTACTCCATTTCAGAGATAGGTATACTTCAGTCCAGGGTTTTGTGTGCTATAGCCATACCCATAGGAGTACACAGGACTTTCCGCAGGGTACTAGTTTTGTTTAGCAAACATTTTCTGACATATCTGTAGTCTGAAACTGCAATGTTTTGTGTCATTATCTAGTGGCAGACATCCTCAGATTATCACAGTGCTTTACCAGAGCAATAGTAGTTGTATGATGCATAGACCAATATTATAAGGGCAGCTATGTAAATTCTTCGCCAACAAGACCATTTGTGAAGTGTGGCAACAGCCAGTGTAGTAATGACACACAGCTGTGTAAACAGTCCAGCAACCTGGTGTTATACTGGCTGGGGATCTCCTGCTTGCGTGCTATCTTTCTAACCTGACATATCATACCCCTGTGTGTGCATACCTCTGACCTGTACATTTTATGGCAGGTTGTCCAGGTGTTTGGCTAGAGGTGTCATCCTTTCTATGTAAATGTGTGTTTTTATGACAAGTTAGTTAGATATAATTGAAGTGTGATGTTACAAAATAATACAGACATTACTGTTTCAGAATACATAACCTTCATACAATTCCTGCTACTGCAACCCCCTCACCCTACCAACTTTCTCAGTATGTAAGGGTGATATTTACAACACATGCCTATCATTGTGTCTTTGTTCCACTTTTATTTCTACCCTTGTCCAGACATCTTGCTGTCAGAGTTTGGTAGCTATGGGTGTGGGTATAGAGTGCATTTAACTGTGCAGGCATGTCCAGTATTTGTAAAAGCAAATATAAGAAAAAGGATTATTGGGAATGACCACTGGCAATATCACAATGCACTTATATTCACAAAAGCCTTGGCGCCTCTGAGACACATCCTTCAAGATGTCACTAATATGTGTAGTATATTCCACATAGCATTGTGACTTCCAGGTATGTCAGTGGCAGAGCAGTGAGTGTCACTGACATGCATAACAGTTGGCACTGCAGTTATCTTCAGTAAAATGAATTAGAGGGAGAAACACTGCAGAAATAATATAAAAAACATTACTATGGTTAGCGCTTTCACATCACAGACACTTCTTCAGACCATGAATGAAACACCATAAGCTAAAACCATTTTATATACTTCAGAGATGCTACACTATTGACTTACACTGTGGTTATCTGCACATGGCCCTGTCAAAGGCAGCACTGTACCTAGGGCAGTACAAGACAACTGCCAGGAGAACGTGCTGGCCAGATCCAGACAGTATTAACCACACATACACATTGACCCCTGCATATTGTGGACAGGCAACATGTTTCCATGATTATTGGTACAACCCTGCCAATGTGTGCTATGCTGCTATTTCCATGCAAACATATATGTTACTGCATTTGTGCGGGTATATGGGAGGGACACACCTGTCAACTGTACAGATTTACACAGACTGTGCTGATATTTGCTTTACATTTTGGTTCCATTTATCATACTATTGTGCCCTGTCTTGGGGACTGGAGACATATTAGTAAAAAGCCCAGGTCAGATTATACTGGCATACACTTTAGTTTCAGACTTCTTACCCCTCATAGCCTTACTGCAACTGCAGGTCCTGCTGTGGTATCACTGTGTGAGTCTGTAGGGGGTTAATTCAACATTGCCACCATTTGTGTGCCTTTACCAAACATTTATCTGTGGTTTTCTACAGCTAACTTGCTGTGTGGGTGTGAGGGGTGGTTATGGACCCCCACCCTGACAACCATGCCTGTGACCTATGACCCCCCCACTTAGTTGTCCCCACACATATACTGCAGTGGGATTTGCCACCTTGGGTACTACTGCTCAGTATGTGGAGGCCAGTTTTGGCCAGACATTTCCTGGTGCCCACACAGCTGTCAGTTGTGTGCTGCTATCTCAGTAGGCCACCCCATTCCCTTGCATGCATGCAGCATTACCATAGATATGCCAGCAAAGCATACTATTTCATTCATTTATTGTTAAGAAGACTGACTTACCTTGTGCTTGTAGCAGTTGCAAGGATGATGCTTGAGGGCCGCCTATGTTGTATGCACACAGTACACTGCCTATACATGGTAAGTTACAAGTAATGTGATGTGTGTGTCAATCCATTTTATGGTGTGTGCGAGTCAGAGATAGGTATCAGTCCCTGGAGTCCCTACAATGTTAGTGTGTGTGCTATGTGTTGCCTCTTTGCTAAGGCATGAGCCTACTGAGCACACCTGTGTCTGCATCTGGGAGCAGGATCAGGGGCCTCCTCCTGTGAGTCCCTCTGTGCCTGTGAGGACCTTGGCAATGGTGATGGGCTGTGTGGCCCTTCTCCGTGTTGTTCCTGCTGCAGCTGTTTTCGCAGGATCATACTGTGTCGCATGGCACATACTATGAACATGTGAGCACATGTGGCTGGAGAGTACTACAAGGCTCCACCAGATATGTCAAGGCAGCATAAACATGGCTTAACCATCCCAAACACACACTCTATAATGATCCTGGATTGTGCATGTGCCTCATTATGACATTCTTGTGTGGGTGAGTGTGCCAGTGAGTAGCCAGCATCCCCCACCATATGGCTATACCGGATGCCCCCACTGGCAAATTCCCAGTACAGCTGTGACAAATGCCAGATGTGGGAGTCATGATAGCTTCCAGGGCTGCCAGCATACACATTCATGATAATGCCCTGGGAATTGCACATGACCTGGCAGTTGATGGAGGGGAATCTCTTGCGGTTTATGTAGACCCTACCCTGTTCACTGGGTGGTGCTTTGATGTGGATGTGGGTGCATCTGTGGCACCCAGTACCTCCAGGTATTTTGCTACATGGTGGAAGAGATGCATATTGCTGGTCCTCTCCTCACGGATGTTAGGGAAGTAAATGTGCTCACTGGCATGTGGTAGCATGGCATCCAGGAACTGGTAGAGTACCCGGGATGCAGATGCCTGTGAGACCCCCCCCCCCATGATATCCCCAGTAGGTTTTTGGAAAGTACCTGTAGCTAGAATTCTTAAGGCTACACATACCTTGATATCCACAGGGATGGGTTCCCCTCTGTTGGTTTTAGCTCTGAGTTGAGGCTGGCACAGTTCAGTGATTTGCTGAAGTATGTTTCTATCCATGCTGTAGCGCTCTACTATCTCCAATCATGTAGCCCCTGATAGGTTACCCTGGGTCTGAACACTCTTCTCCTCCTCCTTGGTCTGTGACAGTTGTCAGCATTATCCTCCTCACTGCCATCAGCCTCTAACACATACTGATGGATCAAAGCAATGGCAGCCCCTAACATTTTTCCAGTTAAAATTCCCCCGCATGTATACACCAATGGTGCAAAGTTTGTGGGAAAAAAAAGACTGTAAGGTGTTTCCATACTTTATAATGTTGTGCTGCAGATGCTGCCTGTATGATTGGCTGACTATGATACATTCCAGCTGCCACCTGTATTACTTGTGGCATTGATGTGTTAGAGGCATTAGTGGTAATTTGTGCATGATTGCTTTTATTGTGCTGCTGCCCTTTTTTAATTATTTTTTACTTACATCTGCTCCCATTTTCAGCTATGCAGCCACCTGCCAACTGTTTATTGTGTGCTTTGCATGGCCCATTATAAGTTGCAAGAGTCCCATATTAGTGATTTCTACTTCAGTTCTCCTTTATTGTGCTGTTGCCCTTTATTTCTTTTTTTTTACACCTCCTCTTATTTTCAGCTATGCAGTCACCTGTCAGCTGTATTATTGAGTACTCTCAATGGCCCATTGTGAGTTGCAGAATCTCATACTGCTGATTTGTACTGCATTTCTCTTGTACTGCTATTTTCTTTTTTTCCTATATCCTTCCTGTTTAAGCCCTGGCGTACCATGCAGACTCATTTAAATTGTGTAAACAATAAGAAATGGTCCTCCCCTGGGCATGAACACGCTCCTCAGTTCATGGAATCAGACTATACAGTTTTGTACACACACCCTCACTTAGCTGTGTTTAGCTAAGCGCAAACCTGGGCAACAGAGCTCCAATGAGCTTACAGCAAGCATGACACACCCCCTTTTCATGTTAGTTGCTTCTCCTGCCTACATGATGTTGTTAGAGCACCTACAGGGTTAGATGCAGTATGAAACTTAGAAGAATTTTGTGATTCAGTATAAGTCCCCTCATTAACATACCCCACTGCCTTAGTCTGTAGTTACTGCACTACACAAGGCCCTTCCCCCTTAGCAACCACTGTCCCATAAAATTGTTTTGATTCTGCTTGCCATATAGTATAATGGCAAAATGCAGTTTTCCTGATGCTACCCTATGCTTCAATGGTTGAAATTGACCACAATAAAATAAACTTTTATTTTTAGTAAAATGAAATGGCTTTCCATGCCAATGGCCATATATTTGGCCATTGTCATGCTTACAGATTAGGGTATATGCTTTTATCGGAGCTGTCATGGCTCCGTTTTCATTTTTGCAGAAACATTTCTGCACCTTACACTATTCTTGCATGGTTACCTGCCTGCATCCTGGATCACTAATTCACCTCATTTGCATGGCTTTCATCAGCAAATGAGGTAATTAGCATCCTGCATGGGTTTCTGTGCAGGAACAGTGTCAGCTTGCTCGTGCACGTCAAAACGGCACGATCCTGGATCACTCGGCAGCCATATTCCGTGCAGGAGTGGCTACGCTGCTCCTGCACGGACAAATTACATTTGTGAATCCCACTGTGCATGTTCAGTCTATAAAATGGAAAGCACTATCGTGTTTTTTATCTTTAGATTAGAACAACAGCAAAAAGTAAACAACAACAACAATAATAATAGTAATGATAAAAATAATAATAATGTTGTCTTTCAGCTTTTTCTGGTTAGGGGTCGCCACAGCAAAACTTCAGTCCGCTAATGATTGGCAGTAGATTTTCACAAACGCTGTGGTGCCAGCTCGATGTTCAACCTTCAATGAAGGCACGCCCATTTACACGTCTTTTGAACGCCCACCCAACCACGGGGAGGACATGCAGTCTCCACACAAACGGCATTCCCCGCACTCCAGCTGAGAATTGAATGGGAGAACCTCTTGCTGTGAGGCAACAACGCTACCACTGCACCATCGCGGAAGTATAGAACTTTACTGCCGCTATTCTTAAGCTGTAGGATGAAACATAATAATTTGGGCAAATATACAGGTGCATATATACTTACATAATACAGACAAGAAATAACTCAAAAGTCCAAAGGTATATAATTCAAAAACTGCGACTGTTCTTGGGGTTTATAAATGCAGTGTCCATTATTGTGTCAAGGAAACACTGTTTGCAATGTATGTGTAATGAGCAGCAATGCTATTCAGATATGCATATGGCCAAGCTAGTGTACATGATAAAAAGCATCGTACTGTGGTTGCAGAGTAAACTCATTAACATATCATGGTAAACCATTCTCTAGCCATATGGAAGTATAAGCAGCTGAGGTAAACAATGATGGTGCAGCTGCTTCTACCGTAATTGTGTTCTTCCTGCTTCATTACTTTATTTTTGCTTTGCTGCATGCTTTTAAGTGTTCAAGTGATTTTATTCTGCTGTATTTATTACTGCTTGCTAGTAGTCTGATTAAATTTATCTGTTATTCTAAGCACCTTAGTTTTGGTTTTAGCACTTGGGCTTCAGGCCAGTTACTTTACATTTAAGAAGGTTTTTGTGGTTTACACTCTTGTGTACAAGCCTTTATCAAAACCCTCTCTCTATAAGTCCACCCAAGTATTTAGAACACTATGTCTGAACAATTCCCATCAGTTTCTCCTGCCAGCCTGGTCAACATGGGCATACTTAGACAGTGTAGCAACTGCCTCATATGTACTGACAGCCCTCTTCTCCTAGCACATAATTCTTCTACTTGCAAGAAATGCATCAACATCAGTCACTTTGAATCCATGCTCTCTCATGCCACAGTCAATACTCCTGACAAAGAGAAGATTGCCAGCACAAACACCACACCAATCACATCACATAGCTAAGCACCCACCTGTACAGAGGTCCTCAATAAAAACTTACCTAAACAGCACAGACCTCCAAAGCACACTTGCAAACATTCCACACACAACATCAAACTCATCACATACAACAGACAACACACCAGTGTCACACAAACACAGCCCATAAGGTAAAACAATAAACCAACACAGACCACAAGGCATGACAATAAAACAAACATACTATTCATTGGCAACTCAGTTGTGAGACACACCAATGACCCCCTCACCAGGCTCGACAAGGAGAAGGTCACTGTCAGTTGTCTGTCTGGTGCCAGAATCTGCCACATCACGCATGCACTTAAGTCTCTCCATAAAAAGTACAAGTATGATTCTGTCATGTCCATGTTGGTATGAATGACTTGAGACGTACCTCCCTGGACTATATGAAGAGAGACATGATTGAGCTATCAGAGTATGTATCCCCAGCAGGTATGACCCTAGCCCTATGCAGCATCCTACCTTCACCAAGAATTATACCACAAAACCAACAAAAAAATAATTGACTTCAACAATTGGATTAGTTTCTGGTGTCATTCCAAGGGGATCCATTATTTGTCTGCCTGGGATGGCATGGTTGAAAGGCCTCGATGATTTACCAGAGATGGCCTCCACCTGTCACTCCCTTGGATTCTGGATCCTGGCCAAGGCTCTTGCCTCCCCCCTTATGCCTTTTTTAGGCAATGTCCCAAAGACAAATCTTCCAACATAAAAGATGTGTCAAAAAGCAAAATTGAAGGTCATGCTGCTTAATGCTAGGAGCCTTAACCTGAAAGTGCACTCACTGGAGGCTCACCTCACACTGGAAAATGTCGACATCTGTGCCATCATGGAAACATGGTTCAAGCTGCAGAGAGCACCCTTGCCTTACTAGGCTATATCTCATTCCATACATTCTGACCCCAAATTGAGGTTGGGAAGACTAAGGGTTGTAGAGTCTCTATCTTCATTAAGACAAGTACACCTACAGACTGGTTTGTCAGCATGACACACTTGAACTACTCCAGGTGCAACTGACAGTTGGCAAGACCCCCATCCAAGTGATAGCCAGCTATAGACCCTCCTCCATGACTCAGGAGACCCTCTCCTCCTAAGTGGATCTACTTGACTCCATCAAGGTAACCCCTAACACCCTGATCCTTGGTGACTTCAACTACCCCACCATTGACTGGGCGAACAATTCCTGCACTAATGCACTCACCCAATGATTCCTTGACTTCATCAGTTCAACTACAGTAGACCAGCTCATGTCATCCCCCACAAGAGGAGATAACATTCTGGACTTAGTTCTCAGCAACATGGGCAGCTGCTGCTCCACTCCCATAGTATGTTCTTCCCTACTGAGTTCAGATCATTGGTCTGTCTCCTTCAAAGTTTCTATCCCACCCAACCCTCCAGCCATAATCAGGCTAAAAAACATTTCAAAAGATGACTGTAGCTTCACACCACCACCACCCTCAGGGGATGCAGACAACTATGTTGAACAGTATGCCACAGCAGTATACAAGCATCTGTGCAGCTGCATGGACTCAGCCATACACAGCAGAACTAAAACTTGCTCAAGGAAACACAAACTTGTCTGGTGGACATCCTCTATCAACAGGCTTAACAACAAAAGGAATAATCTGTTGTCAAAGGGTAAAAAGGAACAAATTCCAAATTGGAAATACTCCCTCCTTAGCCTCAACAAGCAAATTAGATCACGAGTGAAAACCTCCAAAGCCAATTATGAATCAAAACTAGCCTCCAAAACAAAGGAAAACCACAAAGCCTTCTTCAGTTACATCAATAACCTCCAGGGTAAAGCCCAGGTCTGTTTTGAATTAGTACTTAAGGTATCACTTGCACTGATCCTGTTGACTTAGCCAACCTGCTAGCAGATAGGTACAGAGCAAACTTCACCCCCATGTCCCCCAAAAGGCCCTTTCCACATCCCTGATACTTGTCCCGCACCTCACATCTCCATAGATCAAGTGTTAAAGGCCCTATCCAAGGCAAAGAACACAGCTTCCATGGGCCCTGATAGTATACCAGGCTGTATTCTGCACCATTTCCAGCAAGAACTAGCTTTGCTATTGAGCACCCTATTCAACCACAGCTTAACTACAGACTTCATTCCAGCAGAAGGAACTGCCATTGTAATCCCCTTGCACAAAGCTGGTGCCACTACAGACCCTGGAAACTATCTCCCCATTAGCTTGACAAGTCTGATATGGAAAGCCATGGAGCATATTATTATAGAGCTCATAAACAAGGGCATAGGAAATCTCCAAGCACTTGACCCCACCCAGTTCAGATTTGTCAAGGGCAGATCTTGCCTGTTGAACCTGGTTGACTTCTTTGAGACTGTTACCAGGGCCCTGGATGAGGGACATTCAGTACATACAGCTTACCTTGACTTGAAAGGTCTTTGACACAATCCCCCACTTGGGCATCATTGAAAAGGTAACACAACTTGGTGTTAATCCCTATCTAGTCAATTGGGTGGCCATCTGGTTCACAGATAGGACCCTCAAGGTCAAAATAGGTGCCACCACTTCTGACAGCAAACATGTCACTAGTGGTGCCCCCACTCAGTTCGGATTTGTCAAGGGCAGATCTTGCCTGTTGAACCTGGTTGACTTCTTTGAGACTGTCACCAAGGCCCAGGATGAGGGAAATTCAGTACATACAGCCTACCTTGACTTGGCCAAGGCCTTTGACACAATCCGCCACTGCAGCATCATCAAAAAGCTAACACAACTTGGCATCAATCCCTGTCTCATCAGGTGGGTGGCTAACTGGCTCAACAACAGGACCCATAAGGTCAAAATACACTCCTCCACCTCTGATAGCAAACCTGTCACTAATGAAGTTCCTCAAGGACCTGTCCTGGGACCCCTACTGCTTAACATCTACTTCTCAGAGGTTCAGGCAAAGACAAAAGGCCTGTGGCTGACCAAGTTTGTGGATGACTGTAAGTTGGGTACTGTAATTGACTCTCCAAATGATATTAACATACTGCAAGAGGGTCTCACAAGCAGCTAATGACTGGTGCCAAAGTCATGGCTTCAAGTTAAATGCAAAAAAAAAAGGTATCATCATACCACTTGGCAAAAACACGGCTCCTACTAATTACCACATTAACGACAACCCCTTAAGTACATAGCCTGCGGTGAGAGACCTGGTTATTCAGGTTGACAACAATCTCACATTCGACCATCATCTAGCGACAGTGGTCAGAAAAGCCTTTTACTTGGTTCATCTCATAAGTAAAGGGATTGCATCCAGAAAAAAAGAGGTTATTACCTCTCTGTACTCCTCCCTTATTAGACCTATAATTGAGTATAGCACCCCATTTGGTATGTACCTCTCCAAACACCAGCACCAACTGGAAAGGCCACAGAAATACCTCACAAAGAGAATCCATGGCCTCCAACACCTGTCTTATGTGGACAGGCTCAAATCACTATCACTCTACTCGGTATCGTAAAGATTGCTCAGGGTGACTGTGTCTTGACTACAAGGCAATCTTGGACCCTGCTCTACTACAGATGCTCCATAAGTGTAACTCCTCATGCATTACCTGCTTGAAAGGCCTGAATCTAATGTGCGACATCAACACAACCTGCTGGAGAGACAGATTTGCCTCCCAGAGGCTGCCCCATCTCTGGAATAGACTTCTTATACACATCAAACAAAGTACCTCACTGACCCTCTTCTAGCACAACCTTGATGAGTGGATGGGAAATCACAAATTTGGCCCAGGGGTTCCACCTGTGTCCCTCACTGACAGGGGTAACAGGTGCTTACTGAGTTTTCTTTTTGGGAGATAAACTCTTGGCTAGGCTTGTAAAGGCTCCAGGGCCATTAGCCTAGTAACCTCCTATGATACTATGATCAGCATCCATAGTAGTGGATGTGAGTGTGCACTCACAGTAATAGAATGCTAATGTAGTCAACAGCAAAAATGTGCAATGGAAAGGAAAGTACCACAGTTGGCTGAGAGAGAAATAGAGGTTAAACTATAATGACAGTATTTATAGACATGGACAATAAAAAATGCTAACACCTTTGCTGAACCAATCAATTGATGGAAAAGCAGACCAAAGAAAGTGCTATGACAATACAGCAGTTTTGAAGAACATGAACTATAAGTAGGAGAGGTGGGATATAATAAAACTAATGTGATGTTCAACTTGTATTAGAATGTTCACAGTGCATCTGTACTATACTGTGCGTATCCCCTGATGTGAGCCAATCAATTCATTCTACTTACCAGTATATCCACATTTTATTGGCAAGGGGAGCCACTGCTGTAGTCAGGGTGTAAGGAGTTATAATGGGAAATGCTGTATATGGATAGATGTATAACCAATAAATAAACAAAATATTCATTAAGGAAACTGAACCCGTAATTCCACTCTTGACACGGCATTATCAAGGGGAGCCACTGCTGCAGTCAGAGTGTAAGGGGTCATAAAACACATATATCTGGAAAATGTAGGACATGGGCAAATTGCAAAAAAACTTTTAATATCACCTTATGTCATGATTACCTGGTATGTTGCATCAGTGGTCACTTCAGTTGCTCATAGGATAAGGTCTCACATCATTCAATGGACTTCTCTCAGTTTTTGCCAAAGGAAAAAATATCATGTTTCTGTGGTTAAATATGGGCAGCAGAGTTTCTCACTAGCAATTGTCACACAATGTATTAATGATGACAGATTATTTTTCTTGTTTTGTAAGCCCTTTTGCCCATGTATCTTTTGTTTAAAGTTGTTTCCTGATAACAATAAGGCTGTAAAGGGTATAAGACATAGCTGAATAGAGTAGCAAACACACAGGGTAACAAAAGGTGAGGAGATAACAGCTGAGCAGGATGGAGGTGGGTGAAGAAGAAGCTAGATATTAATAGCTATGAACCTGTCATCTTTCACATTGATATGACATATGGCAATGCATTACTAAGGGTGGCCACTGAAGCTGTATGACTACAAGGGGTCATTAAGAAGAAAACTATATGGGATATGTTGCACATTTGCAAAGTTGATACCAAACACGTAGACAGCCATTTGTTTAAATTGCATTTTCATTATGCATATGTTGTGCTTGTTTTTGAGCAAGGTAGGAGGTTGAATATGGGCATATATAACCAAAATCAGGAGATTAAGGACAAATTCTGTACCACACTACTTGAACTAAAAAAGGCTAACCTGCATGAGTTTGGATTAGGAGTAGATGTGTCAGCTTTTTCACTCAACAAAGCAAGATGCCTCCATGCTTGCAGTTTAGTTTGTCAGCATCTTGGCAGAATGTATACATTTTCAGGAGAAAGAGATACATAATTAGCAAGACAATATGATTACACCATCATGACTTTGAAACCAACTCTGTGTCACTCACATTCTCCAAAATACACTACTGGCAAGGAATACTACATAACCACAGGGAAGGTGTTAAAACACATATCAGGATAATGAAATATAGAATACAATTGAAAGATGAAATATACCTGACTGTATGTGAAACCAAGCCTGTATCACTCATAGCCCCTGACCCAGAGTATTAGCTAGGTATGCCACTGAAGAACTAATAGGAAAATAATTACAAAATAAAACAAAACATCATAGGGAAATGGCATGCAGTAGTATGCTGAAAACATAATATTGTATAATAATAGCCCCACCATCAGGGGATTAGAATTTTTCACCTAGTGCACTGAGAATTGTCTCATCACTTCACAAATGCATTGAGTCATAATGGCCTTCATGTGTATTTGATTAACTTTACCATATTTCTCTATTGCTTGGTGGTATGCATGTGCACCGAGCACATTTGTGTGACTGATGGCAAGATCTTAGAGTGTTTAAAGTATTTTTTTTCTCTATTTCTTTTTTTTTTTTGGCAGAAAGATAATGTTACTATTTAAGGTATTTTGGGGTATGTGTGTTGTGTATTTATTTAGTTTTTGAACAGGTTAAAGGTTGGCAATGTGAATATAAGAAATAAATGACAAAGGGAATAAAGTAGGGGGTAGAACAGAAGGTAATCAAATAAGGAATGAGAAGGATAGAGACAGGATAGAGCTATACCTGTCAACTTCTTAGCTCAATCATCCCGGTAAATTACAACTATAGTCTTAATTATTCAGTGACATAAATTCTCAGTGACTTTTCAGACAAATATATTTTTGATTATGAAGTATAGTACCGAATCACTGTGTAGTAATTAAAGGTGTGTGAAGCTGAGAAGTATAGGTGGGAATCAGATGGGTAGCTAGGCCATTTGGAGCCGAGGGTGAGACATGGATTTTTTTTGTAACTGAGAAGGAAAGGGAAAGATACCTTGACAACAACTTTTCACAAAAACTTAATGGTTCAAGTGTAGGTCCAAACAGGAAGTTTTATTGAAAGTTTAACCCATTCTCAGAGTTCATCATTTAACTGTCATGTGATGCATAACCAAATGCAACATTGCTTTAGCAATTTAAAGTAACCACACAGTTAGCTTCCCTCGACACTTAGATGCAATTCCTCTGATGTGCATTATTAATAAGCATTTGAGCAGTGAATGGCATCAGCATACATGAAGCTCCATGAAAGTCCTTCCCTCCATGTGAAGGAAATTTTGTGGTACTCCTACTATGAATTCACTGTCCCCCCTCCTAATGATCCCCTACAATATGTACAAGTACTGTTTAACACATCATGAGAGGAAAAACTCTACAATACAAACTGCATCTGGTTAGTAGCCAATGCAAGTGGAAAATAACCGATGTACATTATATACATTAGAACAAAGCAAACATACAATGATCTTGCAACCAAACCATTCTCAGAAAATCCTTAAGGAAAATGCACTCATTCATATACCTGTGTAGAAAGATTCAGAAAAGTACATTAAATGACACCACTTTAAAGCTGCTTTTGGATCTTTATAGTTATTAACACTCAGACGTGCCTATACTAAGTATTAAGACTGAAATACATGGAAGAGAAAGCTGTTAGCTTGTTCCACTGTCTCTTATTTATTGAAGGTATTCCTTCATTGGTTTAAAGCTACAGCTGTGAAATATAAAAATACAGTGCTAAACTATTTGCTGTCTTTTTCATGCATTTAAAAGGCAACACTTTATTTTTCTTTATATTTGCAATTACCATGATTTATATACCACTGAATACAAGAAACGGACATAAATGTTTACTTCACAATGTGATTGGTAGATAACCACTGCTATATTGATTTAAAAATGTTTGTCTTACAGTAGTCAAAGAAAACTGCATTGTTTGTCTTTTCGGCTTTTCCCGGTTAGGGGTCGCCACAGAGGAACTCCGGTCTGCTAATGATTGGCAGTAGATTTTTATGGTGCCGAGTTGCCAGCCGGACGCCCAACCTTCAGCGAAAGCACGCCCATTCACGCATGTCTTTCGGAGGCCACTTGACCACAGGGAGGACATGCAGACTCCACACAGAAGGCATTCCAGCCGAGAATCTAACAGGAGAACCTCTTGCTGTGAGGCAACAATGCTACAACTGTACCACCGCGGCAAAGAAAACTGCATTATGTAACTTTATATACTGCATTAAATTAGAATCTATTTGCTTAGCATGGGTTTTCTGATTAACTTAGAATGGTTTCCAGTGCTAAGTCAACTATTTCATGTACAAGGATAACCTCTGAAACACAGAAGTACAGCTGCTTAGTGAATGGAGTGATAATATAGCAAGAAAAAAGTAGTTTGCCAGTCGGAGTTTCAAATTCAACTGTAAATGAACTCAACAAAACCAAGCCTTTTTAATTATTTCCAAATTTAATAGATAGATACCCACAGCAAGTGATTTGTTCAGTCAAAATCAAGTAAATCTGTTAGCTTGCTGTGGACTCCAAAGACAAGGCCCTGTAATTGCCTTCTCTGCACTGCTCCCTTTCCATGCACAGCCAATCACAGATGTTAGCTCATGCAAGAAGTTAAAGGAGGAGAGACGCACTTTAGAGTGTCTCAGACATCAGGGTAGGATGTTTTTGCTGTTTCTTCTGTTTTTATATTTATATCAGTGTATGACAGTTAGTTGTATACTCGTATCATCAAGAGCAACAAGATCGAGAAGAAATGCTTGATTAAAAAAAAAAAAAAAAGATCTGCACCCCCCATTTCTCTCTCTCTCTCTCTCTCTTTATATATATATATATATATATATATATATATATATATATATATATATATATGTATGCCAACTTTGAGATCACTGCACAATGGGGAAAAAGCAAACTCCCCAATTCCACCTGGCAATTTTCAATAAACTGAGCTGCCTTTTACACTCCCAGCAGGATCATTAAAAGGAAGACCAGCACTCCTCTCTGATGAGTTACAGCCAGAGGCCACTAGTGATATCTCCAGGATGTGCCTTTACTACAATCACTCAAAGGGGAAACAGACCTGCAGACAGTTGGTATGCTGGTGGAAGAAGGAGTGGGTCAATGATTGGGGCATTGTGAAATCACTGACATAACCATAGCAGATGTAGGTGCTAAGGAAAACATTAAAATGAATGGAGAGAAAAAAAAAACAATATTATATATATATAAAATGTTCCCAAAACAAGCAAATTACCTGAGCCTTCTGGGTTAATGCCTTAACATCCTAGGAAAGAGAAAGATACTTGAAAATATAAAGATGTAAGGCAATACTACGGCACTGTGTAGTTATAAAACAATGGCACCTTCTTCTGTGATAAAAGTAGTCTATTTATTAAACTAGAAATAACATAAACACTTTCACAATGTAACCCACTGCTTCTTCAGATGTATTTGCAATGGCATCTAACATGAACATTTAAATACTAAATTATTTAATTAGTTAAAGAAGTATCCCATTAAAAATCTCTTACCAAAAACACCACCATTTAAAGACATATTATAAAGCACAGAAAAACTAAACAATACATGTGAAAGCTTTCATGGAATAAAAGATAAAAACATTTAAAACATATACAAAACAATTGACTAGATATAATATATAAAAATATGTGTGCATGCTCTCTCTCTCTCTCTCTATATATATATATATATATATATATATATATATATATATATATATATATATATATGTGTGTGTGTGTGTGTGTGTGTGTGCATGTGTATATCTATTTATCTGTCTGTCTATTTATCTATCTGTCTATGACCTGAATGTCATGGTTCGTAGTTCAAGACTGGACACCACCTCTTTACCTGTGCAGCTGCCTACCACATGGGGTCACTTACTACTGTTGTTGGTTGGTCAGCCCTACTCATGTTTGGAGTGGAACTTCTAGCTGCAGTGACGGCATTGGTCACTACATCACCAGATTGGTGCATGATCATGCTATTCAGAACAAAACATGCAGTCAACATCCTGCAAGCATTATCTGGGTCATACTGAAGAGCAACCCCAGATCATCCAGGCTTTAACAGTTCAAACACCCTATTGATAACAATATGTGTGAGGGACAGGACTATGTTATAACTGAATTCAGCAGCTCCATTTTCTTATGTAAAAAAAAAAAAAAAAAAACTTCACTGCAATAACCCAATTGCTACATTGTAATCAATCAGCTTATTACAGTTAGAGCTTCACCCACACCCCAGCAGCTCTTTCACAAAAAAAAAAATTCCTTCTACTGGCATACCAGACCTTAGCTATGCCACCTCATGCAGAGATATCTGTGGGCTTTGCTGTATGGTGCATGGTCTAATGTCATATTCATCAGAATTTCTCTCTCATCTTAAAAAAAAAAAATATATATGTATACATATATATATATATATATATATATATATATATATATATATATATATATATATATATATATTTTTTTTTTTAATTTCAGAACAGGTAGTCATATTATTGTTTGTAAAATTCATACCTGAGTGCTCACTGACATATATTCAGTTCTGTCATAAGGCATCATATAAGGAATAATCACATTTTAACTATTTATTTGAGGTGGTATAGCTAGGTATGCACATACTGAATATCTCGGAGTTCTATACTTAATAGTGTTATTTTGGTATTTAACAAGACTTCATGCCTTGCAATTGAATAAAAACTTATCCCATTGCTTTTTATATTACTCAATGTTTCCACAGTTTTATCTACTAAGTATTTCAACTGACTTAATGTTCTCTGTTAAGGTGTTAAACATCAGATTATTTCATGTTATCACACACAATAGTTTGTGTCCTCAGATACAAAAAATATCATCATTTGCACTGAGGAGAGGTTGAAGTGACAGCAGTATTTGCTTAAATGAAAGGATATTCATTTAATCTTTGTTAATTTTTAATAGTGTTCCTCTGAAGACTTGTGCATTACTAGTTTTAAGTTGTAGGGAATTTCCAGCTGTAACAATGGTAATGCATAGGGCATCAACAGTGTTAATCACTGCAATCTTATGTTGTGATGCATACATATAGCTTTCCACATTTTTGTAAAGTTATAAGGAGTACCATCATAGCAATGAAATGCATGCAGTTGATACATGTCCAAAGACTGAGTTACATTGTACACTTGTTTTTTTTTTTATTTTTACTTTATGTATTTATTTATTTAACAACTTATGTTTGCTGGAGTTAAACCGTGTCATCTCTGTGATGTGAAAGTCAAATTGTAAGTAATAGAAAGGTCACAACTGAATGACAGTAGGTCAAAGTCAAATGTGTCATACATATCGCCTTAAGATTGAGTAGGAGATGGTGCAAATGATTTTGAAGAGTGGCTGCCGTGAAAGCTGGATGGTGAGTTGGTCTGATCTGATGACTTATATGATGCCATTGGTCCTGAGTACACAAATCTGACAGTGTTATGGGTCGGGGTCCTAGGATGAGAGGTTCTGCTTGCTATAGATGAATGCTGATGTGGCCTACATGAACTCTGTTATGCCCCCCCCCCACACTAATGACAGGGCTTTCTTGAGAAGTACTTGTAGTCTCATGTGATCTGCCCACACGTGTCTGGAGTACTCTGTCCTCTTCCTCTTCTGAGGCTGACTGCTACTTGAGTCTGGTAAGGTTTAATTAGTGGATGAATGGAGGTGGTCATGGATGCTCAGTGTACCATCATACTTTGCATCAGTGTAATTGTGGCATTATTCCTACTCTCTGCCATGTCCATGAACTGCTGGAAATCTCATCTACATCCTGGAAGACCCTGATCATTTCTAGCTGACTCATTTTTATAGTTCTTTGAGCCTTAACAAAATCACAACACATTCTCTGCTACACAGCCAAAGTTTTATGTGTTTCCTGAGGTAGCTGTGATAAATTCCTGAACTTGACACCCCTTTGTAAAGGGGGTCACTGTGGTCATTGTTCCCTCTGATTTTTTACCATTATCCTGAAAGTGCTCATTTGGGTTTGGAGATACTGGTGTAGAGTTGCAGGGGTCTTCTTCGTGTACAAGCCTGAGTGTAATGTCACCATGTGCTTGACTTTATGAGGCACTGTCACTTCCTGAAGAGTTGTTAACATGTTGTGTGGTGTGAGATCCTGCCATTAATCTTAGGGACCATGTGTCACTTTCCTCAGGCTACCTCATAAATATAATTATTATCATCATCATTATCATCAACAGACAGTCTTCTGCCATCCCCCACATTTAATGGTGTAGAAGAACTGTTTGCATCAGCCTCTGATCATGTAAAATATAAATTAAATGCATTACTAATAAAGAAATAGCATACAATATTGTACGTTGAGTAAGGAGATATGGAGGACACTTGTCATGCACACTGCCTTCATGGTCAATATGTGTAGAAGTTGACGGTTCACCTGTTAATAGTAATGGTCACGTGCTGAATGTAATTGTTCCATGTCAGCATTTAATTATCTTTATAAATGTAGGTTATTGTTTTTAAACCAGCCTTCTGAGCAGATGTGTGTTGCTGCCGCAGACACTGGGGATAGCCAGTGTCCACAACAGTCCCATCATTTTCTGTGTCACCATCATGCCCAAGAATGAAGGGGAGGTATTCCTCATCTCGAGGTAAAGAGAGGGTCTATATTATATCACCGCACGTTTACAAAAGCGAACGATAAATAATCAACCCCATGTAAGCGAAAGCTTACAACGTCGAAACCTCAGAACAGCAAGGGAAAAATCAGTGTTCCAAAATAAAAAAAAAAACTGGAAAACATTACATAACGTGGGGGGCTTCACCCTACACACCCCCTTACTTAAATATACCAACTCCGAGATTGCACTATAGTGCCAAAAATGGCAAAGTAATGAAAGCGGCCAAGCAAATTCTTGACCAGGGAAATTTCCCAAGGTTCGATCAAGACAAATTCGACAAACTGCATCTGCGATCTGGTAATACTGAACCTAAAGGGATATGTGTAGGAGGTCTCCCACAGTACAGCTATGGGCAATCATGCTCTTCCTTGCCTTGGCTCTTACACATTCTAGCATATCATTTGCCCTCTTCTTGCATTGTCTTAATGTGCAGTTCTTTCTACCCACAGCATTTATATCCATAATCATTTGATTTCAGACCTTTGCCCTCTCCTCTTGTTTGGGCCCCACTTTTCCAAAAAGATGTTGCCATATGTCCTATGGGCTGCCATGAGTAAATGGTTCTCCTTATGTTATAACTCTCAACCTCTCGATGCAAGAAATCTGGACAAAGCCAGAAAGAATAGGGGACAAAGGTCCAAAAATAGGGACAGAATTTAAATATTGCTCCTACAAAATCAGAAAGTTGGCAGAATAACAAGTTTTGTATTATTATTATTATACATTTTCTGAAGGATATAAAGTCTGAAACTCAAATGTCTGTCGTGTAGTATTATTTAGTGAGTTCAATCTTCAATGATTTGCCAGAAAGTCACAAATTTTATGAGGAACAGACCAAAAATATGAGGCAAAAATCTGGACATTCTGCAAAAACCTGTGTAATTGAGAGGTATGCCTCATGTCTAAAATTATCTTTTCTCTACCTTGATCCCTGGCATTGCATAATTACTGTGATAAAATAATATGACACAATTGTGCACAAAACACTTTCCTTTTCCAAAAACATTTTTATTATAAACATATGGTGCTGCGGTAGCGTTGTCGCCTCACAGTAAGACGTTGTCCTGTTCGATTCTCAGCTAGAGCGTCTTTTGTGTGGAGACATGCGTGAATGTGCATACCTTCATTGAAGGTTGTGCATCAAGGCCGGCAACTCAGCACATCAAAATCAACTGCCAATCATTAGCGGACCTGAGTTCCGCTGTGGCGACCCCTAACCGGGAAAAGCCAAAAGACACAACATTATAAACATATGCAAATGTACATATAACAAATACAATAAAACAATAACAAAACTATTTACAATGTTAACATTCATCCATGATGAACAATGATTTTATCCATGAGAAGTTATCAGTATTTGTTCAAAATGTTTTTCAATTTTTGTCATGCTATTTTTTTATGAGTAATGTTACGAGTTCTATAACACATGGTTTGCAGTTTTTTTTTTACAAACAACTTTTGCTAAATTAATAAATTCTTTAAACATCAAATCTTGTTTACTTTTCCAGTTCAAAGTAATAACTTTTCTGGCAATTGCAAGAATTGACCCGAGTTACTGAATCTGAGATTTAGGTATTACATTAGGTATAGGAACTTTGAATAGGATTAGTGAGTTAGAAACATGACAGTTAGACCATAAAGCCTTTACAAAATATCTGAAGTCTTTCCTGTATTGAACAACATTTCTACATTCAATGAACATGTGGACCCAGTTGGCCTCTAAAAATTCATCACATTTCCAACATTTACTTTCACTGTTTTTGAGTATAAGATTTATTTTATGTGGAGTATCGAAACTCCTATTCATAAATTTCCATGTATACAATCTGGAATATAATGAAGAAGAGGTACCATACCTAGATTTCAATAACAGTTTTTTTGGATTAATCAGATATTTGTTCTCTATTAATCTTTACATAGTAATTCCAAAAATCTGAGTCAAACCTTAGAGTGTTTTCTTTTAGTATTTTATAGATAGGTGAGATACTTAATTTTTGATCATCTGTCTTTTCAAGACACCTAATAAAAAGCTGGATCAAGCTAGGTATACATTCAGTCTCTAGGTTGATTGATACTCTTATAAACTGCCATAATGAGTGTATAAACAACCAACTGTCTTGACTATTATCAAATAACATAGAAGAGAGTTTAGTGGTTTAATACACCCAAGCAGATGGACAATACAGTTACAACTGCTGAATCCTACACAAATGCACTCTATAAGCATTTACACGAGTGCATGGATCATGCTATCCCAAACAGAACCAAGACGCTATCCTCCAAAAAAAGGAAGCCAATCTGGTGGTCCCCTGCCATAAACAAACTACAATAGAAGGAAGAAACTGTTTCAAAAGAGAGTAAAATCCCATGAGTGGAGGAGTACCACAGAGTTCCATCCTGGGACCTCTCCTGTTTGGTATCTACTTCTCTGAAGTACAGGCTAACACAGAAGGCCTCTGGCTAATGAAGTTCGCAGATGACTGCAAACTAGGAGACACAGTCAAGTCCCTAAATGATGTGGACATCCTACAGAAGGGCCTCGGTGAGACAGATGCCTGGTGTCAGAGCCATGGCCTCAAGCTCAATGCCAAAAATTGCAGTGTCATCCCCTTTGGTAAAAACTCTGTATCCATGAACTACCACATAGGCAGCAATCTACTTAACACCAAATGTGTGATAAGAGACCTTGGGACCCAGGTGGACAGTAGTCTCTCCTTTGATAGTCACATCACCACTTTAGTCAGGAAGTCCTTCTATGTGGCACACCTCATCATAAAAGGGTTCTCATCCAGGAAAAAAGAGGTCATTGTTCCCCTCTACCCGACACTCATTAGACCCATTATAGAGTACAATGCCCCTTTTGGAATGTACCTCACAAGACACCTGCAGCAGCTGGAAAGGCCACAGAAGTACCTCACAAAAAGGATTACTGGCCTCAAACAAATGCCCTACACTGAACGCCTCAAAAATCTCCAGCTTTACTTCGTAGCATATCACTTACTCCTAGTTGATCTCTGCCTAGCATATAAAGCTATGTCAAACCCAGAGCTGTTGGACATGCTAAACCTAAAGAAATCCCAATCCCTCCAAGCTACATGCTCTAGGGACCTAAACCTTGTCACCACAATAAACAGGACATGCTGGAGGGATAGATTCCTGTCCCAGAGACTTCCCATACTCTGGAACAAGCTACCCATCTATGTCAAGCAAAGTTCTTCATTAGCACTCTTCATGAAAAATCTTGATAAGTGGATGGGAAATAGGAAATACACCCGGGGATCACTTCTGTGTCTCGCCCGATAGTGGCACAGGAAAATAACTTTCTTGGGTGGCGTAAGCCAGGGAACCTTGTTGGCTAGGCTTACGTAGGCCCTTGGGCCGATAGCCTAGTACCTACCTATGAACCTATGAATACTCTTATTTTCAATAAACTGATGCCAGCATATCAAGTTATTTTCCTTTAATTTTTGCATCACATTGATGTTGAAAGAATCTAAGCAATCAGGGGACTATGCTATAGGGAATATAAGAAATAAGTCTAAAAGTTCTTTTTCCCACTCTCTCTTTTTTTTAAGGTACCAAGATTTTATTCTACCATATATATATATATATATATATATATATATATATATATATATATATATATATATATATATATATATATATATATATATATATATATATATAGATAGCTATATAAACTTTAAAGGTGTCCCATAGTATAGTATCAGTCACTTCACCATTATTATTTGTTTCCATAAACATGTCTATTTCTTTCATTATCCATTCCCTAAAGTCTTTTAACATAGTTATGCAAGCAGGAATTCCCTGTAGAAATCTTAAATCATCTGTATGCATAGTTAATGTAAAGTTTGTAGTATTATGGTCTGAAAGTGGAAAAGTCATTATAGTTACTTATTTTTGAGTATATATTATTTGATACAAAGACCTTATCAATGTTTGTTTGTGTACCAGACCAATATGAATAGTGAGCACACAATAAGGAATAATGTTCTTTTAGACCATGTATATCTTTAATGTTCATATTGTTTATAAAGTCCTCTTCTTGGCTTGAGATGTTAGTTTTATTTTACCATTTTTAGAAATATCATTGCCTGATAACAGGCAGTTAAAATCACCTGTTGCTATAATTTCCCTTTTTGCATTTAAAGTAATCAGGTCCAGATATTTGTCAACATATTTAGTACTTAGTCCTGGTATCCAGTATGTATTAAAGTATAATACTTCCTATTGATTTCCAAAATAACCATGCTTACTATCCCATATTTATCTGAAATTGTATCTATAATTCTTGGCATAGTATAAGTATTTTTCCATATAATAAGAGTGCCCCTTCTCTTAGTCTTAAAACATGAATCAGCCAGGATGGTATAGCCATTAAAAGATCATTTTTGTAGGTCTTTTTTTAATAGATGGGTTTCCTGTAAAAAGATGATCTGGGCTTTATGCATTTTGATATATTTAAGCAAACCAGCTCTTCTGACATTATTGTTCAAACCATTAATATTTAATGATAAACATTTATAAGCCATTGACTATAATGTGCATGTTGTTACTTACTGAAACACCTTTATTCCGTGTTGACTTGAAATCTACTGTAAACGTACTTATTATGGATGCATAAAGTTTATTAAGTACTACTTTCAAAAACCCAAAACTATTTACAAACACATACATGAAACGTAATCCTCCGTGTAAGACTAACCAAGTCTTACTCAGAGACTGCCGTCTAAGACTATGACGTCAGTGCGTCATGCATATTCATGAGGGTGTGCTGACTCAACTGGAAGGCTAACACGGAGCGTGTAAGACTGCAGGGGGCGTGTCAGACTGCCGAGCAGTCCAAATATCCACACCCCTGCAACTATATAAATGTGAAAATGACAAGTGCAATGAGCAAGTCCGCTGAAATGTACATATAGAAAACACTACACAGCGCCACATACTAAACCCCGTTGTAATTGTAAAATGTAAACTATTTATTTTTTTTTATAATTCCCGATATAGCTGCCTGTATTTGCGCGTGTTTGCGCGGGTGTGCCCATTGCTTAGCTACAGTTAGCAATTTCGACATCGAAGAGCATAATAAGAAATGTTTACGCAAATTAAGCCAAATAGCAATAGTGTAGTGGTAGAGCCTTCGCACAAAGAGGAGGCATTCCCGGTTCTAGTCCCACCACTCCCCTTTCTATTTTATGTTTTAAATTAGTATATACAATAATTCCTGACATATATGAATGAAATTTTAGTAAAAAGCATTGAAATGGCCTATGTATTAGTGAACAAAACGTATATATATATAAATATAAGAAGGTGAGCAGCATTAATGATAGTGACATATAATTGCCCATAGCTAAGCAGCGTTGTACCCAGAGCAATATAGTTGCCCATAGCTAAGCAGTGCTTTACCTAGCACAATATAGTTGCCCATAGCTAAGCAGTGCTTTATCTAGTGCAATAGGTTTGCGTGGAGCTGTGCACCGCGCTAACCAGCGCACCGTTGGGCAACGTCGGGCAACGTGGAGCAATGTACAGCAACATTGAGCAAAGTCGCCTAAACACAGCCACACCCCCTAGCCTGTCTGGACAGTAGTAAAATAAAAAGCAATGACAAGGCTTGAACCAGGGACACTGCGCACCATAATCAAAGTACTGAACCTCTAAGCCTTGACAGCTTAGCATAAACATGCACTGTTAACATACATATACTTATAAATGGAAATTTAACTATTGCTAAGCAGGTTTGCTGTTAGCTGAGAATTTTCAAAAATGGCCAATTACAAATAAGTGCGGGAAATGAGGCATATTTAAGCTCCATAGGCAGGAATACTCACCATAACTGATTGTAGCTCCCATCTGCAGTTAGAATGGCCAGTGCTGGAGAGGGTACTTACTTTCGAGTGCAATGCTGGAGCATTGAGGAGTCAAAATACATGGTTTGGTTCCTTGTCCACCATCATGAGTCAAGACTACTGCAGGACTAGTTTCAAGGGACGGAGTACAAAGCAGAGGCTTGGAACCAGTTAGCTCATGATCTCATCAGTGCCACAGGTGTCCCTCGGACTGGTGAGCAGGTCCATCACCACCATGCAGACCTGAAGAGACAGAAGCAGGACCGACTGAACCGATGGATACAGGAGGCCCGTGACATGCAAGATGCCCCACTACTGAGTAGGTAGCCATGGAATGAAGTATGTAAGAAATGCTATTGTAGTCTATATAATGCATAGGTATGTCTCAATATCCCTTCATTTACTTCACAGCTGCAGGTGTCCGTGCTGCGAATCAGCAAGCCTATGCAGATAGGCTGCTAAGTCTGTGCCACCAGGCAGGTTAGTAATTATTCTGCATGCATTGTTATATAAAATAAGTGAGACAGCCTGAAAAAAAGTGTTGTAGCCCAATAATAAAGCCATAAAATGCCCTGAATAATTTCTCTGAATGTACTGTTATATAAAATAAGTAAGAAAGCCAGAAAAAGAGTGTTGTAACCCATTAATAAAGGTAAAATAAGTCCTGAATAATATCTCTGCATGTACTGTTACATAAAATAGGTGAGCGAGCCTGAAAAAGAGTGTTGCAACCCATTAATAAAGGTATAATATGTCTTGAATAAGTCTTCTGCATGCACTGTAATATCAAATAAATGAGAGAGCCTCTAGAAAAGTGTGTAATGTAATTAATAAAGGTATAATACCTGGAGTGTGTCCATGTCACTTACTTTGAAATGTTGTTGTACTCTTGCATTATATAAATAGTACTGGTGTATTAAGCGCTGTCAACCCACAGTTGGGCAGTCCCATATAAAGTGGATGAAGGGAGTGCCAGTAGCTGTAAAGCATAAATACAGTCCTCAACAGTTGGTTAATGGCTGACATGCATAGGTAAATCTGGCACATGAGCAGCTTGTTAATGTGTTCCCCAGAAATGTGAGTGTGCTGCTAGAAATGTAGGGGGCTGTAGAAATATAACTGGAAATGTCACGTGAACACATCCAGATATGCAGATATATAAATATAAATAAAATATATAAATATGTAGCAGTAACATCTGCATCCTGGACAGTTTGTATGTCAGATATAGGTCAGGTATATAATGAACTAGCCAAACCCATTACACAACCGAATGCACGTTACCTAGTGTAATAATACATGTAGGGGATATACACCTGCAGTCAGTAGGAATGTAGTGTAAACTAAAAGTACATATAAGATGTTAATGAAGGTATCTTTTTGCACCCTACTGAATGTGCATAAACAATGCAATTCCACACCTCAATGGGTATGTCTAATCTCAAAACATTTGTTGGGACATATGTCCTATTGCTCTATAAATATCTGCATTTACTTTGATACATGTGCCCTGTTCAAACACCACAATCTTGGTGGCCTGTTGCCACCAATCATTCCTGCATGCTGTTGGAATGTCCACTGTTGTTCAATATATGCATGCGTTGTGCTTGCTGTTCAACTGTTGGAACCCTGGTGTATTGGGTTAATGGGAATATTACTGCATGCAGTTACAACTAATTTGGAATGCTGTTGTCTATGTTGTCATTAAATACCCCTAAACATAGAACGTATGGGAAGGCCGGTCCCAGCAGACCCACCTGTCCCTCCTCAGCAGGTCTGGTGCCCAGCCCAGGCCCCCCTCCTCCGTTGGTCCTGTGCCACCTTCGGGTAGAAGTGCTGCAGGGGATGGGGCTCGTCCCCCCATGCAAGTGTGGGTGGAGAAGAGCCACCTGTCACCTTCTGAAGGGTCCGGGCTGTGGTGCATAGAGAGATTCAGTGTTCAGTCACTGATCCCCTACGCCAGCTCGAGGCAAAAGTGGCGCAACTCATGGGTGAGCCTGCCACTCCTATGCAGCCCCCAGCACAGCCACCCTCCAGGCTGTGAAGGTGCAGTGGTGACTGCCAATGGGTGGGGATCTCAGTTCCACTGTTACCATCTGTGGGCTCATGGGCTTGTGATTTCCAAACATCCTTCCCCGTCAATTGTATTCACCCACCCCATGTGTCATATTCCACCCCTGAATACGTCTTGTTTGTCTTGTCTGTTTACCTCCCCAACCTACCTCCCACAACATACCTACTTCCCCTACCTCACATTCCACTCTCACCTGAAAAAAAAAAAAATGGTCAATCTGCTCCCGCAAAAAAACCATGCCCCATACATAGCTGCCCATTTCGCACACATGTCCACTGGACATGTAAACTGATAATTATAATTGGCAGTACAACATACTTTGTTGTTCTCACCCCTCTGTCAGGGGTGGAAGGTTTCAAATTTCGCTCCAAATTTCTAGCATATGCACAGCTGTTGCTGGTAAAGAAATGGGCAGCTATGGACCTTCCCTACACCCGTCCTGCACATCCCGAGCTGATTTCCCTATTGTCTTTCCCTCTTTGTGCCCCCTTTTTCACCACTTTCCTATCTCCCCATTTTCTTTTCTTTCAAAGAAATGAGCGCGGGGGTTAGTGGGAGTAAGCACTTTTAAACAGTAGTTAGCAGGTTTGCGCGAGTGTGCGCTTGTGTGTGCTTAGCTAAGTATTGCTAAGCGTCGCGCAAACCGACGCAAACCCGCTTACAACTGCTTAAATGTGACTTAGTCACTCGGCATGGCAGGGCCCTTTTTCTGCTGAGCAGCAAAATAAAACACCTCCGTCAGTCTCGAACCCCAGACCTTGGACACCCTACACTACATGAAGTACCACAAAGCCACAGTAGCCATACAACAAGTTGGTGCTGTAATAAATATATCATGCATTACAATGAGTGAATGTAAAGGGAAAATAGGAATGCCATAACACAAATCTTGTTCTGTGGATCTTTACCAGCAGTTGTTGTGGAATTGCATGACATGACTGTGAAAAGAGAACCAGCCATTCTAGCAGGAAATAATGTTACAGTAGCACTTTACACACCCCACACAGTATCAGAGCAGGATAAACACTAGCATATTTGAATAGGGCAGAGGCCATACTTCCTAGCTGTGACTGCTTGTCAGGGATGTCCCTGATTCATAAACAAATGTTAGCCGTGTCCCTCTGAATCCCTCTGAAAAGTACTGATGTTAGGCAGAAAAGTGGGAAATTACACTTAATGAATAGTGTCAATAAGGAAGAGTAGACACTGCTTGCACGTCAGAAAGGGTGTATTAATATATATGCTGTGATTCTCCCACAGTCTCAACTTAATGTCTGTAATATATTACAGGTGTACCTCACTTATATGTACCTTCCCTGAGGCTGTTCAAATATATTCCTGAGTGTATCAGAGGCCTGGCAGAGGCAGAAACACACAGGCGTATTAGCTTTTCTTCTGTTACACACTCTGCAAATAGCTTTGGAAGGAGTCCCACAAGCATACCTTTATGTAGGAGTACAACACAGAAATATCAACAGATGTAGCCACGTACTGGTAGCAACCAACTGTGACAATGCCAATGTTCCAGTGCTGAAAAGACCGGTGTGGTGCACAGACAAAGAATAATAGGCTAACCTCTGGCTACCATCTGCATATGTCCACAGGTGGGAGCTACGCAGACAGACTACTTGCCTTGATAGACTAACAGGTACACAGCAACCCTGTATGTTCAGCAAGATAAACACCACACAATCATAAATAATGCTCTCTGTACTTCTGCGCCCCTACCCAAAAGAACAATATAACTGTGTATTCAGGCTCTACCAAGGATGTAGGTAGGCATACTCAGTACTGCAATTTGTCCAGTTGTCTTGAGCAGCCTGTGCTAATGTCAACACAAAAAAACACAAACTGTTCAGAAGTGAGTAAATTAATATTTACAGTATAGTAGTTCACAAACAGTTAATGTGCCTGAAGAATACATTGAAATAACTACTTTAGTATGGCAGTTAATTGTCTAATTAGAAAAGAAAGTACATACTCCCATGTATCTTGTGTTAACATTTGGAGGGGTGAGTAATATTCTACACTGACAAGTGTGTACTAGAAGCAGCAACAGTCAGGTTTGAGTACAACATGCAAATCACTGGCTACAACCCTAGCTTCAGATATAAGAAGTATACCAACCTTCTGACTGACACAACGGTGTCCATAGCAAACAAGCATTGGCCCCACCTTGGAAAGCTGAAAGGGCTACGCCTACCCAACTTAGCATTTTATAGCAGTGGGCTGATATGACAGTGAGTGTTGCAATTACCACACAGCAGGCTGCATGCAATTACTAAATGGTGGGCACCATTTGGTGCAGAGGCCATCACATGCACATGTGCAGATACCTAGAAAAGCAGGCTGTACTTCCTGTCCACACATGCAATAATATCATTGCAGCAACAGAGAGAGAGACAGAGACAGAGACACAGACAGAGACACAGACAAAGACAAAGAGACAGAAACAGACACAGAAAAAGAAAGAGCAACATCAACAGACAGAAAAAACCCAAAAAATATATATATTTCCTTTAAAAACAGACGGAATAGAGAAATACAATTGAAAGGTATGTAACACATATGTATTTGCTGGCATGTAGAAGATGTTTTTGAAGAGTACTCTACATACTGTGAATCATTGATATGTGGCAGCAGTACGTATCTATATGTATGTGTACATGTGCATAGGGCAAGGGAAATACTGCAACTGTTTGTGAAGGGTGTATGTATATATATATATATATATATATATATATATATATATATATGTATATATATATATATATATATATATATATATATATATATATATATATATATTGTTGAAGGTTGTTATGTGCATATTTCTATGTAGGTTGTAGTGTGTGGCAAAGAAAACAGCATGCAGTGCTGGTATATGACATGTCCTGGTTAAACGCTGTGGGTATGCTTCATCAGTTTTGCAGTGTTGCAGCCAGTTAGGCCTGCTAAAGCTACATGGGCCGAGGACACCTTCAATGCATTCTGCACAACACTGTGCAATATTATTACATAACTGTATAACTCACAACTGTCACAATTGATATTCCCACCATGAAAAGTGGACTGTATATGTGCCTATATGTACAGCTATATGTACAGCAATGGATGTTTATATGTATGTGTGTATGTATGTGTATATATATATATATATATATATATCTATATATATCTATATATATATATATATATATATATATATATATAGAGAGAGAGAGAGAGAGAGAGACGGGGTCATACTTACTGTGACAGGTGCCTGGTGACCAAGGCATGGACTGAAGCTCAGTGTTGACACTGCAGTGCCATCCCTTCTTGCCAAAACATTGTACCCATTAACTACCATATAGGTGGTAGTCTACCTAACACCGAAGGTGTGATAAGGGAACATGGGACACAGGTGCACAGTAGCCTCCCCTTTGATAATCACAGTGCCACACTAGTCATGTATTCTGTCTACGTGGTACACGTCATCACAAAAAGTGTGTCATCTAGGGAAATATAGGTCAGTGTTCCCTCTCTACTCATCACACTTAAAACCCAATATAGAGTACAATGCCCCATGTGGTATGTACCTCACATGACAACTACAGCAACTGGAAAGGCCACAGACATACCTCACAAAGAGTAATACCAGCCTCAAACAGATGCCCTATTGCAGACCGACTCACAAAACCACAGCTAGAATGTGTTGCATACCACCTACCCAGAGGTGACCTCTGCCTAACATACAGAGCTATGTCACACCCATAGCTGTTGGACATCCTCCAAGTAAACATATTACAATCCCTCCAAGATACACGCTGTAGGGCCCTAAACCTTGTCAGCTCACTAAACAGCACATGCTGGAGGGATAGATTCCTATCTCAGAGACATGCCATACTCTGGAACAAACCACCTATCAATAGCAAACAAAGCTCCTCGTTAGCAGTTGTCATACATACTCCTGATGATTGGTTGGGAGATAGGAAATACACCACGGGAATCACCTCTGTGGCTCTGGTTGAAAGGGGCAAGTGAAATTAAATTACATGTGTGTCAAAGGCCAGGGTAGCATATGGCTAGGCTGCTGTAGGCCCTAGGGCCAATAGCGTATTACCTACCTATTACACGATGCACACACACATGTACTTAGTGCAATAATTGCTATGTGAGGTTGACTGAGTGTGATGGTGAATGTGTTGGTGAATGTGTGCAAGGTCTGTAAAGGTGTGATAGCTTAGTGTGAAATTGTTTCTGTCATGTTAGTTTGTGTCCTAGCTGTGATCCCAGCAAAAGATGTGTATGCTATTGCTAGGCAGAAAAAGTAGTATGGCGCATGGTTTGACCTAGCCCCTTGTTGTCAACTGTGGTGTCCCATTGTTGGCTAAAGCAATGCATGTATGCTTAGTGAGTAGTACTGCTGGTGAATCCAACTCCCATATGAACTGTAGTACTACCTGAAGCTGTAGGTCTAAACAGTACAGTATGGTGTATGTTCACATTGCTTGGAAACACTGTTTTGTGCGTTCCCTGTAGTCCTCACAGATTACATACCTCAGGCATAAGGTTTTGTAAGTAGTGACACACAGTACTGTATGGTACACAGGTAAAGCTCATCTGGGTTGGCATACATTTGTGTGGTGTATGTATGTCTGATGTGTGTGTAATTATGCCTGTACCATGCCCTCAATCATATGTGTGTTACAGGGTATACGTGTGTATCTAGCAACATGTATAGTCTAGTACAGCAGTATGCCACCTATATTAACAACTGTGCACATATGTTAGGCAGGGGTTTGGCATCAACAACTAGGGTGGTATACTGGTAAAACTGTAACTGTACTTTACATTCATTGCAATGGATGACATCTTTCTTTATGCATTAACTTGATATATACCTCCTGTGGCTAGGTGGTGCATTGTGTCACATACAGTGTGCCATGTACTAGTGTATAGTCTTACATACTGGCTTCTCTTTGCTGCTGTGCAGAACATGGTTTGATATATAGAGCGTGCCAAGCACTGTCAGCCAGTTGTGGCCCGAGCAATAATATGTGGTATTGAACGTGTGTATCCTCTGACAGCCAATCGGATGCTATATATCGCAATTAATTGATATCTGTACTTTAGAATGTTAAGTGTGCTACATGACTTGCTCACACATCTTGTTTAATTGTCTTCCAGGGGCATGGCCCACCAATGCAACCCATGTTATACAGCTGCAGAGGAACAGGAAATACACAGCAGCCTAGTGCAGCACTACACCCTGCTGTTCTCTAGAACCAGCCAGGACCAGCATGAGCAGACTGCACTGTGGCAAGATCTTGTTCATCGGGTAAATGACATAGGCATGCATAACCGGACATATGAGCAGGTACGCCATCACTGCAGTGATTTAATTAGACATGTCCGGTGGCGTGCGTCTAATATCCATAGACAACAGCTTGCCACAGGTGGCAGGGTAGCCATTCATCCCCCCTTCACCAGAGTGGAGGAGCTGCTCATAAGCGTGGTGGCTCCTGGCCAACAGGAACAGCAACATACATGTGTCATCATGGAGGCCGGAGCAACCCAGCATGTTGACATGGAGCGTGCAGGTAACATGCCCTATCTGTAGATTACTGTTACCTGTATTGGTAGATTATGCATATGTGAGATGTGTACTGTGTGTTTAGCAGTTGTGCTGCACAGTGTTGTGCAATAATGATATTTGGAATATAATATGTACGCCTGTGACTGTCGACTGTTGTACTACTGTAGTTTAGCAAACTCACAGTAGCAATGCCACAGTTGTGGCCACTGACAAACTGTCTCATATTCTTGTAGGTCCCTCTGGTGTGACAGCAAGGCAGCCGGTCGATGCTGGTGAGTGTGTTATAAATTTAATATTGCTAATGAAATGTGCCTGTCATAGGTGAGGTGTAGGCCATGTACACGTAACACACCTATGCATAATGCATGCTGTGCATGTTTGCTGTGAGACTATGTACATCTCAGTAATGACAGTAGCTGCCTCAATCACATGCAATACACAGAGCATCACACACAATTGTGGCAACACCGTACTGGACACTGGATAGGCATAGTTGATACACATGTACACAACATACACAACTTTGTCATACGCAGTACACCTTAACATGCTACACATGGCGTATCCAGACACCCGCTGTAAGGTCACACTTCAGTATCCCACATGTCATCCACACAGCACACATAATATACCTGAGAGGTAGAGGCCTATCATGGGGCTGTGCGACACTCTTCAACACATAACACATTCATGTTAGGCAATGGTCCCTATCGGGCACCTTACAAACCCATGTAACAAGTGGCTGTGTAATTGTGAATATAGCCACGGTACTGCAGTTCAGGTACAGCATGCTAGGTGGCGGTCTGGCACACATTAGTAGCCCTGAGTGACCACATGATGCATGATGATGATGGCTCATGGTACTACACCCCATCCAGTTACAGTGACCACAGTACTACATATAGCAGTCATTGCTATGCACGTCATTGTTGTGTGTGTGCAAACATATGCACCTATACACAATATGCATAGCAATCACCATTTATACAAAGTGACACATATATGTCTTGTAATGCTGTTGAGTGTATAGGTCACATGACACACATTGGGTATGTGTGATGTTTAATGTTGCAGTCATGTTGTAGCATGCCATGTCATGGCTAGCACTGGCATGTCCACAATATGTCCTACACTCACCATAACCACTGTACAATGGCAATGATGAGCAATGGTATTCCATCACGTATACATGCACCACTCATTCTGTGTGTATACATAGCATGCATGTGCTAAACCTGTGTCCACAATTATCTGCTGCAGACACTGTAATAAGAAATGGATATCTATGTGACACACAGATACACATCCAGCCATGGTATGTATACCGGTGAGTGATGGTGCACAGGACATTGCAGACCTTTTAATACTTGCACAGCAATGTTGTGTCCATGTACACATTACGTTCCAGGGTGAGGCCAATCACTGAACAACAACACACATGCATCAAAGCCATGTATACTGTTATTAACAAGGGCTGTCTACACTTGCACTGCATGGTCTTGAGCAAAAAAATTTCTGCATGCTGACACATGTGATATGACTGTTTGCCTTGTGATACTGTAACCCACCTTCAACCACTATTAAGTATGTTTTGTATTGCTGGTGGTGTGTGTGGGTATCTGCTGTAGTGAGAGTGTATTTGTGTGCATGTGTGCATGTGTTCATGTGTGCATGTGTTCATGTGTGCATGTGTGCATGTGTTCATGTGTTCATGTGTGCATGTGCGCCTACATCATGTACAGGTTGTAAAGTGTGTTTCCTGTCTCCCTCGTACAGGTGCTGTGTTAGGGCTGGTTCACTGCAGCAGGGAAACTGATGTCACTGAGCCACATAGTGATAATGAAGATAGGTGTGTTGAGGCACAGGTGTGTTTGCCAGGGTCTGTCATTGGGCCACCAATTGACAGTACACAGCTGTCCACCCCATCCATGCATACAGTCATACTGTCAATACATCCATCACCAATGCCCATAGCTGAGGGAGAGCATACGATGGCATTGGACAAGACAGTGTAGTATATATGGCACATGCATCCCAACACAGCAGCCATACCCAGATGTCTGGAAGGGTACCACATAGGCAGATGACCAGGGGTTCTCGTAGGAGCACTGCTGCTCATCATGCCACTGGCAGATGCACCACAGGTCTGACAATGTCACGCATGTTCCAGGCTGTCATGGAGGCATAGGCACATATGGAACGGTACACCAGACAGGGACTAAGGGCACAGAGGGCACATAACACCACCATCATTGACAGTGTCCGTGACCTAGCAGGTGCCATCCGTCATTACACCGAGGTCACTGATAGACATTGGGGAGAAACATTAGATATCCTCTGCAATGTCATGTCCATGTGTCAGGACAGTGCGGGATGGTTGAGACATCGATGTGGACATATGCCAGCAACATCAGCAGCTGGCAGTCGCCACAGATGTCCCTCAAGCCACAGCTGCTCCCGTAGTACCAGTACCAGCCCCAGCAATGTTGGGAATGGGCTGTCCATAGAATGTCCTAGAAGACCAGGTGCACATAGCTCTGGACAGTCCCAGCAGGGACCTGTGTCCAGTGTACATCCATCCAACTCTGGGGATAGTACCCAGTCTGGCTTAGTACCTGATAGTGTCAGTAGCACTCCTGCCAGGCACAGGTACCATATCCATGGCCAGAGATGGTGATATGTAAAGCCCCGCAGGTACAGTCCGCGGCTGTCCCACAAATACCTGTATATGGCAGCCACATGGTGAAACTGTGTGCATGCAGACACACACACATACTCCAGACACCTAGGGCTAACACATACCCACACACATTACAACAACATTGGCCCATTACAGTATTCTTGCCCCACACACACACACACACACACACACACACACACACACACACACATGCATACATGTCAATTGGATGGCTCACTGTAGGCCTCTGGCAAACCAACACACCCTGAGCATATGATGAAACCTGTGCCATCTCCTGTCATCTGTAACATCGATGCAGGAACAGGCTACCATGGTGTTGATGCACAGGGTGTCTATATAGCAGTATAGCAATGTTAGCATGTTGTCAGCAGTAGAGTGTAATTATATGCTTGAAGGTGTAGCTGAGCAGGCATGATGCATTAAAGCTATGATTGTCATTGTAGTGTTGTTTACACCAGTGTTGGTTCCAATTGTGTATTGTCTGGCCACGTGCCACTTGGCTGATGTGTGCAGTATTGGCAGCATGGTTAGAGAGTGGACAGTATGTGTGGGATGTGTGTAGCACATATTTGCAGGTGTACAGTTTTGAACATGGTGGAGGTGCACTGTCTGCATGTACATGCATAGTGGACACATGGCCAGGGTGACATGCTCTGTATTACACAGTAACACTCCATAGTTTCTATTGGTGGCCAGTATGCATTGTACTACAGACATTCCGGAACCTGACTACACATGTGTGTATGACATGGTTTGACACTGTGCTGTGGGTGATACTGTTACTATCTGTCATTGTTTTGCATTCTGGTAGTATACATCACTTCAACAGCCTGACCATAACCAATCGTTAGATGATGTCTTGACAACCGTCACACAGATGTAGGACACACAGCAACATTTGGATCCTTCAGGTACTATACAATGCCAGTAACCACTGGTATTCACCTGCACCCATTACTGAGACCACTCCTGTTTAGCATATATCTCTCTTAGGTACAAGCAATCACAGTAGGGATATGTCCGTCCACATCTGGTAATGCATACTGTGGCCTATAATGCATTCTCCAGATGACACACACATCCTCCACAAGGGTATCATACAGACAGATGCCTGTTGTCAAACCCATGCTGTAAAGCTATAAGCCAAACTAAGCATAGTCATCCACCTTTACGGAACATATTATCCCCAGAGTACCACATAGGTAGTAGCCACCAACATAATGAACAGGTACCGATGTGTACATGCAACCAAGTGTTATGTCATCTCTCCTTTGTTAATCACATTTCCAAAGGTATTTTAGAATCCCTTGGTGGATCAGATAAGCAATAAGGGGTCTGCATGCATATCCACATAGGTTGTTCTACACCTGTTATGAATAGTCATCATTGACAGACCTTGCTGCGTTTGAACAGGTCTGACATATACCTCGGCCATAGACCATCACTCACACATTCCAATAGGAACCGTAATGACTTTGTGTGACACAGATGACCTAGGCCAGGGATCACTGCAGTGGCTGGCCTTGTCACAAGCATACAGATGTGACCTAAGGTCTGGGAAGCAGCAGCACAGTCTGGCAAGGATGACAGCTGTGTTCTTGGAGAAAGCATGGTTCCCACACATGCAATCATTGAGGTAACATGTACAGATATGTAATTGCCACACAGCCAGCTCACATGTGCAATGCATACTGATATGTCATACAGTGGTAAAAGCAAAACCCACAACACATTGACCAACAGTGTCATACACATACACTCACCAAGTGCAGGATTCAAGCCCCTACCTAACTACTTTATGACACTTGAGGAGTACGCATCAACACGACGCACTATGCATATTACTAGGAGTTCTATTTTCCACAGGTATACTTGTAGGATGGTGACATCATCAGACTTGACAAAGGTTAGATTACCACTTTTGAGGTGTTTCACTACTCTCCTAAAAGGTTGTTCCTTCCCAAGGAGCCAATACACAAACACACAGTTGTTCAGTTCAGGATTCAAACCCCTATCTAACTACTTCATGATATTAGAGGAGTATGCATTAACATGAAGCATTATATATATTACTGAGAGCTCTCTTTTCCACAGGTATATTTGTAGGATGGTGACATCATCAGACTTGACAAAGGTTATATTACCACTTTTGAGGTGTTTCACTACTCTCCTAAAAGGTTGCTCCTTCCCAAGGAAACCACACACAAATACACAGTTGCCCAATGCAGGATTTAACCCCCTACCTAACTACTTCATGATAGTAGAGAAGTATGCATTAACACGATGCGCTATACATATTACTGGGAGTTCTTTTTTCCATAGGTATATTTGTAGGATGGTGACATCATCAGACTTGACAAAGGTTAGATTACCACTTATGAGGTGTTTCATTACTTTTCTAAAAGGTTGCTTCTTTCCAAGGAGACCACACACAAGCACACAGTTGTCCAGTAGAGGATTCAAACCCCTATCTAACTACTTCATGATAATAGAGTAGTACGCATTAACACGACATGCTATACATATTATTGGAAGTTTGATTTTCCACAGGTATATTTGTAGGATGGTGACATCATCAGACTATACGAAGTGTGTTACATTAGGTGACATTAGATGACCTACATTGAAGGAATGTCTAAACACTTTGGCCATGTGATCATCAAAGGTGAGTTTACTATCTACCTGTGTCCCCAGGGCCATAATGACTTTCTCCGTACATGCTGGATTACCACCTATGTGGTAATTTGTGTGCACTTTGTATTACCCAAAGGGGATGACTATGCATTCTTTGCCATTCAGCTTGAGGGCATTGTTTTGACACCAGGTATCTGTCTCTGTAAGACACTTCTGGAGGATGTCTGTGTCAACTTTACAGTCAATTATGGACCACAGTTTCCAGTCATCTGCAAACCTGTTCAGCCTTACACCTGCCATGCTTGCCTGTACCTCTGAGCAGTATCGACTAAACAGGTGGTGTCCCAGGACCAAGACCTGTGTGATGCCATTTGTGACTGGCTTAGAGTTGGACATGGCACCTGCAACTATGAACATGTGTATTTGATCTGTGAGCCACTTGACTACCCATCCTGTGACATAGTTGTTCATGTTCAAGCTGGTACACTTGTCCATGATGACAGAGTGAGGAATGGTGTGGTAAGCCCTTAGTGAGGTCCAGGTGGGCTGTGTGGACTACTTTCACCTCCATCTATGTTCATGGTAACTGTTTTAAATAAGTCAACTAGGTTTGGGAGCCAGCAACTGCCTTTAACAAGGCAAAGTTGTGTAGAGTCGAGTGTCTGGAGATCTCCAATGTCTCAGTGTATGGGTTCCATGATGATTTGCTCAATAGCTCTGTAGACCAGGCTGAGTACACATGTTGGGCAATGGTTTCCAGGTTCTGTTTTAGCACATCCTTTGTGGAGCTGGATGACTGTTAGTGTATGCCATTCTTTGGGTACATAGCCTGTGGTATGCTTGAGTCTGGACAGTGAATGTAGGTGAGGGTGTAGTTCCTTATGGGCCTAGTGTATGACGCAGCCTGGGACAACTTACAGTCACACTGATGCTATGTTCTTAGCTTTGGTGAGGGCTGTCTTTACCTGCATGTCCATGACGTCTGGGTCTCTGCATCCTTCTGTGATGGACACAGGCCCTTTTGGGGGTGATGGGGGAGAGTTTACACTGAACTTGTCCCCCTGGGTGTGGGCAATGGAAGTTGGTTTGGTGTATGTCATTACTTTTTTCAGTAGCTGACAGCATATTTGGAAGTTGACACCTACATGTCTGGTATAGCTACTGAAGGCTTTGTGGTTGTTATTCTTACATTCCTTGGCAATTTGTCTTTAGAAACTGTCCTTGGATTATTTTATGAGCGATCATTGTTTCATCCTAATAATGATCAGTGATGCCTTTCCTTTAGTGAAGTTGGCTCTATCAGGTGTTAGTTTCCTCATTCTGTTGTCTAGCTTATTTATGGGCAACAACCACCAGATTGTTTTCTTATTTTTGGAGGAGTGCATCTTGGTTTTATTTGTGATGTCTCGATCCATGCATCCCTGTAGATGCTCATAGGATGCACTTGTAAATGATTTGGCAGATTGTATACCATCATCCTATAGCAAGAGGGCTTTGGAACTTTCCACTTTGGTCTTGGGAAGTGTGCAGTTTGCTTTTGAAAATGTCTTTACAGTGGTTTCATTGACTGGTGTGGGGTCGGGATGTGGATGTCCAGTGTGATGACTTAATGATCTGATATTACCAGCGAGGGGTTTATCTCTGTTGTGGAATACTGGTACACCATGTTGGTAATGATCATGTCCAGTATGTTGTCACTTCTAGTGGCCATGCTGACCAGCTGTTCCAGGGTGTTAGAGTTTCTTAACTCTAGGACACATTGGGCAAAGGACATTGTATACGAGTACTTCACCCACTCACTGTTTGGGTAGTTGTAATCTCCTCATATAATGGTGTTTGATAGGACCTTTATATTTGCCATTGTTCTCCAGAATAATGAGTGAGGTTCCTGAGACAAGGTACATGATCTGTAGCAGGTTACAATCTGATGGGCAGTTTTGCCCAATGTTAGTTGCACTTGCATGGTCTCCAAGGCCTCATGCTGTGCCAGTAACCTGGAGGTGTGGATATCCATAAGGTAAATGGCTACACCACTTCCTTTTGTATTTCACTCGTGGTCTTGGGTTCTAAGGTCAGGGTGATTGTGAGTGTTTTACGTGGATCATATCCAACAGCTGTATGTTTGACATAGCTTTGTATGTTAGGCAGTGAACACCTCTGAGTAGGCAATATGCAAGGGAGTACGGATAGAGCATTTTGCGATGGTCTGTGTATGGCATGTATTTCAGGACACTAATGCTCTTTGGGAGATATTGCTGCTGGCTTTCCAGTTGTTGTAGTTGTCTTGTGAGGTACATAGCAACAGTGGCGTTGTACTCTTTTAGAATTCTAGTGAGTGGCGAGTAGAGGGAACAATGTCCTCTTCTATTCTGCATGAGACACATTTTGTGATGAGGTGTGCCATATAAGAGGGTTCCCTGTCTACTATGGGAATGTGCTCATCACAGTTGTATTCACTGTCCACCCGTGACCCAGGGTGTCTTGTTACACTTACAGTGTGAAGTATACTACCACCTATGTTGTAGTTCTTGGCTATAGTGTTTTCAACAAAGGTGATGATAATGCACCGTTTGGCATTGAGCTACAGCCCATGGCTTGGACAACAGCCATCTGCCTCAGTGAGGCCCTTTTGTAGGATGTCCACATCTTTAGTGTTTACAATGATGGCTCCTAGTTTGCAGTCCTCTGGAAACTTCAGTAGCCACAGGCCTTCCATGTTAATGTTTACTTCAGGGATGTAGATACTACACAGCCTGGGAAGTTATCTAGTCCCATGGCTGCTGAAATACTGGCTTTGGAGAGTGTTTTATACCTGTGCAGCTGTGATGACAGCAACTTTGCAGTTTTCCATTATAGACATGTGCTCTTTCATGGGTGAGAGGGGGGTAAAGTTAACACTGATCCTATCTGCCAGGGTGTTGGCAATATCAGTTGACTCTGGACATTTAGTGCCATTGAGCTATAACTCAGAACAAATCTGAGTGTAACCATGACATGGACCTGTCTGTTGGGCAGAGATCTCCTGAGAAGACAGTATGCAACAGAGTACAGATTGGGTTATATTTCAGTCTTGTTGCATGGGGCAACTATTTGAGGCCAGTAATCCTCTTGTTAAGGTACTTCATTGGTGTTTCTAGCTGCTGAAGGTGCCTAGTCAGATTAATTGCAAGTGTGTTGTGGTACTCTCTGACAGGTCTGATGACTGCTGAGTTGTGGCAACCTCCTTTGACCTACATGCACAGACCTTGGCAGCTTGTGTGAACACATAACAGAATTTTCAGACCACTTTGTGAATGTGTTTCTGGAAGTAGAGATGACTGTACACATTGTCCATCGATCCCTTATTATCACATCTGTATTTAGCCTGTGTGTGTGAGCATGCCCAGTATGACCTTTCAGTATCTTCCTGCCTGACATTTGCTTTCTTTCTTTAAGTGTGTGAGCATGCCCAGTATGACCTTTCAGTGTAATGCTAAATGAAATCAACTACATTTGTTGGAGTGTGTGAGCACACACAGTATACACATTTATACTATATGTGTATGGTAAATCAAGTTGTATTTTTACAGCAGGGCTCACATTTGTGTCATAGATCAACAGAGATCATGCTGTGCCTGCAGGGCTTCCATGCAACACTTTGCATAGACTTATCAACATTTCTACATACGGGGGGGCAGCTATTCTTTGTACATTTCTACCTGTGGGCACACCGGATTGTTATTGTGGGTGTACATAGGATGTGGGTTTCACCTGACACTTATACACATTTGCTGTGCCTGCACTGCTATGTACAGGACCCCACCACAGTCTTTACTGTTGCCTATTGTACTGGCTTGAGGCATACTACTGTACTACAGATCTTAGCGTAGAAATTTCACGTATATTAGCTTGCGACTTCATAGCCTACACAACCCACATCGCAATGCCTGGCCTGATGTTCTCTGTCTGCATAGGCGTGTGGGGAAGGTTACCCATTTGCCTCTTTAGGGGCATGATACAGCATTGCTTTGTGTTTGCATTAGTGTACAATAGTCCTGCTGTGTCTGTGTCACTAAAATGCTATCATGGCTTAGTGGTTCAGTACTGTGACTACAGTGCACATTATTCTGGGTTCAAGGCCTGTCACTGCTTTTTATTTTCATGCTGGCCAGACCAGACTGCTTAAAGAACAGTAAAGCAGATATGAGCATGTTTAACTGACTTTGCTCAACTTGCCCTGACCTTGCCCAACATTGCACGAGCAATTTTGTTTACATATACTAGATATTGGTGAAAGCTGCTTAGCACTGCTTTATATTGCTTAAAACATGGCAATCATGCCTCAGGTGGTGCTTCAGGGCTATCTATGTCAGATGCACATACTACACTGCCTATACATGTTTGGAAACAGGTAGGCATCCCTTTTATTTTATGTGCAATTCAGAGAAAGGTATAATTTCCATGGTTCCTACTGAGCCAGTGTATGTGCTATGCATTGCGTCTTTGCCAAGGACAAGGCATACTGGGCACGCCTCCTTCTGCCAACTGGGGCAGGCACAGGTTGTTCCTCCTCTGAGTCACGCTGTGCCTGTGCAGGCCTTGGCAATGGTGAGGGGCTGTTTGGCCCTGCCCCATGCTGTTCCTGTTTTTGCAGGATCATATTGTATAGCATGGCACATACCATGACAATTTGGGTACATGTAGTTGGTGAGTACTGCAAGGCTCCACCAGATGTGTCCAGGCACTGGAACCGTGACTTGAGCATACCAAACACACGCTCGATTACATTTTGTGTTTGTGCGTGTGCCTCATTATAAAGTTCTTGTTTAGGTGTGTGTGCATTTCTGATGGGTGTCATCAGCCATGGCTCCAGTGCATATCCAGCATCCCCCACTAGGTGACCGTCAGGGATGTCCCCATTGGCAAATGTCTGGTACAGCTGTGACAGATGCCAGATATGGGAATCGTGGTAGCTTCCAGGGCAGCCAGCACACACATTCAGTATTATGCCCTGGGCATCACACATGACCTGGCAGTTGATGGGGTGGAAGCCCTTGCTGTTGATGTAGGCCCTACCCCGCTCACCAGCTGGTGCTTTGATGTGTATGTGCGTGCAGTCAATTGCACCACTACCTCAGGGTATTCTGCTATTTGCTGGAAGAGATGCATATTGCTGGCCAATACCTCACGCGAACTGGGGAAATATACATGATCACCGACATGTGCTGACATAGCATTCAGAAACTGGTGCAGTACCATTGATGCTGATGCCTGTGAAATCCCTATCATATCACCAGTTGGTCTCTGGAAGGTACCTGTTGCTAGTATTCTTAGGCCAACACATACCTTGGTTTCCACTCGGATGGGTTCCCCTCTGTTGGTTCTGTGTGTGAGGCATGGCCTGCACAGCTCAACAATTTGCTGCAGGAGGTCTCTGTCCACTCTATAGTGTTCCACTATCTCCAGCTCATGTAGCCCCTGGTAGGTTACCCTGGGTCTGTACACTCTTCTCCGTCTCCTCACTGTAGGTTGCTCAGCAGCACTCACAATGGCACCAACCTCAGCATCTTGCACATGTTGCCTTATAACAGCAATGGCAGCCCCTAACATTTTTATGTCTCAGTTTAAGCTTTTTAAGTTTTCACTTCTCTTTGTATACTGCAGTGTTGCAGTGTTTCTGAGAAAAACATGGGGGAATGTTGTTTGCAGAGTTTTAAGTGCTGGGCTGGGCTAGAGTACTGCCTGTGTAATTCGCTGATTCTGATTGATTTCACCTGGCAACTCTGCTAGTTCTCCTTGGTTAACTTCCTACTACTTCTTTTCCTTCCTTTTCCCATTTCTGTTTCCACAGGGGGCAGCGCAGTGCAAACAAGAACAAACACACGCACATGAGCACACATGCGTGCACACAGGCTTACACAGGCTTAGGCGTGTGTACCTTCGTGTATACAAGCTTAAACGGCCTAACACAGGCTTACACGGGTGCACACCCGTGCACACAGTGTAAGCAGCTTTGCAAGAAACGTTAGTGATAGCGACGGCGTACACCTTCAGTTTCTTGATTTCAGTTTAGACAACTGTAGACACACCTCTTTTAGTCCTGAGTAACTCACAGCAAACACATGCCACTCTGCTCCAATAAGCTTACAGTCTTTTTGATACATACCCCCTCATGGTGTCACCCATCTTCTACTCTGTTACTCCCCATTTCCTACTCTTACACTCTAGGGACATGGTTTATATAGCAGGAAATATTGGGATTCACTATCCTTATCCTCATTTGCATAGGATTGCCTACTAATGCTTGGTTACATCTCTCAGATTGAGCTTCTCCCCTTAGCAACCTCTACTCAGTAGCCATGTTGTCTTCAGCCTGCCATTCACTTGCATGGCAGATGAATATTTTGAATAAAATCCCTATTTGTGGCTTTTATTTTTTGTTTTTCTGGTTTTTAGAGTGCGGCACGTTTGTGCGGCGCTGCACTATGCTTAAACATCGGAGATCGCGGAAAAAAAATATTTTTTTTAAATTTTGCAATGGAAAAAAAATGCCAATGGCCATATATTTGGCCATTGGCATACTTCCTCAACTGGATACATCCTTTATTTGGAGCTGTCACGGCTCCGTTTTGCTATTTGCAGAACGATACTCAGTTATCAACCGCGTACATTTCTCCAAATAACACTACTCTTGCTCGGACAGGTTAGTGTTTCCTGGATCGCAAATTTACCTCATTTGCATAGCTTTCAGCAGCAAATGAGGTAATTTGCATAAACTAACCCTGTCCGTGCAAGAGTTGTTTTAGGAGCTCTCTTGCACGCCCCTGCCGGCTGTTCCTGGATCGCTCGGCAGACATGTTGGCTGCATGGAGTCTTACTCTAGTCTTAGACTCCGTGCAAGCCTTCGTGAATCCGGCCCAAAGTTTCTGGTTTAGTTAAAATCTTAATTAAACCATCCATCTACCACCTCTCCAACACCAAAAGACACAAATTATCCATCTCTGCTTAGAATATAGTATGAAAACAAAAAAAGAAAAGCATTATGAAAGCAACTACAGAAATCTAAGTCCATGAAATATACATCAAAATGAGAGTGTCCAATATAACTGAAGCTATAAAATGATGTCACATATAATAATAGTGCCTCTGATAAGTAGATATGTCAGAAATACACATCAGATGAAAGTATGTATAAACATTAGAAGTTGAAGTTTAAGATGATTGTCAGTATTTACAAGACTTTTCAAGAAACATCAGAAGTTTTAACCATTTTGTCAGTCATCTATCTAACATTTTTCATGTAATGATCTGTTAAATATATATATATATATATATATATATATATATATATATATATATATATATATATACATATATATATATACACATACATATATGAAACACTTATTACAAAAAAAAGCCTCACAACCCTCGCTTTAGTTACTAAAAGTTTAGTTATGTAACATAAGTCCAATGTCAACATGCATAATGAGTTTTCTAATGCAGCTCTTAGTTCATTTGATGTCATGCAGTTAATAAAAGTGTCATTGAATCTGCAGAATGTATGCATCTATAAAAGAACATAGGTATTTTAAAAGGAGTTAAACACTTTTATCAGAACTAATTATTTACCATTTAAAGTATCTAAGTAAAAAATAACAGAATTTCAAAAGAAAATAATTCTAAATACAGACATTTAGCAAGTTCAAAAGGTCAAGTGATGTCATCACTGTTGTTTCCTCAAGCTGCAGCTTCATAAACTTGTTAAAAAGTATCTAAATAGGCTCATGCACAACAGAGATTGTCTCTAGTGAGGAAAAAAAGCATTTTTGGCAGGAAATCAAATCTTGAAGCTTTTAGAGTTTCCAGAAAGCAAAAAAAAAAAAAAACACTCAAGCTGTCTTGTGAGTGCATGTCATGAATCTCCACAATGAGAACAGTCACACAGACCACCAGTTTCATCACAAAACATCAACATCATGAAAAAGTTAAGCCTTTCATATAAAAACAGCCATTTAGAAGTAAAAACAGCTGCCTCAAATCAGAAATAATTGTATAACATTTTATTTACCCACCAATTAACCAGACCAGAGAAAGAAAGAACCAAGTAGATATATATATATATATATATATATATATATATATATATATATATATATATATATTATATTTAGCCATCTATAAAACATAATGCACTGTATTAATGCTTATATGTGTCTAAACAAAGAGTCTAAAACATCTAGTTAGAAACATTAATCAGTAACATATCATTACCCCACTACTGACCCACTAGAAAAAATGCACTTTGGTATTAAGTCAAATTATACTATTACTGAAGAATTAGAAGACATATATCATTTGTAGTTAAAAAGAGAGAAAAGGAACATTAGTAACACAAAGGAATAGGAAGAAAGAAGAGAGAGAGAGAACGAGAGATAATGTTATTTAAATTCTTAGTACTATATGTAATTAGAAGAAGTAGATGTAGAAAGGAAAGAAAAAAGTTAATAATAAAAATGTTTCACATTACCTTACAGTATAGAGATTTTCCAGAATCAATTATATTATGATTCATAAAACAAAGCATTTAAAATTAGAAGGAATTTATTCAGTTGTCCTTTGTTTCTTAGTTTTGTTTGCTCCTTCCTTCACAGACCATCCATTTTTTGTTGCCTGTCTCTTCAAAATCTGGGATGGCCATTCCATTTCTTCTATGTATGACAGCATTCTTTTCTTTTGGATAAATTCTACTGCTTCTTGTAGGGAATCAAAGATCTTCACTCCTTCTGACAAGGTGATTTTTATTCTTGCAGGAAAAAAAATCTGAGCTTTAATATTGGCTTTTCTCAAGAACGTAATTAAAGGAGCACACTCCTTTCTTCTGGATATGACTATAGAGGGGTAGTCATTGTCAAAATGAATAACTTTTTCACCCATCTTGATAGGGGAATTAGTCCATGCTGATTTCAGCACTAAGTCCTTGTCTTGCGAGGAAAGAAATCTAACTATAATAGACCTGGGGTTAGATGAACTCAGAGACGAAGCTGGATTTGCAAGGGACCAATTAGCCCTCTCAATTCCAAAAGAGAGGGATTCAGGCATGTTTAGTGTTGATGAAAACCACTTATTGAGGAATTTAATCATGTTAGCACCCTCTTCTTTCTCAGGAACTCCATATATTCTTATGTTAGTCCTCCTTGATCTACTTTCAAGGTCTTCCAGTTTCTCAATCAACCTGGTATTTTGTTTCAGAAGAAATTCATTGTGATGTTCATTTTCTGTTTCTCTAGTATTCAGCTCAGTTACTGTTTCCTCTAAGGCAAGAATCGGTTTGAATTGTTTTTTTACTATTCTATTTAGAAATTTCAGTTGTTTACTGCATTCTTGTCTGATAATATGCATTTTGTTTTCAAATTTGTTCATTTTTAGTGACAGTTCTTGGATGTTTGTTATTACAAGATGTAGTTCTTTCTTCACTGCACTCTCCTGGTGTGGGTTCTTCGAGTTCCTCATGCTTTAGTGACAGTTCTTGGATGTTTGTTATTATAAGATGTAGTTCTTTCTTCACTGCACTCTCCTGGTGTGGGTTCTTCACGTTGCTCATGTTTTTAGTGACAGTTCTTGGATGTTTGTTATTATAAGATGTAGTTCTTTCTTCACTGCACTCTCCTGGTGTGGGTACTTCGAGTTGCTCATGCTTTAGTGACAGTTCTTGGATGTTTGTTATTACAAGATGTAGTTCTTTCTTCACTGCACTCTCCTGGTGTGGGTTCTTCGAGTTCCTCATGCTTTAGTGACAGTTCTTGGATGTTTGTTATTATAAGATGTAGTTCTTTCTTCACTGCACTCTCCTGGTGTGGGTTCTTCGAGTTGCTCATGTTTTTAGTGACAGTTCTTGGATGTTTGTTATTATAAGATGTAGTTCTTTCTTCACTGCACTCTCCTGGTGTGGGTTCTTCACGTTGCTCATGTTTTTAGTGACAGTTCTTGGATGTTTGTTATTATAAGATGTAGTTCTTTCTTCACTGCACTCTCCTGGTGTGGGTTCTTCACGTTGCTCATGTTTTTAGTGACAGTTCTTGGATGTTTGTTATTATAAGATGTAGTTCTTTCTTCACTGCACTCTCCTGGTGTGGGTTCTTCACGTTGCTCATGTTTTTAGTGACAGCTCTTGGATGTTTGTTATTATAAGATGTAGTTCTTTCTTCACTGCACTCTCCTGGTGTGGGTTCTTCACGTTGCTCATGTTTTTAGTGACAGTTCTTGGATGTTTGTTATTATAAGATGTAGTTCTTTCTTCACTGCACTCTCCTGGTGTGGGTTCCTTGAGTTGCTCATGTTTTTAGTGACAGTTCTTGGATGTTTGTTATTATAAGATGTAGTTCTTTCTTCACTGCACTCTCCTGGTGTGGGTTCTTCACGTTGCTCATGTTTTTAGTGACAGTTCTTGGATGTTTGTTATTATAAGATGTAGTTCTTTCTTCACTGCACTCTCCTGGTGTGGGTTCTTCACGTTGCTCATGTTTTTAGTGACAGTTCTTGGATGTTTGTTATTATAAGATGTAGTTCTTTCTTCACTGCACTCTCCTGGTGTGGGTTCTTTGAGTTGCTCATGTTTTTAGTGACAGTTCTTGGATGTTTGTTATTATAAGATGTAGTTCTTTCTTCACTGCACTCTCCTGGTGTGGGTTCTTCACGTTGCTCATGTTTTTAGTGACAGTTCTTGGATGTTTGTTATTATAAGATGTAGTTCTTTCTTCACTGCACTCTCCTGGTGTGGGTTCTTCACGTTGCTCATGTTTTTAGTGACAGTTCTTGGATGTTTGTTATTATAAGATGTAGTTCTTTCTTCACTGCACTCTCCTGGTGTGGGTTCTTCACGTTGCTCATGTTTTAGTGACAGTTCTTGGATGTTTGTTATTATAAGATGTAGTTCTTTCTTCACTGCACTCTCCTGGTGTGGGTTCTTCACGTTGCTCATGTTTTTAGTGACAGTTCTTGGATGTTTGTTATTATAAGATGTAGTTCTTTCTTCACTGCACTCTCCTGGTGTGGGTTCTTCACGTTGCTCATGTTTTTAGTGACAGTTCTTGGATGTTTGTTATTATAAGGTGTAGTTCTTTCTTCACTGCACTCTCCTGGTGTGGGTTCTTCACGTTGCTCATGTTTTTAGTGACAGTTCTTGGATGTTTGTTATTATAAGATGTAGTTCTTTCTTCACTGCACTCTCCTGGTGTGGGTTCTTCACGTTGCTCATGTTTTTAGTGACAGTTCTTGGATGTTTGTTATTATAAGATGTAGTTCTTTCTTCACTGCACTCTCCTGGTGTGGGTTCTTCACGTTGCTCATGTTTTTAGTGACAGTTCTTGGATGTTTGTTATTATAAGATGTAGTTCTTTCTTCACTGCACTCTCCTGGTGTGGGTTCTTCACGTTGCTCATGTTTTTAGTGACAGTTCTTGGATGTTTGTTATTATAAGATGTAGTTCTTTCTTCACTGCACTCTCCTGGTGTGGGTTCTTCACGTTGCTCATGTTTTTAGTGACAGTTCTTGGATGTTTGTTATTATAAGATGTAGTTCTTTCTTCACTGCACTCTCCTGGTGTGGGTTCTTCGAGTTGCTCATGTTGAGATCTCCAGTAGAAAACTTCTTGACAGGAATAATTAAAAAATCTCTTGACTATGCATTAATTTTTAGAAAATAATAAAGAGTCTATATTAATTTATCTTTTAGTATACTTTCAGTTAGATTTTTCTAAAAAATAAGGTATATTTCCTGTCAGGATATTAAAATTTAAGCAGAGCTATGGATTTCTGCTGCTATCAAACTGGCATCTTGGCCACACCCCCACAAAACACTTTTGATGCAATCTTTAGTCAAATAACACAACAGCAAAAGTATGGCTGCTATAATCACAGAAAAAAAAAAGCAGAGGTTAGGTGACACAAAGCCCATATTTATATACACATGCAGAGTCTCACTCCAGCCAGGTAAGGTTGTGTTGAACTAGTATTTTCATCATCATGAATACATTCACAATAAATAGTAATGCAGTTTGTTAACAGACCTGTAACCTTAATCTACCACATTCGTATATTTCATGCAGTCATTTTTCATTCAGGAGTGACACTCAGAAATTTCTCAGCAAAGTACCATGTATTCTGTGCCCACAAAACATTCTTAACAATTAAACTTTCACTATTAAATCATTTTAAGGTATTTAATTCTACATTATTTACACAGTCAGTAAATGACAGCAAAATGAAACAACTTTCAAAGAGCTCATTATGCATTTTCACCATTGCTGTAATGAATTTCCATTTAGAAATGCCAATTTTTCAGTATTCACAAAAAACATCCAAATCTGTCTCTCATAGCAGTTAAACATTTCTTCAAGTAAACATAGTAATCTAACATCATTTTGAACTGTTCATTATTAATTTGTAATGTTTCTAATATTTATTTATCCTCTACACAAAGGTGGGCCATCTACAAGCCCTGGAAACTACAGACCCATAATTCTCACTAGTCTCATATGCAAAGCCATGGAAAGAATTATCATGGAAATGATAAATGATGACATAGGAAACCTCCAGACACTGGGCTTAATCCAATTTGGATTCATCAAGGGCAGACCATACCTACTCAACCTGGTGGACTTCTTTGAGAAGGTCAACAAAGCAATGGATAAGGGCAAAATAGGTCACACTGCTTACTTTGGCCTGGCCAAGGCATTTCACATAATCCCCCACTTGGGCATTGTTGAAAAACTTAAGAGGTTAGGTATAAACCCTTATGTAACTCACTGGACAGCCAGCTGACTCACAGACAAGACTCAGGAAGTTAGAATTGGGGAGTCCACCTCTACAAAGAGGCCAGTCACAAGCGGAGTCCCACAGTAATTGGTCCTGTGACTGACCCTTTTTGGTATTTACTTCTCTAAAGTCATGGCCAATGTCAATACTGTCTCTCTGACTAAATTTGCAGATGATTGCAAATTAGGAGCTGTCATTGAATTGCCCACCTATAAAGATGTTCTCCAGTAAGGGCTTAAACAGACAAACAACGTGTGTCAGGGCCATGGACTAAAAATAAATGCCAAGAAATACATAATAGTATGCTTTGAGAAGTCATCCACCCCTGATAACTATTGTATTGACAGCATACACCTAAGAGTTACCCAGTAGTCAGGGACTTGGGGAAAAACATAGACTAATCTAGCCTTTGACCATCACATGCCTGCAGTGGTGAGGAAATCATTCTATGTTGTGAAACTTATAAACAAATGAACAGCATCCAGGACCAATGAAGTCATTGTTCAACAGTATTCAACATTCACCTGATCTATCATTGAGTACAATGTCCCTTTGGTATGTACCTAATCAGGCATATCCAATAACTGGAATGTCTTCAGAGGCTCTTCACTATCAGCAACCAAACAGCACCAGAATTACCCATTCAAAAGACTTGAACCTTGCTTATGATATAAATAGTACCTGCTGGGGAGACAAGTATGTGTCCCACAGACTAGCCCTTCTCTGGAACAGGCTTCCCATCCATGTGAAGCAGAGTTCTACTCTAACCCAATTCAAGTGCAGCTTGGACAATTGGATTGGCAACAAGAAAGACATCCCTGGTTTGGCACCTATGGCTCTAATGGACATAGGCAGCCTATAAATGGTCCATCTCCAAGGAACCTGCTTGTTAATATTTCACTTGTAAAGTCCCTCCTTACACTTACCAAGGGTACCAGAACATGTCAGTGATTTGGGATGCATGGCTAGGCTTAAAAATGCTCCTGTGGTCATTAGCCTAGTAAACACTTATGAACTTATTTCTTACTTTACAAAGTCTACAGGAATGTGCAGAAAACATGAGTTATTCTCTAATGTCACAATGATTAGAAAAGAGAAAATGGAGTCATACATATGTCAGTTTGTATAACCATGAAGCATTTTCCTTGCATAGCCAACATAATATGCCACACCGTATTACCTGAAGTTACTAAACATTTACTAAAAGTTGATACTGGCACACTTTAAGATTATTTCGGGTTCATATTATATGATCGAATGCTAGAAATATTATTGAACCCAAATGCACAAAACCACAACATTTTGAAGGAACAGATCAGCAATTTTTTTTTGCTGATACAAAAAAAAAGGTACAGGCAACATAAAGTGGGAGGCTTTACCCCCACCTCACACCCTCTCTCCTTAAATATACCAACTCCGAGATTGCACCACAATGAAGAAAACAGCAAAGTCTGAAGAATGGCCCAGCGCATTGTTTCCCTTCAATATTCTGTGGTTTCGTGTATTTGGGTTCGACAAATGAGTGTTTACTATTTCTAGCATATGATCATGTAGTAGGAACCCTTTATTTCTACAAAATAAATAGACAAAACCCAAAATTGCATTGATACTGCTACTATACTGTATAAGAAATGCATAAAAAAATGATTCCTTCCTGACATTCAGGTGCAATATTCTAAAAATAAAACAACAGCAAGGCACACAAGCAGTAACTGGCGTAAGTTAGATAAAACTGATGATTTCATTAATGGCTTTTATTCACAGTATCAATCAAATATGAATGTATTCCTTTAAACAATGTAAGTGACAAAACATTTTTTTAGAAAAAACAAACTTGCCAATAATAACAGTGCCAGGTCTAATGCCCCTGTTTGTTAACTTGGTGTAGTTAGGATGATGTCACACTACAAGGGGACAGGTTATGAACCTGTGAACTACAGCACTAGTCATACTTTCTTCATTCTGGCACTGACACTTCTAATGGTGGCACCTAAAAAGTCATGAGACTGTCCTCTGATAAGACAACTAAGATTATGCACTACCTTCTTAGGGATTCATACCTGGATAAGACTGAATCCTGCACGTGAGGTTCAGACTGGAAGAAATTGACATCTGGAAGTTCAGTGAGCACCTGTCAATGCTGACAGGGGATCACCCCCTCTTATCCCCAAAGCTGACAAAGGTACGATGACCTACAGCAGCATAGGTCTGACCAGTTGGCTCAGTAAGTAGATCAGGTGGCAATGCTGTGGGCTGGAGTTTTATAGAAAGCATTTGTTAAATAATATCAAACATAGGTTTACAAACTAAACGCTAGAAATGTTGCCAAAATAAAGGTACATGCTAGAAGAAATGTACATGTACTTGTAAATATGTATCACTGGTGTAATTGTAATGCATAAGAAAGCATAAACATATGAACACAGAACTTCTTCTGCATTTGAATATGAAATGCTTACACTATGACATGCTTTTGTATATAAATATAAATGTATATGTATGAGTAAAGAAATATATGTACGTATGTATATATATGCCTTTTAAATACAGATATACATCTATGTGAGTAAATATGCATTTTTTTCATGTATTTAAATGTATGTATTTATATACAAACAAAAAACATATTTGCATTGCCACATAATTTCATGTACAGTAGGGATTCACTTAGTTATTATTTAAACTGCACGCAGACAGTTTTTGTAAAGAAATGATTTTGTCTGTGTAGACCGGAAAACATTTATTTGTATTATGAGTGTATGACAGTAAACCAGCCTAAATGTTTTTTTAGGAACACTATAATTATAGTTTGCATTTTAATGCATATAAATGTAAAGCCATGTAATGCCTCTGTATGAAAGTCCCTCCTTTTGACAGATAGGACCATGTTGCCTTATGATTTTCAGTATTTCTGTATTTTGATTAGCAAATGCTTAAAGAGTGATCAAGATACTAAGGAATATATAATACTGGGGTCTTGTACTTAGTTAATGTCCTTAGTCAACACCAAACATGTTCTTAATCAGCCTAACACCCTTGTAACTCATTTGTCTGTGAGATTCATGCCTCATAAACTATATTCACGTAGAATCCTTCAGAAACTGCAGTTTTCAGACCAATTAAAATGTGATGAAGTATTTCTGCTGCAAGTATCCTGATGTGGGTTTGGTCCTCCTCCATTCTTTTAATTTACTGTTTTAAGTAAGATAGAACTGTAGCTTTATAAATCAAAACATCAGTTATGTACTATTTTTCCTTTATATAATAGTTATGGTATCTTTCAAATTACTTTATAGAATAATACTCTTTTTTGTTCTATGTATATTAAAACATTACCACTGAAATGATCCCTTGAATCCCTTAAATGTATTACCAGACAACTATGCGAGTTTAAATAAAGAATATTGCAGAAAAGTGAATGACAGCAAAAGGAACACCTTCTTGCCTTCACAACGCACTATCTTTTCCACTGTCATTTTAAAGAGTCAAGGGCTCCAGATTGTGTCTTTTTTATATTCCACATTTTTAACATTTAAATATGGTAATGGGATAAAGCAACCTCCTAACTACAATTGAATCCAGGGATGTTGAACTGCATACATCCACTCAAATGCAGTTGAAAGTCCTACTCATCAAACTTTGAAGATATCACCTCGAGAACATTGACAATAAAACCTAAAATCCTGAAAGACAGCAATGTGGCACCAGAGAGCAGATATGGTAGCGTTGGTTAAGGAAAACTTCAGCAGCATCCACAGAGAGCTGCTCATTGGTTTAATGTTTTCAGTAGCAAGTTTAACAAGCTGTTGTCAGTGGTTCAGATTCCTTGAAAATCCATTGCAGTTTTCTTATATTCTGGAGCCATGGACACATTTGATATTATGAATGTGGTACTGTGACTTTGAATATCATTTTTTTTTGCTGGATCGTTGCTTTGCACTCCTTGAGAGCTGGAGGGACTCAATGCTACTGGGCTGCCGGTTTGTTATATTATTAGTTCCTGGTGCTTATTTATATTATTTCTCAAAGTTCTCTTGCAATATCTTTAATGCTCACTGAGTATACCTCTCAGCTGTCTATATTTCTGCAGAATGTCCAGATTTTGGGTTCATATTTTTGGTCTGTTCCTTATAAAATTTGTAGTTTTCTAGCAAATTACTTGGATGATCTGAGGATTGAAGTCACTAAACAATGATATACATTTGAGTTTCAGAATTCAAATCCTTCAGAAAGTGTATGTTAAAACAAACCCTGTTACTCTAGCAAATTTCTAAGTTTATAAGAGCAGTATTTAAAAGATCCCCCTATTTTTGGGCATTTGCCCTCCCCATTTTTTCAGGCATTGTCAAAATTTCTTGCATGAAGAGATTGAGAGGAATGTCACTATGTAGAACACCTGACTGCAACTGAATGATTATCTACTGTTCAATCTTTTTGTGCCGGTTATAAGTTAGGTTGTCAGATAAACCTTTGGTGTAAAGAGGTTAAGATAATATACATTTAAAACAGAGCAATGCAGAATGTTTCTTTTTTAAATGACTTTTAGGCACAAATATATTCCCAAATAATCAGCAACTTGGACTGTTATGCTAAACCTTGAATACCATCTTGCTGTAGAATGGCATTTGTATTGTAAAGACATTTAAACTTTAGCATATTGAAGAAAAGATCATCTGGAAGACAAAAGTCATATATAAGAAAAGTATGGTGCAATTAAAATAAACTTTCTGTCTGAATATGAAAGAAAAATCAGTGGTGAAATATGCATATACAGTACCAGATAAAGGCAAATATTTTAGTCTATGTCATAGTGATTGAGGTAAAAAGCATGCAAACCAACCTGGAGCTTAATCAATTTCATTTCTCAGTTGCACTGAGGCTTCTGTGTTGAAATTATTTCAATAATATGAAAAGTAGGAATGGCATTTGTGTAAGTGGTATTTGTGCAACACAGTAGACTGTACACACACACACACACACACACACACACACACACACATACACATATATATATATATATATATATATATATATATATATATATATATATATATATGTATGTATACCTCACAGCAAGAGGTTCTCTGGTTTGATTTTTGGCTGGGGTGCCTTCTGTATGGAGTCTGCATCTCCTCCTTGCATTCTTGTGTGTTTCCTCCAGGGGTTCCAGTTTCCTCCCACGTTCAAAGACATGCATCTGGAGTGTTTCTCCCTGGGCATCTGCTGAAAATTGGCTTTGTTCCAAGTCAGACTTTCCCTGTTAACAAATGTTAAATTAAATAAATAAACAAAATAAGTTATTCTGCCTGAAATAATGTGGAGTCAATCTGCAGGTCAGGTTTAGACACATCACAGAATAAAAAAAATGTTGTGATTCCTGTGGGTTTTCAATATCTATGTAAATGAGCATTTTGGCTTGAAACTTACTACCACATGATCTGATTAATGTAATAAGGACTGTTGGACATGTACAGCCAATTATTCTACTTATAGGTTCATATGTTCTTGCTAGGTTTTGATCTGTGAGTATCTTAAGAAGCCTAGCCTTACATTGCTGTGGTATGTTTTAGCCCTTATATTTTGTGTATGAATAACCCAGAGGTGAGCAGAACAAAAACATGTTGGCACATTTACTTGTTGCTTGAATCCATGAGGGACATGGGTGCTTAACTGAGAGTGACTTAAACAGATTAAGAGAAGTACTTTGGTTTATGTGGAGTGGAAGATGGTACAACAAATGCAGTATACATGAGGCCTGTTTAATACTGAGAAGAGGAACAGGGTTTTGTGTTGGTCTGCACTGTTTTTATAAGTTAGGCTCTTGACTTTTGTAGTGAGAAAACATTGCAGTCATTCCAGTTGTGACAAGTGCTTGGCCAAGAACGTACCAAGAGGGGCTTTATATTCAATGATCTGCCTAATGAGTGCTGAGTAAGTGGAATGATTACATCCCTGGACCAAGACATCATACCTGTAGATACAAACTGTGCAAGAAAAAAGGACTTCATTACAATAGTGGTTATGCAGACCATTGTCTACATAGGTTTCCAGTTCCTTGACAAAAAGGTTCAACTTTCAGGGGTCTTTTGTCAATTTGGTAGTTGCAAGGGAAGTCATGTTTGCTTAGGTATATGATTATGTACTTCTTGGCTTTTAGTTTTAGTCCTTGGTTTTGACACCAACTGTGAGTTTGGTAAAGAACCTTATGGAATATCTCGGTGTCCTCTAGGGAGTTTATGATGGCTCTAAGTTTATAGTCATCTACAAACTTGGTAAATTATTAACCTTAAACATTTGCTTTGATTTCTGGGATGTAAATGCTAAAGAGTGTCACAAGGGCTTTTGGAGAAGGTAGAGCTGCCCAGTTAAATTTACTGGCTTCTGTTTGTGAGACAATTTTATATTTTGTTTGCAGTACCTGAGTGTGGGGTGGTGTTAACACCATAGCAAGGTATAGATATGTGTTGTATAATGATTTGCCTTCATCCGGTGCTTCAGTAATCTTCTCAAAGAAGTCACCTGATTAAGTAGGCAGAGTCTGCCCTTGATGAAACCGAACTAGCTTAGGTAGAGTTTGTAGGTTACCTATGTCCTTATTTATTAATTTCTGAATGATTACTTTCCCCATCCTTACAGATAAGGCTGGTTAGGCATATGGGTCTCTAGTTACTTGGGTCCATTGATGTCCCACCTTTGACTGCTGCTGTTGTCTATTCATTTAATGTGAAGCTTGTTTGAAGGCTGATATTGAATAGCTCTGATATACCTGTTAACTATTTTATTCCTGAATGCTGCATCTGTTTTAACTTTTATGTGAATATTGCATTGGTAAGGCTATATAGTAACTGAAAAATGTGGAATTACCACGTCAGCATTTGTAGCAGGCTAAATATATGGGAATATTGACCTATTGCAGGTCATATCATACCTTTTTAGTTTGTATTTACTTGAACAAGCTGGGTTTTTTATATATTAATTATACTTTACCACATTGCCTATGGCCTGAGCAATGACAGAAATATATCATCATGGTTTTAATCAATTTGGCTCATTATAAAATACAAAATAAGTAAAGTAAAAAGAGTATCTATTTCATCTTAGATGACAGTGCTGGTATACATAATAAAGTGAGTATGATCCAAACGCCTACTGAGTCAGGCAATTTCAATTGTTTCACAGTTTAAGATTCTGGACTTATGTTTATTAATTACTGGACTTCATTTGTTTAAAAATACTTTTTTTACTAAGAGTAGATTAAAAAGATAACCATTGCACCATAATAGAACTGTTATACCACCCATATGCACCTGTTTCAGCATTAATGTGAAAGTCAGCTGCAACAATCAATGCCAAGCAGTGCATTACTTGTGCAATGAAGTCATATGATATATAATAAGCCTGAAAACCAAAGGCCACCAACCACACCTTAGCCTAATATGCAAACTATGCTATTTTAATAAGTTAGGCCCAGTAAATTGAAATGTACCATGAATAATAGGTATGCTGAGGACATTTCTGAAACATCACACCATGTTGCACTGGTGAACTTTTTACGTCAGAATAACTGTACCTGTATAGAGATATCTGCTGTGCATAATTCAAACTTATATGGCTGCTTTTTTTTGACCAGGGTGCTATTGCAGCACACTCTGAATATCAACTTAAATAATACTTTTTTCACAATGTATTCTGTCTGACTTCTTTTGTATAAATGTAATGAATTCCATCAGACATAGAAGCAAAATAGTAATAAATATGCCTACACTGACTGTGGACAGGGTTGTGCTATTACCCCATATTACCCCATATGTAGAGAGTTTACAACTGAAAAGTAGAATTAACAACTGAAGACTTGCACTCTGCTCTTACAGGGGCATGTATGATATGAAATGCTGCTGTAAAAGCTATGGCCAGAAGAACCCAGAAAGGGCTTGTTAGGAGCCATGAACAAATACTCTAAACAGTCACAGTCAACAGAATTCTCAGTGTCTCTATGGATGCCATATCACATTACACAGACACAAATGGACAAACACACACACACATGCATATACACACACACACACACACACACACACACACACACACACACACACACACACACACACACACACACACGCACACACACACACACACACACACACACACACACACACACACACACACACACACTTGCACACACGCGCGCGCATACACTCACACGTACGTGCGCACGCACGCAGACACTATATCAGCACACGCACACATCTCAGATGATATTAAGATACAACCATAAAAAGGGAAAAACAGTGGACGCATAATGATAAAGTCTGTAGTCACCTACTCAACTTTCACATCCCTGGTAACACCTAAATCACTGCACACAAAAAGCTATTTAACCCCTAATGTGAGAAGAACCTAGTAAGGACTAACACTAAGGAGAGTGTATACTGGGTAAAAGCAAAGTGCAGTTGTGTACACTTACCATAAATGTAGATATTCAAGAGTATTCACTGTTACAGTCATCACATTTGGGTTATCCCTGCCAGGGTAGCCCTTGGCCAGCACAAATACCAGAGGCTTAGTATTTCTGTGTCAGTTGCTGTCCCTTCAGGACTGACGTCAGGTCGTCAGTAGTATAAAGTAAGTATAAAGTAAGGCAGCTGATGCCATTACATCAGTTTTTCTTGCCCTAACCTGTCAGGAGCCCCCCAAGTAGGAGCCAGGTTCTGGTGGAAGAAACCCACCAGTAGAAAGTAAATACCAATATGTCCCTTGTAAAGAAAGAGAAGAAAAAAGGGGGCAGGAGGGAGGTAAACCAGGACTGCAACAGTGAATACACTGGAACATCTGCTTTTATGGTAAGTGTACACAACTATACTATGCTTTTTCTGTTTCACTGTTGCAGTCATCACATTTGGGTTGATTCCCAAAGCTGAGGAAATGGGTGGAGGCAGTCAAGAAAACTAGGGGTTGGCTAGGATTCCCTGCAAGACTGAAGAGGCAAACCCTGCCCTGGATTTGGAGAAGAGAGGCAGGTGGTAATGTTTGGTAAAAGTGTGAACAGATTTCCAGGTGGCAGCCATTTTCTGAGGAAAGCTGCAGAGGTGGAGGCTGCTCTGGCGGAGTGAGTCTTGACCCCCTTGGGGGGAGGCTTTCCATGTTGTTTGTAGCAGAATTGGATGCATTGTGCTATCCATTTGGAAATGGTTTGTTTGGAGATGGTTTTGCCTTCTGCCCCTGTAGCAAATCTAACCAACAATTGATCAGACTTTCTGAAGGATTTCGTCCTGTCTAGATAGAATCTGAGCTGTCTGTGCACATCTAGAGAGTGCAGGATACTTTCCCTCTTGTTCTGGGGATTAGGGAAAAAGGAGGGTAAATTAATGGATTGGTTGATAGCCACATTGGACACCATCTTGGGCATGAAGGATGGGTTAGTCCTGAGGGATACAATGTCAGCATGGCAGATGATCAAGGGTTCCACAGCCATGACTGCTTGCAGCTCGGAGACTCTTCTGGCTGATGTGATGGCCAGGTGGAAAGCTGTCTTCCAGGAGAAAAAAATTAGCTCTGCAGAAGAAGCTGGTTCGAAGGGGGGCAGGGTGAGCTTTTCCAACACAAAGTTAAGGTCCCAAGCTGGGGTTGGTGCTCTTCTGGGTGGCCTCGTTGCTAGCATCTCTTAGGAACTGTTTGATCAAGGGGTGTGAGAAAATGGGCTGCTCAGTGGGAAAATGAGCAGAGATAGCAGAGGCATGAATTTTAACAGAGGAAAAAGAGAGGCCACTGTGTAGTAGGTCAGCTAAGTAATCCAGGATGAGAGGGAGGGAGGGAGGGCTGTGCCGTATTGGCTCCCTTAGCCTGAATCCAGGTGCAGAACCTTTTCCATTTGTCAGCATAAGACTTTCTAGTGCTAGGGCATCTGGCCTCACATATAACATTTGGAACCTGTTTACTGAGGTTGACAGATTGATCGGGGGTTAGGAAATAAGCCAAACTGCCAAACTGAGTGTCTGCAATTGGGGATGCATGAATTCTCCTTCCTTCTGGGTCAGGAGGTTTGGAATCTGAAAAAGATGCCATGGTGACAGTGCGGACAGGCTGCACAGCAAGGGGTACCAGTGTTGGTGAGGCCGGTCTGGAGCTATAAGAATTGTCCTTGGTTTTTCATCCTTTATTTTGAGCAGTACTCTGGGGACGAGAGGCAATAGAGGAAAGGCATAGACTGCTAGATTGACCCAAGGGACGGACAGGGCATCCACTTTCCAAGCCATGCAGTCATGCTCCCTGGTGCAGAACTTGCTGAGATGATGGTTGGTGTGGGAGGCAAAGAGGTTGACCTTCAGGGTGCCCCATTTTTTAGTTATTAGGGTGAAGGTTCTTCTGTTGAGCTGCCACTCATGTGGGTCCAGAAGATTTCTGCTTAATTGGTCTGCCAGAGTGTTAAGAGAACCTGGTAGGAATTGTGCTAACAGGTGGAGGTGCATGGCAGAGGCTGTGTGCAAAGGGTCATGGCCAGCCTGCATAGATGGTAGGAGTGAGTCCCTCCCTGCTTGTTGATATACCACATTACAGTGGTGTTGTCTGTTTTGATCAGGAAAGCCCCTGTGGAGAGAAGGGGCTTGAAAACTATCAAGGCATGCTGGAAAGCCATAATCTCTTTTTGGTTAATGTGCAGGTAATCTGCCAGACAGCTGTGCACCCCAGGCATAATTTGATGCATCTGTGGTGAGGGGCTGGGTGGCGGGGGGTGGTGAGAAAGGTAGTCTCTTGTTGTGGGAGCATGCTGTTGCCCACAAAAAAAATCTTTTCTGAGACAAGGAATTATAGGTAAAAGAGTCTCCAGGTCTTGAGAGTGTTGACACCCAAGGCTTTTTAGGTACCATTGAAGTTTCCTCATATAGAGTCTGGCATATGGACTGAGTAGTATGCAAGATGCCATGAACCCCAGAGCTTGCAGGATCTTCCTTGCAGATAGTTGGGGTCTGGTGGCTAGTTGAGAGAAGTAGGCTGTCAGGAAATTTTGCTTTTCTACTGTAAGGAATGCCATCTGGGATGCTGTGTCCAGACTTGCTCCCAGGAATATAATCCTTTGGGTGGGCACCTGTTTGGATTTCTTATCATTAATTGTGTACCCTAGGGAGGTTAGTAAGGAATATACAAAGACCAGGTGCTTGAGCAGCTTTTCCTGGCTGTCTGCCTGAATTAGGCAGTCATCTATGTATGGGTAAATCTGGATATTCCTTTGTCTGCAAAAGGCAATGGATGGAGTCAGACATTTTGTGAAAACTCTGGGAGCAATAGATAAGCCAAAGGGAAGTGCAGAGAACTGAAGGTGCTGAGATCCTGTCCTGAAACGAAGATATTTCCTGCATGATTCCCTGATAGGAATATGGAGGTAGGCCTCTTTTAGATCTAGGGTGGCTAGGTAAGCATCCTTGGACAGCATGGGTAGCAGCTGCTGGAGGGTGAGCATTTTGAATTTTGGGATCACCAAGAAGATGTTTAGAATGGATAGATTGAGGATGGGGCACCAGGTGTCCTCTTTTCTGGGTACCAGAAAAAGTCTGGAGTAGAAACCTTGGCTTCTCTGTTCTGCAGGAACATGCTCTACTGCCCTCATAGAGAGCAGGGAAAGGAATTGCTTTTCCACCTCTGTTCACTGGTTTGGAGGTAGATCTGGGAACCCTTTAGGGTAGGAAGGGTATGGAAAGAAGATTTGTATCCCTCGGACAATATGTTGAAAACCCAGAGGTTGTTGGTAATGGTGGCCCAGGTGCTTGCATGAAGGAAAAGTTTTCCTCCTACGGGTAAGTGAAGGTGGGCAGAGGGAGGGGGTGGGGGAGGTGAATCATTTGAGTTCTTACCATAAGGGGGTGGGTTAGAACTCCCTGGTTTTGAAATGGAGGTAGTCCACTGCTTAGATCTCTGCATTCCCTGTGGCTGCTGTCTGGGGGGGGGTCTGGTTCCCTGGGGTCTGGGCTGGACTGGCTTAGTGGGAGCAGGAAAGGACCAGTGCTTGGTTGGACAATGCCTGCCAAACCTGGGTGGCTGGACCTGTTAGAAATCCTTAACTGTCTGCATAGATTTTGCTTTTTCCTTCCATCTTTTTTAAGACCTCTTCTGCCTTAGTGCCAGATAAGCTGTCTTTGTGCAAGGGGGCATCAAACAATTTAGATTTGACATGGTCTGGTAAGGGCTGTTCCTTAAGCCATGCATGCCTTCTAATGACAGATCCAGGGGCTGCTGCCCTGCAAGAAGCTTCTAGGGCATCAAAACCACAGTGCAAGGTGCGTTTAGTTACTTGACTTGCAGAATGCATTAACTCTTGTAACTCTAGATTCTGCACAAGCAGGAAAGGAAGACATTTTTTGTTTGAGGAGTTCCAGAGTATGTTGCTGAAATTTTAGCATATGGAAATGAGAATTTAGTGCCCTGATAGCAAAAGTAGTTGAGGTGTATACTTTTTTACCCTATCTGTCTAGTGCTCGGGAATCCCTGTCTGAGGGGGTGGGATTCTTAGCAGAGGTTGCTTTAATCTCTTTAGTCCCTTGAGAAATTACCTCAGGGTCAGCAGTAGGATTTTTAAAAAGAAATTTGTGTGAGTCAGGGACTCTGTAGTACCTGTCTGGTTTTCTGGGTGCAGGAGGGAGGGTGTCAGGATTCAAGCTAGATTCCAGGAAAACATCCTCCACAACATCCAGGACTGGGGGATGGCCAAGGGTCTGTGCTGTGGAAGATCTAAGAATTACCTGAGTCTCTTTTTAGACTGAGGGTAGCCCTGACTCTCCCATTGGAAATGCTCCCTTAAGGTATGAAGGGTTTCCCCAAAGGAAAAATCCTCTGGGGGAGAGGCAGAAGGGATGGAATCCTCTGCATCAGAATCATCATAAGTAGAGAGGGGTTGCACGTCTTCATATTCAGATGCATCAGAGTCATCTGACTCTTGTTCAGACAAAACTACAGGGGACAGATATCTTTTCCTTTTGGAGGGGGTAGCTTGGCTTCCCCTAATCAGCATGATAAGGTCTTCCACCATTTTAAGCATTTGAGACTGAGGCAAGGAAGCAGGTGCCTGAGATTGGGTCGTCAGTTTCTTGGGTGTAGTTCATACCCTGGGCCTGAGAAACTCAGCAGTTTTCGAAAGGACGGTAGTCACGAAAGAAGATACCGGTTTGTTTCGAGAATCAGTAGTGCTAAGGACTTGCTCAGAAGCTGGTGCCTGCTCAGTGGCTCCGGACCCATCCAAGGTAGAGATGACCACAGGATCCTTAGTCGAAGAAGAGTTTTGCGGCATACTGGACTCCAAAAGGGACTCAGTAGCGGCCTGCAAATCCAAAGAAGCAGGCATCAGGGGCTGCGAAAGCACCTCACTGAGGACCAGAGAACTGACGACTAGCTTAACGGAAGCATCATTGGTAGGTTTGGACCTGTGCAGTCTGTCTCTGTCTTTGTCTTTATGTTTTTTCGGAAGATCTGCTGTAGGATGGCTTACCGAAGTCATATCGGAGTTCAGAGACTGTAAGCCAAAATATCTAGCTACAATAAGGGCCCAACGATGAATAGTTCTGGTGTTGAACAAAGCACGGAAGTGACAGCAGGGGACATTGTGGTCTGGGCCTAAACAAGTGATGCAGTAAGAATGAAAGTCTCAGTGTGGTATTTGCTTTCTACAGGCAAGACAATTGTTAACTTTTTCTGACACCGGTTAATGCAAGAAAAAAGGATCCCCAACAGGTTACTTAGGTTTAGAAGACTTCAGCTACAAATCAGTAGATGAAACTCAGGTAGCGGCTGACCGGCACTCATGTGAACTGCGTCTGCTTTGGGCTTCATGGCAAGAAAGACTGGGATAATGGCATCAGCTGCCTTACTTTATACTTCTGATGACCTGACGTCAGTCCTGAAGCGACAGCAACCGATGCAGACATACTAAGCCTCTGGTATTCGGCCCAGTCGAGGGCTACCCAGGCAGGGATAACTCAAATGTGATGACTTCAACTGTGAAACACGAAGAACATCTAATGAGTTTCTGTTGTGAAGTAGGCTTCCAGTAAAGACTGACACCAGACATCTTCACTTAACATATACTCTGGGCCAAGATTTACAACTTTCAGCATTGAAACCTTGGCTCTTGTTTCTGTGTTCTTAATTTTATAGAAAAGCATATTCAGTGTCTGGTTTGAAAATTTGTTAGAGGGTTTATAGGGATTTACAACATCAACAGATTTGCTATTAGAAACTAAGCTTGAAATTCTTAACAAAAATTGATGAACCTGACACTATTCTTTCATGGCAGTTCTTCACACAGAAGTTATTCAAACAAATGGGCAAAAATGAATGATTAAAGTTCCTGTATGTCAGCAAAACAAAACTCACAATTAAAGCAGACCAATTGCAGCTGTTGATTGAATCAGAATATTGTGATCTAAAGAACTTAGAGAATCCCACCATGAAAAAATTAGCTGCATAAAAACATCACTGACAGATCTGTGACAACAATGCAAGAAACAAATTTGGCACTAAGTCCTGATTTAGCAAGCTCACGTGTTTTCTAGACAGACTGGAGGATCTGTAAAACCATTCCAGATGGAACAACTTTTGAATATAAATTTCCCAAATGACTAGTAAATAATGATAACTTTTTTCTTTTATCTTGCTTTCTAAAACTCTTAGCTTCACCAAGCTTTCTCATGTTCTACAGAGACAGATCACAGTCAAAATTGTCTTGCATAGATAACTAATTCAAAATATTGCCTGGTGTAATCTTTCTTTTACTATTTGTGGTGCAAGGTAGAGATAAGGTGATGGTATTACCTTTGCAAGACTGTCAAGGAAGCAATAATTACGGTCATTATTTAATTCAATAAAAAACAAGAATATTAAAAAACATTAATATTTCTGCCAGAATATGACTACAGCTGGGAATCAAATATTTAATGTGACTTCTCCACAGAAGCAATATCCTTCATGATTAAAATCAAGAGTTTGACACAGATAAAATGAACAGACATGATGCATATATTAAAATATCATCTTCAGTAACACTGATACTAAACAGAGACTCTGAAAAGCAACAAAAATGCACTGTAGCTAAGGGACATGCTAAACAAATAAAGGTTATTATTATTATTATTATTATTATTATTATTACAAAGAACGCAGATGGTAATACAATACTAGATAAGTACTGTAGATTATTACTATTATTATTACTACAAAGAATTCAGATAGCAGGATTATGTGCTACATAACGACTTCTCAAACAATTAGGCAAAAACTTTTAGCTCTGTTGTTATTGTTACGTTTAGCAATCAACAACTTTCACAATCTTTAAATGTAAGTGACTGCATCTTCCTGCCTGAAAGTCACATTTCTCTCCGATACATTTTCCATTCTATTAGACAATCATATAATTATTTACAGAGCTGTGAATGCTATAGTTAAATGATTTATTGCAATGGAGATCTGGCATTATTAGGATTTTAATACACCATATCAAGTCCAACTGTGAGTATAATTTTCTCTTTCCATATGGAAATAATGTTGTTGTCTCAACACATATTGTCCATTTTTGCCACACGTTCCTAAGTGTTTATTTTTAACTGAATGATTATTGCTTATTTTATAATCCTTTGTTTGTTTGTGTCTTTCGGCTTTTCCCGGTTAGGGGTCGCCACAGCAGAACTCCGGTCCGCTAATGATTGGCAGTAGATTTTTACATGCTGGCTTGCCGGGCCTAACGCACAACCTTCAACGAAGGAACGCCCATTCATGCATGTCGCCACACAGAAGACGCTTCAAACTGAAAATCGAATGGGCAACGTCTAACTGTGAGGTGACAACGCTACCGCAGCACCACTACCGCAGTCCTGCTTATTTTATAATCCTCCTAATTTTCGTAAATTATAATCCTAATTTTCTTAGTTAAGGAAATATTGGGCTGCTCTCTTTTCCTCTCTATCTCTCTGAGTGGGAGATGGTGAAGGTATACAGAAAAAAAATAAGTGGCCCTATTTATTATTCTTGGAAAAATAAGTCTTCACGTCTTCTTACTCCATGAAAAAATACCAGCTGGTGAATTTGAGTATCATAATTGCTTTCTTAATTACTAAGTAAGTCTTATACAATTTACAGAAAAAGCATAGAAGTTCCCACTTTAGAATCAACTCATTGCAGGTATTATACCCATCGATGAGTTTACAGGAGGAGACTGACAGTACTACTTTTGTGATCAGAGCAGAGGGTATAAAACTTTAATGAACTTTGCAATGACTATATGGCAGGTTAGGTTAGATAGGAGCAGCAGGGATATAGTAGTGGTAGCGGAGTGAGGGTGTTTATGTGTGTGGTAGGGTGTGTCCATGTATGCAGGTGTATGATAGATCTCATATGACTGTGTGTGTGTGTGTGTGTGTGTGTTTGAATGAGTCTGTGTCTGTCTGTAGTTGCAGTGGGGGTTAAGTTAGTGATTGATAGAGTATGTTTATGTGTAGACAGCTAAATGGGTGAGTGTGTCCTTGAGTGCACTCAAGTGGGGGGGGGGGGTCATCATGTTGATTGAATGGCTGTGTACTTGTGGGGATGACTGTGAGTCTGGGTGTGTGCTTGAATGTCTGCAATTGTCTGGGTGAGTAATTGGAGAGCTTTCTTGAGCCAAGGCTATCCATGAGCTGACTGTGATAAGTTCTAATGACGTGCTGTTAAGCACAAGTGGTACTAAAATTTAGAGGCATGTAGATTAGCTGAAATGAGGCCTTCCTCTTCATGGCTAAATATTTTTCTGAATCACATTTCCTGCAATCATTTAAAGTGACCTATCTCTAGTAGGCATTTTAAGCAACAGTAGGAACATTTCTCTGAATTACAGCCAATGCCTGTGTGCTTGGCTTATCTTGTATTGTTTCTGTAAGTGTGTCATGAAAGAAATGGACCTGAAATGGATGACACTACTCCTGCACCTTTTCTGACAATAGCTTGTCTCATGTCAGTTGAGAGTAAACAGATGTAATGATAACACAGAAGAACTGAAAGATCACTTGCTGCAGGGTTGGTTTACTGGTGAGAAAATTTCACACTATCAGTTGTAAACAATGAAGAACTCTTTGAGGGAGGAAGTTGTGCAGAGATTTTTTTAAAATACTTTGCTGAACACCCTAGTATTTCTGTAGTATCTGACCTAGTATCAGCAGGAAGGATTATCATGATGGAACAATCGACTTTTAAACAGCTACTAAAAAAATTGATGACATAGCGACTAATGATAAACAGTGAGAGTGTACAACTGCCTATCTCTGCTGGAGGTGGTATAGGAGCACATATGAGCCAGGCAAAAGATATAGGCGCAGGGCATTCCCAGAGTTCTATAAGTAACTGTGACTGCAAAGCATAAACCTATTAGCTGATGTAACAACCTGAAAAAATGAATATATTGTGGCATATTTTGACATTATTCAGATCATACCTCTCAAATGTCCAGATTTTCACAGAATGACCAGATTTTTGCCTCATATTTTAAGTCTTTTCCTTATAAAATTAGAGGTTTCTGACAAATCAGTGAAAACTGAAGTCACTAAATAATGACTTTCATTTCAGTTTCAGACTTAATAATCCTTCAGAAAAATGCATGTTAGCAAATCTTGTTAGTCTATCAACTTTTCAAGTTTATAAAATCAATAGTTAAAATATGTCCCTATTTTTGGGCCTTTGTCCTCCCATTATTTTTTTTTCAGATTTCTTGAGCTATGAGGTTGAAAGGTATGGTTCAGATAATATATGATGCTTTAATGGAAGTTAATTAGCTGCCATGCATATTGAAGATATCTTTTATCATATGTGTGGATCTAAGGGATATATTATGGGAAACTACTGACACTTTGCCAGACTGGACAACCTTAAAAATGTTTTAGAAACCCTGTACAGAAAACAAGTCTCATTATATATTTATTATATGTACATGTTGGCAGAGTAAGTTCTTCTGAAGTGTATTCTGCTACCTTGTAAGAGTTGTTAAGCTGGAAGACCTGGTAATGTAACACAGAAATATTGAAATAAAAACTGTGTAAAACTTTTGAAGAGCATGCTAACTGTGCGTATTACTGACAATATCTCCTAAAAGTTATGTAATACCACAAATTAACAATACTATGGTTTATACTGAATGTGATGAGTGAAATAAAAAAATGCATATTGGGGGAAGGATGTAAGCATGAATTTTAGTATAAAAAGCAGCATACTGGAAACTGTAAAAGTATTTCTGCCTTTAATATCTGGATCCAAATTGTAACTTGCAACAGATCCCCCACCATGCCCCAGGATTCCCACTCCTCATTTCTTGATACACTGGGAAATATTAGGGTACAACCCAACACCCTAATAATGGCTGATTTCAACTACCCCACCATTAACTGGGAAAACTACTCATGTACCAACTCATTTGCTGAACTATTTCTGGAATTCATAAATTCCAACACCTTGGATCAACTTATCCACACCCCCACCAGGGGCAGCAGTATCCTAGACCTGGTCATTACCAACATGGGTGACCGGTGTTAGACACCAGAGGTCAATTCCTTGTTGGTAAGATCTGACCATAAGCTAATCACCCTAGACATCCAGATCCCACCCCCCATTAGAGAAACCAATGTAAAAAAATTCTCCAAAGCCAACTTCACGCTTCTTAAGACAGAAGTGGCAAACTTCACGACACCCATGCAGATGGACAATAGAGGTACGACTGCTGAATCTTACCCAAATGCACTTTATAAGCACTTACACAAGTGCATGAATCGTGCTACCCCTAACAGAACCAAGATGCTCTCCTCCAAAAAAGGAAGCCAATCTGGTGGTCCCCTGTCATAAACAAACTCTACAACAGAAGAAAGAAACTGTTGCAAAAAAGAGTAAAATCCCATGATTGGAGGAACTCTCTGGTCAGCCACAGTAAGAAGCTGAGATCTCTCATAAAATCCTCCACAGCTAATTACGAAACAAATTCACCACTGATTCTAAAGACAACCACAAAGCATTCTATAGCTATGTCAAGAATCTCAATGGCAACACTCAGATCTGCTCTGAGTTACAGCACAATGGCACTAAATATACAGAACCAACTAATATTGCTAACATCTTGGCAGATAGGTTTAGTGCTAACTTTACCTCCCTCTCACCCCCTAAAGGGCCCATCTCTATACTGGAAGAATGCAAAGTTCCTGTAATCACGGCTGCACATGTAAAAACCACACTCTCCAAAGCCAAGAACACAGCATCTATGGGACTTGACAACATCCCAGGCTGCATTCTACACAAGCTACAGAATGAACTGGCACCCCACCTAAACACCCTGTTCAATCATAGCCTCACATTATGCTTTGTGCCCACTGAATAGTGCACAGTGATGGTTATCCTACTCCACAAAGGGGGAGCCACCACGGACCCTGGGAACTACTGCCCCATTAGCCTAACAAGCCTGGAGTGCAAGGCCATGAAATGTATCATCATGCAACTTATAAACAAAGACATAGGTAATCTCCAAACTCTGGACCCCACCCAATTCAGGTTTGTTAAAAGCAGATCATGTCTCCTAAACCTATTAGACTTCTTTGAAGAAGTCACCAAAGTTGTAGATGAGGTAAGGTGGTTCACACAGCCTATCTAGATCTTGCCAAGGCTTTTGACACCATCCCACACTCTGGAAATATAGATAAACTCACTAAACTAGGTATAAATCCCTATGTCCCAAGATGGGTTGCCAACTGGCTCACTGACATTAACCACACTGTGAAAGTAGCAGACTCCAAATCTGACTTCAGACCAGTGACAAGAGCAGTACCATAGCGTTCAGCTCTGGGTCCTCTCCTGTTTGGTATCTACTTCTCTGAAGTACAGGCCAACACAGAAGGTCTTTGGCTAACGAAGTTTGCAGATGACTTCAAACTAGGAGTCATAATCGAAACTCCTAATGATGAGGACATCCTACAAAAGTGCCTCACTGAGACAGATGCCTGGTGTCAAAGCCATGGCCTCAAGCTCAATGTCAAAAAGTGCATTGTCATCCCCTTTGGTAAAAATTCAGTACCCATGAGCTACCACATAGGTGGTAGTCTACCTAACACTGAAAGTGTGATAAAAGACCTTGGGACACAGGTAGACAGTAGTCTGTCCTTTGATAATCACATCGCCACAGTAGTTAGAAAATCCTTCTACGTGGTACACCTCATCACAAAAGGTTTCTCATCATGTAAAAAAGAGGTCATTGTCCTCCTCTACTCATCACTCATTAGACCCATTATAGAGTGCAACGCCCCTTTTGTTATGTACCTCACAAGACCTCTACAACAACTGGAAAGGCCACAGAAATACCTCACAAAGAGGATCACCAGCCTCAAACAAATGCCCTACAAAGACTGTTTCAAAAAACTCCAGCTTTACTCCGTCGCATATCACCTACTCAGAGGTGATCTCTGCCTAACATACAAAGCTATGTCAAACGCAGAGCTGTTGGACATGATCCACTTAAAGAAATCCCAATCCCTCCAAGCTACACACTCTAGGGACCTAAACCTTGTCACCACAATAAACGGAACATGCTGGAGGGATAGATTCCTGTCCCAGAGCTTCTCATACTTTGGAACAAACTACCTGTCTATATCAAACAAAGCTCCTCATTAGCACGCTTCTAGAAAAATCTTGATGATTGGATGGGAAATAAAAAAATTCACCCGGGGATCACCTCTGTGGCTCTGCTCGAAAGGGGCACAGGAAAATAATTTTTTTTGGGTGGCAAAAGCCAGGGTACCTTTTTGGCTAGGCTTATATAGGCCCTAGGGCCAATAGCCTAGTACCTACTTATGAACCTATGAACCTATGAAGGGCTAAGCTAAAGAGCAAATTGCTGTGCATTCTAACAGTGACATTTACTGCTAAAAGCTGTTGTTCTTGTTTAAAGTATCAGCCACAAAAATAAGTCATACCTATACTGGACTTTGTTGTCACTTTTTTTTTGGTGGGTGGCATGCAGCAAAGCATCTGTCCTTCTGTTGTGAAATTGCAAAAATATGCTGCACTCAGGAAAGATTTGCTATGCATATCTTTGTGTGAAAAACAATTTTTTTATTACCGTGTTAAAGTCAAGATAACAGAGAATCTAAGACATTGCTAAAAACAGTGAAAGGATTACCAAGAATCAAAGGTTAGAACTGTTATCTTTACAAGATGCTTATACCATATGCAAACCCAGAGGGAAATTTTTTTTAATAACACACTGGCTGCAAGTGATATTGACGTCATTGCTAGTGCACGTCTTTCAAAGCACAATGATGAACTTTATTATTTTTTTAATAGTCATTGGCGTCCTGTCCAAAAACGTGTGGACTAAGTCAATACATCTGCTAAAAGTGTCATTGAGGTTTTCAGAAAGTTTCTCACTGGGGGTTGCAAGCCAACATTATTGCAAATAGATCAATGCTCTGAGTTGCTTAATGCTCATTTTCAGTCATTCTGAAAAAGTTAACCATACAACATTTTATAACCACTGATGAATTCATGGTGTGTGCCATAAAACAATTCAACTTCACCTCAAAAGCAATGAATATGGTTATTTTTATCTGCTTTTATTACAGATAGGTAAACAGATATATTGCAAGGATTGACAAAGTCCTATAATAACAGCTGACACTGAACCATCACAAAATTAATTCTCAGTGATTTATGTTATATGGATACTCCAGGGTAAAATAAAAGCACAGTACTCAATGGTCCAAATGAAAGTATTAAACAAATGTGCAACTTTTACATTCAACAACCATATTGAACTATTGGATTAAATTTATGTTAACCTACTTTCCAGGAAAAAAATACTTCTGAATGGTATGGTTTATAAAATTAAACAGGCTAGCTCATTTATGTCAGAATGGATTTATTAAGGGCCATAAAACCTTTGATAATCCCTTACAAACGTCCCTAGTACTACAACATTCAGTCAAATATAATTCACAATGCTTCTCTCCAGTTGGGACATGGAGAAAGCATTTGATAGAGCAAACTAGTCCCCAAAAAAGAATTCTAAGAAATTTGCAGAGAAAGTAATATCATTGCAATTTAGGGTGGATTCAATGATTGCTCTGTAGGGAAAACAGATATTAGTCAGGCTTATGAGATTGTCACCCACTACCATAATAACATTCATGAGTGCTCATTAACAGGGATTAGTTTCTTAGTGATTGTCCTAGAGAAAACTGGATTCCACTCAAAGTCTACTAAGTTCATATTTGTCATTTGATTAAGACATTCTATTCAACATCCAGGATTATGCTCAAATTAAATGGCATTATTCGCACTTATATCCCCTTTTCCAGGGGCACAAGGCCAAGCCTCAAAGACCTCCTAAGCCTATAAACAGCAATGATTATCATTAGCAATCCCTAAAGCACTCAACAAAATCAACACCAAACATCACACATATGCCTTCACCCAGGTGGAGCCCCAAGAGCAATGCTCACAGGGCAAACAAGCATGTTAATCAGGACTCTTGTCATGGGGATTCCATTGTACAACACACAGATGCCCCACTCACCAGACTGAACAAGGAGAAGGTTTTTAGTTGCTTATCTGGAGCAAGGATCTGTCAAGTTTCACATGCACACTGGTCACTACATCACAGGTATAAGTATGATTCTGTCATAGTCCGTGTGGGTGTTAATGATCTGAGATGTACCTCACTGGACTATATAAAGAGAGACATTATGGATCTCTCTGAACATGTGTGTCAAGCAGGTATGTGCCTTGCATTGAGCAGCATTCTACCTTCAACAAGAATGATGACACATTATGAAAAGGAAATCATTGATTTTAATAATTGGCTTAGTTTCTGGTATCGTTTCTGTGGGGATTCAATATTTGTCCACATGGGAAGATATAGTTAGCAAACCACATTACTTTGCAAATTCAGGCTTCTAAATATTGACTAAAACATTATCCATACCTTTATAGCCTAAAGAAACTGAAAGATGATGATGGTCAGTGCTAGGAGCCTAAAGAAGCAACTCCACACCCTATAAACTCTTCTCACTCTGGAGAATACAGTCAGCTGCACTGTTGCAAAACTTGCTTTAAATCCACAAAACATACTCCGGTAGTGCAAGACTTCAATGCCTTCCATACATTTAGATCATCAGCTGCAAAGACAAGGCAAAAGGTGGAAGAGTCTTGATTTACATTAGCAACAAGTATGCATCTAAGTTGGTTAAATGTCCTCAGACAGTGCCCTGTAGTTTATCCACATGCAAATCACCATAGACATAGTCTCATACCATAATCTATCAAGCTATAGGTCATCCTCTCCATCCCAAGAATCCTGTAACTTGCACCTACATCTGTTGAAGACACTCAACCTTAAACCAAATACCCTAGTCATGGCAGACTTTTACTACCCTTCTGTAGACTGGCAAATGTAAACTGCCTCAAACTCCCTTACACAATGTTTCCTGGACTTTACTAACCACATACACCTTTACCAGATAAAACATACACCCACCAGAGGTTCAAAAATACTTGACTTGGTACTCACAAAAATGGGAGAGCACTGAACACAACACCTGTCATGTCCTTACTGGTGAGGTTGGACCACAAAGGTATCTTCTTCAAAATAAAAATCAGCTCAGTAAACCCAGAAAACCCTTTAACATTTAAAGACCATTCCAAAGCAAACTAAACCCTGTTAAGTGATAGTTTGTCAAAATTCAAGGCCCCAGTAAACTAAAAGGTAGCACACAGCAATATGCTGAACTGGTGGTCAGCAGTGGGACCTTCACTGAGCACAGTAACGTAGCAAACCGGCTGGCTGACAAATTCAGCTCAAACTTCCCTCTGCTTCCCCCCATGAAATACCTACAAGCATAACCCCCCAAGAATCAACAAAGAGTAAGTCCTGGCAGACCTCGCTAAAGCCAAAAACACAGCGTCAGTGGGTCCCAACAATATCCTGGAATGCCTTCTAAATAGCTTGAATCATAACCTTTCAGGATCACTTTAGTCACTTTTCACTTTTCAACAATAGCATCAAAACAGGTTTTGTACCATGAGAATGTAATACTGCAATGGTCATCCCACTTCATAAGGATGGATCTTCGACCAAACCTGAAAACTACAGACCCATTAGTTTGACTAGTCTAATATGCAAAGTCATGGAATGAATTATCATGGAAATGATATTTCCTTCACATACTGTACTCAACCCAGTTTGGCTTTGTAAAAGGAAGGTCATGTCTACTAAACCTGGTGATATTCTTTGAGAAGATCACCTAGACAACGGATTATATGAAAATGGTGCATACTGCCTGCCTGGACATGGTTAAAGTGTTTGATACAATATATCACTAGGACATAATTGACAAATGTGCCAAACTGGGCATAAACCCTTAAATAACTCTATGGATTGCCAGCTGGATCACAGATCACATTATTACTATTACTATTACTATTATTATTATTATTATTATTATTATTATTATTATTATTATTATCAGATTACTATTTGCATACATTCCCAGATCTCTGACTAACAGGTCAACCCTTATCATCCCTGTCTTATCATTGGAATAATTAGCAGTGGTAGCCATTTTCCCAAAAAGACACTCTAATGCATTTCTTGACATTGAATTTTAATATGTGACTTTGTCATTTGTCCATGTTAGACTATTTTTTAAGATGTTTGCGTAATGGGGGAATTTGTGATACCTCCCAATTTAAAGTCGTCTGCAACCTTGGTCAGCCAAAGGCCTTGGATATCAGCCTTTACCTACAAGAAGTGGCTGCCAAATAGCAGCATGCCTAGCATGGAGCCCAGAGGTACCTTGCTGATGACTAGTCTCTTAGTAGAGGATGTCTCACAGATCCTGACTTCCTGGGTTCTATCTGAACAGAAGAAAAAGTAGCTTTAATTGCAGAAAAGGTCAAAGAGAACAGATGACAGTGGTTTGTATACAAGTTCAGAAAAGAAGGTGACAATCTGTTGAAGAGGATTTGGGACAGACAGGAAGAAGGTGGATGGACTGTGTGAGAGAAGACCTGTGACAGTCAGGCATGAGTGTTGAAGAAGGTAGGAGGGTAGCATTGAATAAAGAGAGACAGAGATGGTGACAATGGGCATGACACCTTAATCCCATGTGGTAAATAGGAAAAAGGAGGTTTATGGTGATGATGATGATGATGACGATCAGACATATCACTGAGTAAAATGTCCCCTTTGGCATGTATGTGATCCAACATTTGCAATAATTGGAGCACTCACAATCATTCTGTACCAGGAGAATCCAAGGTATAAACACATTGTCTTATATGGATCACCTCAAAGCCCTATCTCTATACTTGGTCTGCTGCAGGTTACTGAGAGTGGATATATGGTTGGCATACAATGCTTCCTCACATATAGCTCTCATGGACCTTTTGCACAGCTGCAAATAAACAGCATCAATCTAGATCCAAGAATTTAAATTTTGCTTACTGTATAAGTAAGACATATTGTGCCTCAGAAGATCCCCATGGTCTGGAGCAGGCTCCTTATCTATGTGAAGCTGAGCTCATCCCTAAACTATTTTAAGCATAAGCTTCACCAATGGATTCAACAATGGAAATTCACCTTAGGTCTCCCCCCCCCCACCCCCGTCTTTGACATTCAAAGTCAATCAGTAAATATATCCATACTAACATACACCCAACTGACATAACTTTTAGAAACATCCTAACATACTTCTTCCTAATAAATACCAATGATACCTAGGAAAACAACTGGATTGGGCTAAGCAGCTATGCTTATAAGGGCCCTTGTGGTCATTAGCCTAGTACATACCTATGAACCTATGATCTCTTCCAAGAATGACCCTGAGGGGCAATTAGAAAGAGATTTTTTTCAGGAAGCTACCCTCTTCAGTAATGTTTCAGGGTATAAAGTGAGTGAATATGTTCAAAACAGAGGTAGTTAAACTAAGTTACTCTTCATTATTAAGTTTCAGTTTAAGATCACCCAGATGATATGACTTCATATAGATAATATGGGAAAGTGAAAGTGGTATAAGTAGTTCTCAGGATAGTTGGGCTTAAATTATCTAACTTCCTAGACATGCCACAAAGTCCCTCAAGTACCAATTTTTTGGCTGGCATTATTTATTTAAGTATATTTATAAACCATTCAGGTAGGTGAGCATGTATTTCGATGTATATGGGATATGCTAGAAATGTAACCTAAATGTACCAGAGACATGGTGACAGAGATGTTGGGAGTACCCAATACTAAATTTGCCTAAAAAGGTGTGTTAAAAATTTTGTGAGAGGTTATGCTCAAGGAAAGTGAATTTACATTTTTATCTCTTTCTCTTATGCTTGGATCCAGAGATTACCTCGCATACTCTGCCCTTATATTTTGTTAGCTCTTCTCTTGATTTTCAAAAAATAAATAAATAAATAACAAAAAAATTGGTCTCAGCATAGAAGTGGTTTGGTTTCTATGGATGATTTTTGGCAATTAGAGAAAGAGGTGCATGACTTGGAGGTACACATGGAAATACCAGTCTAGGAGGCATTTGCAAAAAATAAATAATAATAATAACCTGCATACAACATGAATACATTTTGTTTCTCCTTCTGGCTTTTCCCAGTTAGGGGTTGCCATAGTGGATTATCTGTCTGCTCATGATTGGAGTTTTATGGTGTCAAGTTACCAGACCACCGCCCAACCTTCCACAGAAGGCACACATACACACACTCACACCTAGGGCCACTTTAGAGTGTCCAATCCATCTACTGCATGTCTTTAGGATGCGGGAGGAAATTGAAGCACCCAGAGGAAATCCATGTGACCACGGGGAGGACATGCAGCCTCTGCACAGAAGGCACCCCAGCCGAGCATCGAACCGGAGAACCTCTTGCTGTGAGGCGGCAATGCTAACTGCTGCACCACCGTGGCCACCCTATGAATACATTTTGTTTAATGAACAGAAATGCTGATGAAGTATATAAACTGCATATTAAGTCTGCAACCATCTCTGGGACAAGAGTGGAAAGCTCACCAACAATACATATATGGCGTAATTGCCTTTACAGCCTACCATTGTCAAATACCTGATTCACTGCATGCATTTTAAAATATTCAGCAATAGAGCTTTTCATGAGTTGTAATCAAGATAGCCCGTATGATGGGCAGTTGCCTAAAACAATTGTGATAGGGCTTGCAGATTATACGCTTTGTTTTCAGTCATGCATACAACAAAACTTCATTAAGTTTTAATGACTTTCACATTAACTTTATAGCACTTTGCATTAATATTGAGCAGGTTTCTACTAAACTTCAAGCAACCTGATTTTGCACATACCAATGCAAATATAATAATCTGATAAAGCATGAAATACAATACATGAAAGAAAACACCTTGCTAATTGACTATGTAATTTTGTCTCAGACATATATGATATTTAAGCAATAACTGACGACGTGGTGTGGTATATTGAAGATTTACCCACGGTTGGTGTGGTTTAATCATGAGGGCGAAGTCCGAGTGATTAAATACAGCCAACCGAGGGTAAATTTCAATATACCACAAGCACGAAGTTGGTTATTGCTATTATACAATGATATTATTTAAGAAAAATCTACTTTTCTTAAATAATGTCTTAGTATAACGGTGCATTACTGTTCTTCCACTGGTTGTGGTACACTGCTTCCTTGTTTTGATGTATTAAACATGCATATGGGACTTGCGTCCCATGCATACCCAGTACATCAATGCTTTGAAACGGAAGCAACGGAGAAAAGAAAGGCTCCGTTGCTCCGTTTATTTATTTATTTTTGGGTTTTTTGAAGACTTTATACCAACAGAAAAAAGTCCGGGCAACCAGACCTTTTTTCCGTTGGTATATTGTGGAATTTGCAATGGGCACACTGGCCAATCAATGTGCACATTTTGGAATATTAATGGGGGGGTCATTGTATAATTGCCATTTATACACCTTCCAGTCTTGACCAAAGTTGTTTTGATTATTATTTGCTAGCACGGTGTGTTAACCTAGCAGTTGATAAATGTTTTTTCAAAATGCACTTCCAGCTACAGTGAATAGGCCAGTGTGTGCTATATTAAATAATGTGGTAAAAATTATCCAAAGATGACATCTGATATTAGTTTATATTCACACAGAACTGTCTTCCTTTCAACATGGTCTTCCACTTGTCAGAGCTTTTTTGGAATTTTGGCCAACCACCCTTACTGAGACTTGCAGTGTGCGTGCCCCACTAATAGTGAATACACAAAGTCTGTGCCTGATTCGGGCTGGTTATCTACTGTGCTGTTCCTCTGGGTAGCTTGTTTCACTCTTATGACTTTGCACTATTTTTGTTTTCATTATTGGTCATAAACCCCTCTGAAGGAATATAAAAGATATTTTAAACATTTTCAAAATATGACATCTGCAACCTGTGGATTGCAGTTTTGGCACTTCTAAAACACCCCCCATGTTAGGATTTTATGAAATTCAGAGCTTCATCTTACTAAACAATGATTGAACAGTTTTATTTGTTATACAATGAGACAAAGACAAAAGAAAACGGCCCTTCAGAGTATTTTTAAGTACTTAGCATTTGTACTATGCCTCCTTATTAAAATGTGTGTGTGTGTGTGTGTGTGTGTGTGTGTGTGTGTGTGTGTGTGTGTGTGTGTGTGTGTGAGTGTGTGTGTGTGTGTGTGTGTGTATGTGACAAATAAATACATTCAATTTAGAAATAATGAGGGATACATCATTATTTCAAGAAGAAGTATTTCATTTATACAAACCATAAAAATAAATGCAAAAATTCACAAAAACATCAGTATTACATCAGTATTTCAGCAAATTGCAATTCAGAGAATGGAAAAAGTACTACATTTTAAAGGAAACATCAAACAAATGATGTTAAAATGTACTTCTTTTCTTGTTTTTTTTTGTTTCTACTTGATAGTGTAGGCATTGGGTGTTCAATTTGTGTCAGAGCTGCAGATAGTTTGTTTTTATCAGTCATAGTTGGACAGATTTTATATGTTAGGCACAACTGATTCAGGGGAATTAACTACCACCAGTTCCATAATAAAATGACTCCAGCCTGATGGTGTAGGCCATTGTAATGCAATGGTCTTAATCAATTTAATCATATATGTAAGAACCATTAATAATCCAGCCACTGGGGATGCACAAGCCAGTGCATTTCTTTGTGCCGGTCCCAAGCCCGGATAAATGGGGAGGGTTGCGTCAGGAAGGGCATCCGGCGTAAAACTTCACCAAATCTTTTCATGCAATCACCAGTTAATATTTCCATACTGGATTGGTTGAGGCCCGGGTTAACAATGACCGCCACCAGTACTGTTAGCCAACAGGATGCTGGTGGAAATTGGGCTACTGTTGGCCGAAGGAGGAGAAGAGGCAGAAGGCATGGCCGAAAGCAGGAAGAGAGGAGAAAGGCTAGGACTGTGGTAGTGAGGGTCGGAAATTTGAATGCTGGCAGTATGACTGGTATAGGGAGAGAGCTAGCTGATATGATGGACAGAAGGAAGGTTGGTATATTGTGTGTGCAAGAGACCAGATGGAAGGGGAGTAAGGTTAGGTGTATCGAAGGTGGGTTTAAATTGTTTTATCATGGTGTGGATGGGAGGAGAAATGGCGTAGGAGTTATTCTGAAGGAACAGTACGCGAAGACTATTTTGGAGGTGAAAAGGGTGTCGGATAGAGTGACGTTTATGAAGCTGGAAATTGATGGTGAAATAATTAATGTTGTTAGTGCATATGCTCCACAAGTTGGGTGTACAATGGATGAGAAAGAAAAATTTTGGAGTGAACTGGATGAAGTGGTGATGACTGTACCCAAGGGTGAGAGAGTGGTGATTGGAGCAGATTTAAATGGGCATGTTGGTGAAGGGAACAGTAGGGATGAGGAAGTGATGGGTAGGTGTGGTGTTAAACAAAGGAATGCAGAAGGTCAGATGGTAGTGGATTTTGCGAAAAGGATGGATATGGCTGTGGTGAATATGTATTTTAACAAATTGGAGGAGCATAGGGTGACATACAAGAATGGAGGAAGATGCACACAGGTGGATTATATCTTATGTAGGAGGACCATTTTGAAGGAGATTGGAGACTGTAAAGTGGTGGCCGGAGAAAGTGTAGTTAGGCAGCATAGGATGGTGGTTTGTAGGATGACATTGGTGATCAAGAAGAGGAGCCGGAGTGTGAGGGCAGCACCAAGGATCAAATGGTGGAAATTGAAAAAGGGTAATTGTGAGGTGGAGTTCAGGGATGAGTTAAGACAGGCACTGGGTGGCAGTGAAGAGTTACCAAATAGCTGGGTAACTACAGCAGAGCTTTTAAGGGAGACTGCTAGAAAGGTGCTTGGTATCACATTGGGACAGAGGAAGGACAACAAGGAAACATGGTGGTGGAATGAGGAAGTACGGAAGAGTATACAGGCAAAGAGGTTGGCAAAGAAGTGGGATTGTCAGAGAGATGAAGAAAGTAGACAGGAGTATAAGGAGATGAGGTGCATGGCAAAGAGAGAGGTGGCGAAGGCTAAGGATAAGGCATATGAAGAGTTGTATGAAAGGTTGGACACTAAGGAGGGAAAAAAGGACCTGTACCGATTGGCTAGACAGAGGGACCGAGCTAGGAAAGATGTGCAGCAGGTAAAGGTGATAAAGGATAATGAGGGAAACATACTCACAAGTGAGGAGAGTGTGTTGAGGAGATGGAAAGAGTACTTTGAGGGGTTGATGAATGAAGAGAATGAGAGGGAGAGAAGGTTGGATGATGTAGGGGTAGTGAATCATGAAGTACAATGGATTAGCAAGGAGGAAGTAAGGATAGCTATGAAGAGAATGAAGAATGGAAAGGCTGTTGGCCCAGATGACATACCTGTGGAAGCATGGAGGTGTTTAGGTGAAATGGCAGTGGAGTTTTTAACCAGATTGTTTAATGAAATCTTGAAAAGTGAGAAGATGCCTGAGGAATGGAGAAAAAGAGTTTTGGTACCGATTTTTAAGAATAAGGGTGATGAGCAGAGCTGTAGTAACTACAGAGGGATTAAACTGATCAGTCACAGCATGTAGTTACGGGAAAGAGTAGTGGAAGCTAGGTTAAGAAGGGATGTGATGATTAGTGAACAGCAGTATGGTTTCTTGCTGGGAAAGAGCACTACAGATGTGATGTTTGCTCTGAGAGTGTTGATGGAGAAGTACAGAGAATGTCAGAAGGAGTTGCATTGAGTTTTTTTATACTTGGACAAAGCATATGACAGGGTGCCTAGAGAGGAGTTGTGGTATTGTATGAGGAAGTCAGGAGTGTCAGAGAAGTAGGTAAGAATGGTACAGGATATGTACGAGGGTAGTGTGACAGCGGTGAGGTCTGCGGTGGGAGTGATGGATACATTTAAAGTGGAGGTGGGGTTACATCAAGGATCAGCTCTGAGCCCTTTCTTATTTGCAATGGTGATGGACAGGTTGACAGACGAGATCAGACAGGAGTTCCCATGGACTATGATGTTTGCAGATCACATTGTGATCTGTAGTGAGAGTAGGGAACAGGTGGAGGAGACCCTGGAGAGATGGAGATATGCTCTAGAGAGAAGAGGAATGAAGGTCAGCAGGACTAAGACAGAATATATGTGTGTGAATGAGACGGAGGATAGAGGAATGTTGAGGATGCAAGGAATAGAAGTGGCAAAGGTGGATGAGTTTAAATACTTGGGGTCAATAGTTCAGAGTAACGGTGAGTGTGGAAGAGAGGTGAAGAAGAGAGTACAGGCAGGATGGAGTGGATGGAGAAGAGTATCAGGAGTGATTTTTGACAGACGAGTACCTGTAAGAGTGAAAGGGAAGGTCTACAAGAGGGTAGTGAGGCCAGCTATGTTATATGGATTGGAGACAGTAGCACTGACAAAAAGGCTGGAGTTTGAGCTGGATATGGCAGAGTTAAAGATGTTAAGATTTGCACTGGATGTGACGAGGGTGGACAGGATTAGGAATAAGTATATTAGAGGGTCAGCCCAGGTTGGAAGGTTTGGAGACAAAGCCAGAGAGGCAAGATTACATTGGTTTGGACATGTGCTGAGAAGGGATGCGGAGTATTTTGGGAAAAAGATGCTAAGGATGAAGCTACCAGGTAACAGGAAAAGAGGAAGGCCTAAGATAAGGTTTATGATGAGTGGATGGAGGATCGTAGGTTTGTCCCGGGGATTACTTCCGTGTTACTATTAGACAGAGGCACAGTAAACTAAACTTTAAAAAGGGCACAGTATACTCAAATCAAGGGGTGGCATAAGCCAAACACAATCGGGCTAGGCTTATAAATGCCCCAGGGCAGATAGCCTAGTATGAACCTATGAACCTATGAACCTATGGATGTGGTGAGAGAGGGCATGCAGGTGGTTGGTGTGACAGAGCAAGATACAGAGGACAGGAAGAAATGGAGACAGGTGCTCTGCTGTGGTGACCCTAACGGGAACAGCCGAAAGAAGATGATGATGATGTAAGAACCATTAATAGCTATGCCATGATGTATAAACTCACCATGATCATTCTGTGCTGTGACATTCACAACCTGTTTTCCTTTTTTCATCAGTATTTCTGTATACATTTTTGGCCTGTGATGATACTCCTTGCACTACTCATAAATGTATCATCAGTGTTAGAAAATAGTGAAACTGGTTTAGCTGAAGCTTTTAATCTACAAGGTGTCTTTGATAAGTGGTCAGCAACCTGAACTTTTGCTTTGCTAGTGCAATATAGTGCTGCAGCAAATATCAAAATATATGTATATGTATATGCATGTGTATATGTGTACATGGGTGTGTGAATATATATATATATATATATATATATATATATATATATATATATATGTGTGTGTGTGTGTGTGTGTGTGTGTGTGTGTGTGTATACTATTTGGAAAGACAACCATGTCATCCCTACTGGATAACTGTTTGCATTTCAGCATCTAGCATTGTTTATCAGTTTAGAACTTGATTACAAGAAACATATCTTAAAATATTTTTACAGGGGGCCAGTTACCCTGTACGCCAAGTGTGGGATAACCTCCATACCATCTTATTTAAATATGCTAGTTCTTGGTCATAGATACATTACCTGAGAAAAGTGTGAAAATGCATACTGAATCAGTTCTACTTTACTTTACAATTTTCAGTCACTCATGATTTGATCATATTAATTTTCAGTCCAGTTTATTTAGGCAACTCTAACACAGTAATTTGTGTGTGTGCGTGTGCGTGTGTGCGTGTGCGCGTGTGCGTGTGTGTGCGTGTGTGTGAGGTCAATGTGTTGCATTCTACATTCATTATATCAAACTTTTAGTCAGGAGGATTGTTTTGTCGAACTGCCTGTTCATCACCGGATGCTGGCATTTGTTTTATGGGATCACTACACAGCAAGGGATGAGATTCTGCCCTTTCCCTATTATTTTGATCTCAGATATGGAATATATAATTAGTATTGGACATAAGCTGTGCATCCCTCCATGTGAAGAGTGGGGGGTGCAGGGAACATCTCTCTCTGCATAAAATATTATTTCTTTTGCCCATTTGTGGCCAATGAAGTATATGCCAATTTAATGAGTGATCAATGTGGTGGCATATATTCATATGCATGAAGAGATATAGATATAAATTTAATCATCATTCTGGAGAATGTGTACCACTGCTCCAGGCACAATAAATATAATACTCATGTGCACACATTATGACTTATATGCTACAAAGTGGAGAGTAGTTTATGTAGCTGAAGCATTTTATATTTGTTTAGTCTTTTATACTGTTTCATTTTCAAGCACTTTTAGGGGCATTTATTCTAAGTGCTTCAGTCCAATAGATTTGACAGTCACATGAGCATGCTGTGATTGATATACTGCAATCTGTGAACTAGTCTGCATATGTAATAATTTTTATTTTTTATTCCATTACATTTGTCATTTATTCATTATTTAGGAGAATTTACACTGCCAGCTCAAGACAGATGAAAGGTTTATAGTTTTGACTCTCTTATCTGCTCAGTGTATTTTTAAACATTATAATATCCAGCATAATTTTACCATCTGTTAGTCTAAAGATGATTTATTCGATCTTAGAAGCTTCAAGTGTAAAAACACAAGAATGTGATCATTTTTATTTTGGCTAAGATATGAATAGGATAACAGAGTTGTTGCAGTGGCAAAATGCATAATAACTAAAAGGACAAACCATACATTTGTGAGTTGACATACTTAAAGTAATCATTCATGTTTGTACTTTTCCATGCAAGATCTGGTTCATGTCTTGCCAAAGGCTGATGATTCCTTTTAAACAGTTTAATATGTTGTTTACCCTCCTTGAAATGTGCTGAAGTTCTTGTAAACATAGTGTGCTCTTTGTGTTACTATATAATGTTTTGTTTCTTATTCTACCAATATGTTGCTTTACTTCTTTTATTGTTACATTATTGTTTACAGCTGTCTTTTCAACAGAATGGAAATAAATGCTCTGTATTTTAAAGCATCCATGTATTTTGTTGCTACTTTTATATTTGCTGTTCTGGTCTAAACATGTCGACTCACTTTTTCTCATGTATAATCAACTTTATTATAATTAAATTTCTTATTTCTATTCAGCATTTTGGCAATTTGATTAATTGAAAATACAGTTACATTCTTTTCAGATGAACCATGTGGCAGTTAGCAGCATGTGGCAGTTAGCAGCAATGTATCTAAAAAGAATGTATATTTTGTAGCTATATCCAACATATTATTGTTGCAAGTAGGTTCCTTATATAATTTTATCAATCTTTGCAGAACAAACAAGTCCAAAAACTCTTGTACATACCACGCTGAAGCTAACCAAGAGTTCCATTTAGTTTCTAGGTAGTTGAAGCCACATAGCAAAACAGGTGGACTAGAGTCTAACCCATCACTTTACTTAAATAAAATTCAAAATGCAGGTCTGTAGTCACTGAAGGACAGAGATAACATGCAACCAGTTCAAATTTAAAATAAAGCACATATATAAATTTTTATTGCTAAAATCCTGAGATATCTTGCATTTTTTAATTTTTACATAAAAGACTGATAAGTTAATATGTGTAGACCACTGCCATGTTGACTTGCTCATAAACAGTTATGTTCTGTGTATTGCTGCATGACTAAATGTGAAGTCATCCATTCTTCCACAATCACAGCAATCATATACTGCAATTATTTGTGGGCAATAGAGCTTTTAATTCTTCCAATTTGTTGGACTCATTTGTAGCATTACAAAAAATATAAACGTACAGAGATATAAACCATTCAACTTCTAGATTTGGTTTCACAATTTGCTTTGAAGTCTTTAAAAAAGTCTTAACAGCTTCCCGTAATTTGCCATGAACTTAACCTTAGAGTGTATATACACTCTTGTCAGAAATGATATCATCCCAAGATGTTAGTAGATCAAAAGAACATACTAAGCATATGTGTGTGTGTCAACTGTTTATTAGGCAGTGACACTTTTGTCCATAAATAATCATTCTACTGTGCTGTGATGATGTAAGGATCTCACTTAAGGTCACTGTTATTTTCGCTAATTAAACAAAGTTTAACATATCAATGACAAAATGATTCATATAAGTTAAAAGAGATTATTTTAAGTAATTGATAATATATAAAAATAAATGTATATCTTTTGACTTCTCTTCAAATAGAGATTTCAACAGGTCAAGTGTGACCGTCAATGTTAACACTGAAAGTAATGACACTGTCACCCTTTCTTTTTGTATGTCGCATAAACTTCTTAGAGTTAGTCTCAAAATGTAATATCCTAATAGTAACATCTATGTTTCAAAAACAGTTGACTTGTTCATTCAATGTTGAGTCTATCAGAAATATTTTAGGATTTTTAGCATTATTATATATAATATTGGGGTTATAATTACTGTTAAAATCAATCATTGAAAAAGGAGACTAAGGCCATTCGATGTTGTCTATATTTTTTATTATTTGGTTAATAGCATCAATTATTTGATCAAATGGATCCTCAGGGGATCTGCTTCATTTTTTTTGTAAATGCGACTATTATAATATTAAGTCAATAAAATTCCATTTCATAGTTAGAAAGATTATTTCATGTATCCATGTATCTGCCATGTGCTTAAGAACTACATTTAATTCAATAAGTCATATGTGACATTCAGTAGCAGTAACATGGTATGTTTATCATCTGGGCAAATTACAGTTGAATAATATAATTTACTCCTGTGCCAACCTGAAAAAAAATATCCCTGAAATGTGAAAGATTCATATACAGCAATTAAGAAAATATATACAGAATAAACTGCATGGCATGCTAGCATAGAATAAAACTAAGGTTCTAGAGTCTATGTATTTAATGAGCCAACTATATGAATAGACATTTCTTTCCAGATCAGGGCTTACATGACAGATCACACCATTATCGTACCAAATAAACTAGAGAACTATTTCAATCCAGAACTCCTTGGTAAATTAATTCATAACATTGTCTTCAAAGAAACATTTGTATAGGATGGAAATTAACTAAATCCTTTCTAATTCAAATCCCTGTCAGTAATTATCTTCATTGCTGACTGGAACCTGATTCCCATTTTTATTCTAGATTCAAGATTTTTTTAAGGCACAGTAGACAGGATTTGCTCAAATCCTGTCATCATAAAAAAAGAAAGTATTTAATACTATATATAATGTCCATCCCTTTTTGTATTACTTGAATAAGAAAGGCCACTTTTAATGACAGTTCTAGTATTGACATGTCAACTTATTACTTGAAAAATGGAAAAATCAAACATCACATCTTATAAATAAAATAATTTTACAACAAATAAATGAACAATTTACAAATAAAATTTATTTCAGGTAACCTACAGGTGGAGTAAGTTTGAATTCTCAAAAAACATTTACTTGAAATTCAACCCACAAAGGATCAGAACTCCTCTATTAAAATCACCGTTTGTGAGTTGTGATAGTAGCGATGCCCTTTTGAGGGGAATTTTCCCTTCTTTCAAGTATATATAAGTTCCAGAGTGAGGGTACATGGGACTAAACACTTGAAAATTGTTTCTTGGGCAATGTTTTCTGGGAATACAGTTTGAGGATTCTGTTCTTTGACAGATTTAATTGCATCCACTCATAGAAGAAGCATTTATTTCAAACATTCTTAATTAGAGACATTAGTCATCTGTTTAATCATAATCTACAATTTAAGATTTCTTGGCTTATGGATTACATTTCTTACTTTAGTGAGTTGAATTAATAAATACATATTTATTTCTATTACTGTGCCTTGTAACTGCCATCATATTGTTAACAAATTATTGTACTAATCATATGTTTCATATATAAAAAGTACAAGAGCAATCAAAAACACTGCAAGTACATAAAGTGTATTTGTTGAATCTTGAAAATCAAAGTAAGACCATGGAAATGAAAGGGTAATATTATCTCTCGTTTGGGACTTGAATTCATGACATTCAGCATACTGTGCTGATGTCATGGCTGTGGACCCACTACAGCCTTTAGTCAGATAGGTATTCGTTTTTTTCTTAAGAGTCTCAGTCTTCCAGCTAGGAAACCCCCAACCATATCCCTCAACTGCCCAGATTTTTGACTCTTATTTTTGATCTGTTCCTCATAAAACTTATGGTAGTCTGACAAGTTATTGGGGGCTGGAGTCAGAAAATAATGGCAAACAATTGAATTTCTGGCATCATACTCTTCAGAAAATACATGTTAGTGCAAGACATGCTGTTCTAGCAACATTCTAAAGTTTATAAGAGCAATATTTAAAAATTATCCATATTTGTGGGCAATGTTTCTCTACATTTTTTTTATTTTCTCCATATTTTTGGCATTTAGAGGATGAGAGGTCTGCCCCCAGCATTAAAGTCAGATAACACACACACACACACACACACACACACACACACACACACACACACACACACACACACACACACACATGCAAATACAGAGAAAGCCTTCTGCTTAAGCACTGTTATAATTATAGAAATGAAAGGATAATATTAGCTCCCATTTGGGATGTAAAGGCCATTAAATAATTTTCTTGTATAGCTTTCCATTTCTTCTACTCTCCACATGTCTGCTGTTTAGGTACAGTAACCTAAGACTGCTGTGCCTTGGTGGAAATGAAATACTCTAAGATGTACCGAGTGGATTTAGGATGTATTTTCTGTATTTGTACTTTCAGTCATGCTTCTCCAATGATCACAGTAGCACTCCTCAGAATTTCAACAGAGACCCTAATAAGTCATTAATGCCTACACTAAGTGTACATGATTTGTATTCAAGAGCATTCCTAACACATTTTTGAGCTATCTATTCATTCAGACAGACTATACTAAGTGTACACATAGTCTGCACTTTGTGGTAACCTTATGAATCACCTCTATTATTAAGGCTGCAATAAAATCAGTAGGAAAATTAAAATTAGGAGGAAGAAGGTGTGAGTAATGCTTTTGTTTTTTGTTCACTCAGAATGGTGTAAACTTAATGCACACTTAGTGTAGGCACTAATGAATCCCAATGACTATTTAGTAAACTCAACTACTGTTTCCTATTCATTCCTATCATAGATACAACTAAGTCAAAAATACTATTTCACATACAAAACGATGCAAGGTGAAAGCCCTCTTTTACTGAGCTATGTACTAAATTGTTATAATACATACATTTTAATGATTTATATTTTAGGAGGTATTTGCTATGTATCTATTCAACAGGAAGCTAACCCACGATGAGTTATGCAGTTTGGGCAAAGACTAATTTGTCCAGAGACACCATTGTGGGGGGTTGACTAGAATGAGGAAATCAGGTAATGGGAAAGGGAGTTAGGTTTGGGTGAAGGGAGAGTAAGGATTAATGAATAGGAAGGAGGCTAGAATAGGGAGGAAGTGAGGTAATGGATAAGGAGGAGTTGGTTGGATTTTATGCAGTAGCTATCAATTAGATGGGTCATGTCTTGGCATGAGCTTTCTATTCCTGACATCCCTGCCCTTTGTTCAGGCTGTATTGAACATATAAAAGTTTTGGGTTATGACAGAATGTGAATGCATACAAGCAGAGAAGAGGGGCTGTGATGAACCCCTCTTCTGTTTCCCCCTCAAGTTTATTTATGTTTGGGTTTGTATAATGTGTCTGGTAAGTTATAGAAGTGAGTGGTATCATGCTGTTTCTAACAGAGGGTTGAGTTTAAGTGAGTGGCTTGATTCAATGCTGCTTTACATCAATAGTAGGGTGAAGATGAGTGGGTAATGCTGCCTACTGTAGTTTGTTATGCTGGAATTTATGACATTTGACAGTATTGAATTAATTTTATGGTAGTCTTATCCTAAATGGTTAGTTATAGTGTGCAAGGGAGGTTGTGGCAGCTACAGCTATACAAATTTGCTGCAGTTTACAAAATAGCCTAAAATGCATAAAGTGACTAAAATAACTTTGTAGGAAGAATTCACCAATACAACCAACATTTCAGTTACACCAATAAAAGCGATAAGGACTGCTTTCTGCACATAACTAATATCAGAAATAGTACCTATCTTGTAAAGATGCTGGAAACATTTTAATTTATGCATTGAGTGGGTTTATATATTATGAATGAACCTTTTAAAACTTAGTCTCAAATGGAGCCTGGTTGAATGTTCCATGTGTATTCACTTATTTTTACTGTACTTTGTGTGTGTGTGTGTGTGTGTGTGTGTGTGTGTGTGTGTGTGTGTGTGTGTGTGTGTGTGTGTGTGTGTGTGTGTGTGTGGAGATGGTGGGGAATGCTTTGATTCTGCTTTCTGATGATCATTAATAAGACTACTGTAAACAAAACTCACATAAACTAGACAAAAACAAAATAGAAAATGACACCAAAAGAACTGAACTGAGATAATAAATCCAACCACCGGACCACCAAATGACCTTGTTAAGTGCTTTCACTCACTTTAATGTACATGAGCTTCCTCAGAACAAACATTTAATTCATTACAAACTGCTTAAATACCACTTGATATCAAATCACATGACTTTCCATTTAAAATCTTAAAGTAACCTTTCTACTTGTATTCAAGTAATAAATAAATCGTAAGGAATCAATTAATTAATGTATATGTTTTTAACTTACTAAAATCTAAATTAATAGTTTAAATGTATGTATATAAAATAAAATAACAAGTAAAATTGTACTATTATTTAATCCTGGCCATCTGCAGGAAACATTTCATGCTGACTGCACCATTAAGGCCAGGAGATTCATCATCTGTTAATAATGTTTGCCACAAACTCTCCTTACACTCCAAAAGTGTCTTATAATCACCAGAAAACAAGTCTGTGTCGACCCTTTCTAAGACAAAAAAAGAAAACTTCTTAAACAAAACACATTCTGTGGCATGAACAGCGAGAGCATTGTTAACATCTTTTTTTCTTTATGGCCAAAATGTGCCCATAAATTCTTTTATTTAATGCTCTAATGGTTTTTTTCAATGTAAAATTTTTTATATGTGTCACATATTGCACAATATACCACGTTGGTCGTACTACAATCATATTGCGCTCTAGCCACAAACTTTCATTTTAAATGTTTAAATTCTAAACTGGACACATTACTCATGTATCTACACTGTTTGCATTTACCACATGAAAAACTTCCAGCTAAACAAATCACTAAACTCATGATCCGATTTCTCTTGGATTCTAGAATTTGCTTAATACTAGTGACCTTTTTGTAGCAAAAAAAATGTTTTTTCACCTAAAATCTTGACTAATTCTGTATTGCCCATTATTACCTTCCAGTGTTCAATAAGAATGATTCTTATTAAACTCATCTCATTACAAATTGGTATAGGAAAAGGTAACGTGAAATTCATGTAACCATTATTTGTAACACTGTGAGATGTAACCCTTAAGGTGACATTGTTGTCCAAAATTGGTCGTGCAGAAGTCACTCTAAGCTGTTTAACTTCCTGAACTATCTTACTAAGCCAGTTCAAGTCATACCCTCTTTGTTGAAAAAAGCTTAACAATTTGTCTACCTCTTCTGAAGAAACTGAATGTTCAGTGGTCAATCTACTAAGTCGTATGAACTGACCTTCGAGAACCCCACTTTTCATATGGACAGGATGTAAACTCTCTCTATGTAGATATTGATTGACAAAGGGGTTCTTTCTAAATATCTGACTTTGAAATCTTAGGGTATTGATGTCAAAAGTAAGATGTAAATCCAAAAAATCTATGGAGTCCCCAAAACTACCAATAGTAAAGTTCAAAAAAGTAGCACTATTGTTAAGATGCTCAACAAAGAGTAAAAAACTGTCATAGCTGCCCTTCCAAAGAAAAATTAAATCATCTATGTATCGCCTGTAAAACAAAACATTGTCTACAAAAGGCAAAACATAAAGATGCTTCAATTCCCAAAGGGCCATGACAATGTTGGCAAATGAAGGTGCTACTCTAGACCCCATAGCTACCCAGGATATTTGTTGAAAAAATCTCTTGCCAAATTTGAAAAAAATGTTACTAAGAACTAACTCCATAAGTATACAAGCAGTACTGACCATAACATTTTCAATGGCTATATACTCTGTCAAATATTCTCTCAAATAATCCAGGCCAACCTCTTGATCTATGCTAGTATATAATGAAGTAACATCCAAACTTGCAAAAGAAAAAGGAGAAGAAGAAACGTCAGCCACATTAAGTTAATTCAACAATTCTAGAAAATGCCAGGAGTCTCATAAATAAAACTTATATTTCTGAACTAGTGGATTAAAGATGCTATCAAGCCAAACTGAAATGGGCTCCGTCTTGAAGTATGCTGCAGATACAATAGGTCTAAAAGGGGGACAGGTACGATTTTTATGTTTACTTGTTATTTTATTTTATATACATACATTTAAACTACTAGTTTAGATTTTAGTAAGTTAAAAACATATACATTAATTATTTGATTCATTACGATTTATTTATTACTTGAATACAAGTAGAAAGGTTACTTTAAGGTTTTAAATGGAAAGTCTTGTGATTTGATATCAAGTGGTATTTAAGCAGTTTTCAATGAATGAAATGTTTGTTCTGAGGAAGCTCATGTACATTAAAGTGAGTGAAAGCGCTTAACAAGGTCATTTGGTGGTCCTGTGGTTGGATTTATTGTCTCAGTTCAGTTCTTTCGGTGTCATTTTTTTTTTTTAATAAGACTACTGTGCTTGATTATATAATATGAATTGTAGATGTCTCGATATAGCTGGCAGTTAATATATAACTATTTGTTCAGCAATGTATCATCTAACCTTTTCAGTTCTCAAACAGTGAAATGTCATTTTTGAGAGAACATATTAAATCTCAATTTTGTTCATTGACAGAAAGATGGTGCAGTAGTCTTGCTATATATATATATATATATATATATATATATATATATATATATATATACTGTATATATAAAATCTCTCTCTCTCTCTCTATATATATATATATATATATATATATATATATATATATATATATATATATATATATATATATATATATATATGTGTGTGTGTGTGTGTGTGTGTGTGTGTGTGTGTTTCTATGTACATTTACAGTCATAATAGTAGTTCATTTTAATAGTGTACCCTATTCAGTTATAAAATAACATATACAAATCATTGCTTATTAATACCAGTCAATAGACTGTGCATTTTCAGTTTTCTTCATAGGATAATAGGATCATAGAAGGTTACTAGGCTAATGGCCCTGGGGCCCTTACAAGCCTACCCAAGAGTTTATCCCCAAAAAAGAAACCTCAGTCAGCACCTGTCACCCCTGTCAGTGAGGTCAAAGGTGGAACCCCTGGGAACATTTTGTGGTTTCCCATCCACTCATCAAGGTTGCACTGGAAGTGGGTTAGCGAGGTGCTCTTTTTGACATGTATGGGAAGTCTATTGCAGAGACGGGGCAGTGTCTGGGACATAAACCTGTCTCTCTAGCAGGTTTTGTTGATGTCGCATATTAGATTTATGTCTATCGAGCAGGTAATGTGGGAGGAGTTAGACTTATGGATATAGAGCAGCTCTAGTAGGGCAGGGTCTGATATTGCTTTGTAGGCAAGACACAGATCAATCAAGCAATCTGTGTGATACCAAGTAGAGTGATAGTGATTTAAGCCTGTCTGCATAGGCCAGGTGTTTGAGGCCATGTATTCTCTTTGTGAGGTATTTCTGTAGCCTTTCCAGTTGGTGCAGGTGTTTGGAGAGGTACATACCAAACGGAGTGTTATACTAAATTATAGGTCTAATAAGGGAGGAGTACAGAGGGATAATAACCTCCTTTTTTCTGGATACAATCCCTTTACTTATGAGATGAACAAAGTAAAATGCTTTTCTGACTACCACAGCCACATGATAGTCGAATGTGAGATTGTTGTCAACCTGAGTACCTAGGTCTTTCACCAGGTTGTGCGCTTAAAGGGTTGCCATTGATGTGGTAATCAGCAGGGGCTGTGTTTTTGCTAAATGGTATGATAATACATTTATTTGCATTTAATTTAAACCCATGACTTTGGCACCAGTTATTTGTAGCTGTGAGACTCTCTTGTCATGTGTTAACATCATGTGGGGAGTCAGTAGCAGCACCCAACTTACAGTCATTGGCAAACTTGGTCAGCCACAGGCCCTTTGTCTTTGTCTGGACCTCTGAGAAGTAGATGCTAAACAGAAGGGGTCCCAGGACAGATCCCTGGTTGACACTACTAGTGACATTGGAAGTGGTGGTGCCTATTTTGACCTTGTGGGTCCGATCTGTGAGCCAGTTGTCCACCCAACTTTCTAGATAGGGATTTGTATCTGTCCGTTACTTCAAAATCTGAGGTTAATACAGGAATAGAAATGACACAAAACACCAAGGCTCAAACTTAACTTATTAATTTATTAAGCAAAACTTTTCTTAAAGTACAGTAAGGCTAAAACTAAATAAACAAAAACTAATAAATCATGTACTTACAAGCATATGCATAAACAAAATCATCTTTGCCACTGATAGGGAAACTTCAAATCCTATCCAGTGCAGCTATCTGTTCAGTCAAGGCAAGGCCGACACTGGCGAAATGTCTCTAAGCTCAGTTCAGGCTGGTGCTGTGATCAAATCCGGATGCTGATGATGATTTTCATCTTAGCCTTTGAGCTTTTATAGTCTTTTTTTGAGTTGGCAGAATATTGTAGAAAGATCTGACATTACAGGTTCATCATGAGCTGATGGAATATTTTAGAAAATTACAGATCATTTCCTAAGCTGTAAACAAGTCTAGTAATGTCTGGTCTTGTGCCCTACTTCCCTTTTTCAGGGAACAGTTAGCTCGCAATTTGTGATATAGTTCCTCTTTGAAATACCCACATTCTGGTAAACATCTTTTAAGCTGATAAACAACTTATAGGTTAACAAAAGTTCAATGATACCAGTAATCAGTGAGCAAGGCCTGCTCTTAAGCATATTGTATTGTTTCAGTATTAGCAGCATATAGTGAGGTAGTGGCATATCAAGAACTAGCAATAATCAATCTGGCAATAATTAAACATACACAGTGATACGTGACTCGAGGCATAGCAAAAACTGGTAGGCTGTGTGGATCCGTCACAGGCCACCCCTTGCATCGAGCAGCGAACGCTGTGTATCCCTTATAATGGTTAAAACTGACAACATCAGTTTGTACCTTCTCATCACCCTACAATAAATACAGCATGATATTATGCAAAATAACACAGAGATTATTGTGGTCAAAAGTAAAGGATGCAATAACAAATTAAACCACACTGAAGCCTTAGATGACCACATAAAAACATCATACCAATGTGAAACAGTTATATCCTGTATTTCATTTGCAATTTTTACAATGGTACCTTTATCCTTAATCATTTTAATCACTGTTTGATGCGCATCATTTAGTGTTTTATTTAACAGTTGCAACACTGTTTGACCTTCCTGCTTAATCTGTTGAAAGTCCGGTGGACTAGAGATGGCCACTTAAAAGTATGTAATGGTTCTATGCTAGCATTAAATGTGACATCCATCCATCTAGTCAGTCTAATCAATTCTCCAGTACAAAAATCAATAATTGCATGGATATTACTTTTACAGTATGCTCCACTAGTTGTGATCATTCCATCACTCCAGGCTAATTTACAGGAGGATATCACACAAACAGTGGTATCATTTAGCTGGTAGATGTCTGTACCATTTACTACATACCTGTGCCAGGTACATTCCCCAGTTCCATTATGTAAGCATGGGTGAGGCTTCCTCTTCACTATCATGCATACCCACCCCTGGGGCCAGGTTTCACAACTTGTCACATCAACGGGTACATCATTATAATCAATTAAAGTGGATTCAATTTGAGGTACCCACCAATTATTTCCAAATTGCAAGGGCAATGTAACAAATGGACAGACCTGCTTTGTTCCTTTTTTACTAGCAAGATAGTCAAAATCAGTATACAAGACTTATTTTCACATGTAAAATCTATTGGCTTTAACCACTGATACAGTTGCAGTTCCTTTTGCCAATGGGCTGCCTTTTAGCCCCCAAGTTTGAGTGAATTGCAAATATTGCTGGTTGGCAGCCAACTGAGATAAAATACAAAAGTCTGATTTACTTCTGCTGTGCGGTTATCTAAAATCTGTTCTGTATATGTATTTGTATGTTCAATCCACCTCCACAAGACAGTTTGAGTTAAAATACTGTCTACAGTTCTTTGTCCCAACTCGGGATCATGGTCTGCTAGTAGCTTAAAGGCCATATTTAGGTCAGTGCCCAAACGGCTCAACTTGCTCGTAGGGTATCTATATCTACACTGTTTAGGAATCCAGTCCCTGTTCCGACTGCACCTAGTGCAGTACCAAGAATACCTGTTACATCGTTTACTTCTTCTATATTTGTAATGTTTGTATTTGATATGCAAAGAATCAACTGGCCATAATTGTGCAATTTTACAATGTGGATACCTGGTGGTAATATCCACTGCTGACATGTTAACTATCATTTTAATACGTTGTATAATTCTAGCGCTACTTACAGTTTTACATCCTCTGGTATATCTTACCACATGTCCCAAACCATTAAATACAGTCGAACTATTGTCCATGGCATATATCTCCAAGTCCGGAGATAGGGTTTCTGCAGTGTCATTTTCCCTTTGAAATTCAGCTATGCAGGAGGAATCTAATGGAGACTTAGCTAAAGAAAATCCTGACTCGTTTAACCTTTGGTACAGACCTCCAAAAGGGTTGGAAACACATTTTTCAGGATGTCTATCACAGTTCAGTCTACATACAGTTGTAATGTTTTCCGTCTGAGTGATGCTCCAAGTTAAGGCAGGCTTCGGTGTCACTGCATATAAATGGTCTCCCAATTTCCAATAAAAGTCACAGTCAGCTGTCAAATTTGCAACATCTTCCCCTTCGAATAGAGGGACAGGATCAAGACAGTTATATGGCCCCTCTAAGTGTTGCCGTCGGAAAAGGTTGGCTCCTTCCCAAACAGTGGCAATAATCTATGGAGAGGAAAGTACAATGGTTGTTTAGCAGAATTAAGTAATACTAAAACAGTATCACCAGGTCCATCACAAATTACTGTCCCATGTTCATTTGGCTGATTGGGTGTGGTCACTATAACTTTCAATCCCAGCCATTTGCTTGGTTTAGTATCACAGTCTTGTAGTAGAATAACAGCATCTTGATGCATACAAATTTCTACTAAAGGTTGTCCTTTCTGAATTATTTGTGTCTTGTTATCTAAATTGATAGCCTTCACTATCACTTCTCGTTCTGGCTCCCATAATGTAAAAACCTCCCAACTTTCACCTAATAGCCCTTTTGCCCCAGTGCCAATTTTCTGGGAGAAAGAGTCTCCAGCCTGTCTCAACTAATGCCATATTTTGTGCTGGCACCCTTTGTTCAGTCAATGCACATAGCCAGAATCGAGTTTGATCAGTATTTGTCAGAAGAGGGTATATGGCATTCGGATTCAGCTTTTCTATTTTCAAAACACAGCAGTTAGATCGAATGTCACTCATATGCATTTGCAAGGAGTTCCTTGATGCTTTCGGGGTCTGTTATTCAGCTGACTCACAGCTAATTCTAGTACCTTTGCCCAGCCTCGCAATGTTCCATCATTCGTATTCTTTCAAATTTGTTCTTTAAGGAGCCCATTATACCTTTCAATTAAACCAGCAGCTTGGGGATGATATGGGATATGCAGTACCCATCGAACTCCATTTTCCTTTGCCCACTCTTGGACCTCTGCTCCGGTAAAGTGGCTGCCTTGGTCACTTTGGATCTCAGCGGGAATCCCATATGTCACACATAATTTATTCAATCCTTTTAACACTGCTTGCTGGTTTGCCTTTTTGCATGGGGACACCATTAGTAATCCTGAATAAGTGTCCACCATCGTTAGGCAGTATTGCTGGTTTTGATCCAGTGGTAAAGGACCAATAAAGTCTATTTGCCAGATTTGTGCTGGGCGGCTGCCTCTGTGAATGTGTCAGCATGCTTCTGCTTGTAGTTGCTTCTGTTTATTTCTTTGACAAATTTCACACTGTTTTATAACATCCGTAGTTATTTCCTTATTTAACTGCATACCATGCCTCCGGGCCCATTCTATCGTCGCATCTCTTCCCAAATGTCCACTCCGATCATGGGCCCATCTTGCCATACTGGCACTTTCGACTTTCTCTTCAGTAACACGGCCATCTTATCTACCTGCTGGTTATGCCTCCTTTCATTTGTTACAAGTGATGCATGGGCATCTACATGTCCAACACTGATTTTACATTGTTGAGCTTTTTCCCAAATCCGTTGCCAATCTTCTGAACCTCCCACAGAGGTCTGCCATGGATCTTCCAATCCTGTTGCTGCCAGGCAGGTAACCAGGTCGTCAGTCCTTTATAAACTGCCCAGCTGTCAGTATAGATGTATGCTTCGTCCTCCGGTGATAAACTATCGATGACCAGGGCAACAGCTCGTAATTCTGCCTGATTATTTGAACCGGCAGTACCTTCATCAAATAACACAGTTTCTGTTCGTGGGCAATAAGCCACTGCAGTCCAGGTCCTACCATTTGATCCAATTTTGGCAGAACCATCAGTAAACCATGCAAATTTTGTTTTCTGCATCTAAATTATCAAATGGTAATGCTTCAGTTATTGGAGACTGTGGAGCTCATATCGCTGTTGTTCTATCGCATCAGCATCATCCAGAATTACCAGTCCAGCCAACTGTTGTTGTACCTGAGACACCCCAGGCACGATGTTGGCCCTTTCCTGTAAATACCACTTCCACTTTTGTATGGTCGAAGATTGTGCTATCAAGGTTTTCATTAAGGTATTGTCTCGTAACCACCCCTGGATTGGGTAGTCTATTTTAACTGTCACTGTTTGTTGTTTGGTTATCCCTTCTACATGAATCAATGCTGTGTACACCGCCAGTACATGCTGCTCAAGGCTGAATCTCACCTGCGCTCGAGTTAGGGTTTTGGACCAAAATCCCAAGGGTCTCATTTCCCGAGTGTCATCCTTCTGCCACAGCCCCCAAGACATAATATTATTGGCAACTGTTACTTCAAGGACAAAAGGTTGTTGTGGATCAACTGGGCCCAGCCCCACGCTCTGCTGTAGAGCCTTTTTGCTTCTTCAAAAGCCGTTTGTTGCTTGGGACCCCATTGAAAATCACATTTTTCCTAGTTACATAGTGAATGGGTCGCAAAATCAGTCCAAGATGAGGTACAAATGCTCTCCAAAGCCCATTGCTCCCAAAAGGCCTGTGCCTGCTGTTTCATTTTGGGACTGCAATTTTCTGGATACTCTCCAGTGCTGCTGCAGGAATTTCCTTTTCGCTCCGTTCCAAATCATACCAAGGAATTTTACTGATGTCCCTTGTTGTGTTTTATTCTCATTTATAGCCCACCCTCTGCTCTGAAGGTGCTGCACTACAGTCTTTAATGCGGTCTCCACCTCAGATTTTTCTCCAGTAATCATTATGTCATCAATGTAATGAAAAATAGTCACTTTGTCTAGCTGTAACTTGGCTAGGTCTCTAGCCACTAGTCCATGACACAGGGTAGGGCTGTGCAGATATCCTTGAGGTAACACTTGGAAGGTATACTGCCTCCCTCCCAGGTAAAAGCAAACTGGGCTCTGCTTTCTTCTGCTATTGGAATGGAGAAGAAGGCATTTGCCAAGTCCAAAACTGCATGATATGGTCCAGCAGAGGAAGACAATCTTTCCACGATCGTAACAATGTCTGGAACAGCTGCCGCTAAGGGTGGGGCCACCTTGTTCAGACCTCGATAATCTACAGTCATTCGCCATGATCCATCAGGTCTCCTTACTGGCCACACCGGACTGTTGAATGGACTCACTGTTGGCTCAAGTATGCCAACCCGAAGCAGTTCTTGGATCGTCTCAGTAATTTCAGCGTGCCCACCTGGGATACGATATTGTTTGATGTTCACTATTGTTTTAGGCGTGGGAATACAAAGCGGTTCCCACTTAGCATTGCCTCGAACTACAGCCTTAACTGCGTTGACTGAACAATGCCGCACTCCAAACCTAAATGGCCCTACAGTGGTTTCCAAAGTTCTACCCTTTAACACATCTATTCCTAAAATGTGTTCCGGTACTGGAGCTATCACCGCTTCAATGTAAATAGGAATACCATCCCCAAAAGCTATCTTAATCTTGGTTTTGGTACCTAGTGTCTTTGCCCCTCCATAACCATCAATTTCTACATATTGTCCACGAAATCTACGGGGTTGCCTGCAAAATGGTTACTTCTGATCCTGTGTCTACCAGAGCCATCACATGTTGTGGCCCTCCCTTCCAAAAATGGTAAGGGCGCCGGTCCCCAGGTGTAATTGCTCTTACTGTACCCCTAGCTACTGGGGACCCGCCTACTAGTCAATTTGTCTCTGTTTTTCAACCGGGTTCTCCATTCCTTCCCTCCCAGTCTCTCTCGTCATTAAATTCCCCTTTTGCCACTGTGCTAGCTCCTCATCAGTAGGGATGTCAGGATATAATTGATTCCATCCTACCTTCCCTTCAGTGGTACTCCTGGTTGGACTTTTGTAGGGTTTGCTTTTTACTTTCAGAACTTGAACCTTTTTCTTTTTGTTTCTGCTCCCACTTTTTATATAATTCTTCAGTAGCTATCCCATCTATTTCCGCAGCTCCAACCCTCCCCCTCAACAGATCCAGAAACATTTGCTTTCGTAACCTTTTCTCCAGATTTATCTTTTGATTTCTCCGCATTTGCCTTTCTAGCTCTTCTCTGTTCTTTTTCTTCCACTAATTCTGCCATTTGATTTAGAGTGGCTATTACGTCCCATATCTGCTGACCTACACCACCTGCCAGGGCAGCCATCAGCTGCCCTTCCACCACTGTGGTGCATTTTGATTAATTTGCTCCTCATATTACTAGTCATAATTTGTGCATCTGGCCTCTCGAAGCACCAATACACCATCCCTCAATTCCATTGAGTAAACGGCAGCCAACATAGCCATTTCTCTTAACTGCTGTATGGCCTCTGCTATTGTTTTCCAAGGCTTATGTTCATCAGCTACTGCTGTAGCGTCTGGCCAAGTAGCGGAAAGCCGAGGCTAACCACACCACCAGTGTATTCACCTGGGAATCACCATGATCTATATTGTTTACTATTTGCTTTAGACGTGGGTGAAACACCAGACATGCACACTGGTGCATCTCTTCAGCATTTAGAGACACCGCTTCTCCCTGTGTCCCAAACCCAAGAAACCACGCCAAAACAGTTTCCCTGGCCTTTGCTTATAGATTTGGATTATATTCAATAATTCAGCTTGCGTATAACTCCGCACCTCCACCCATTGTTGTGGTGCTGCCCCTCCAGTCCACTGTCCCTTTTTCTCAATAACTGGGCGCGCCTCCACTGACGGAGGATTTACTATTTCAAAATCACTATCACCCTCATCTGTTGAGGGGAAATCACCTTCCCACTTCTCAGGATCAAACTCTGCCTTACACAGCAAAGCACGAACCCGAGGCCTTGGGGGTGGATGGCGTTGTCTTCTCCCATTTCGTTGTCTACGCTGTTGTATTATCTGAGTAGCTAAAGTCACTGAATTAGATTTCCAGTGCTCAGCTTCCTCCCCTACTTTAACAAGTGCCATGTTTGCCTTCTCCAAGGCATCTCTATCTAATCTATGTGTGTGTGTGAGTTCTTTACATCGCTCTTCTAATTCTGAAACTTTTTTTTTTAGTGAGTCTACATCCCTGTCTAATTCCTGAATTGCTTCAAAGAACAGCCATCCGGCTGCCCCTACCCCCTCCTTCACCTTTTTTCCCTTATCATCCAATTTTAACCCTTCTAAAGCTCTAGCTAGGCTATCAGGATCTGCCTTAGGTCTTTCCTGCAAGGGTTTTGGAGAAGGAGGAGGAGAAACTTGACTCAATACCTTAGCAAGAGGATCCCACTTCCCAAATAATGCTGTCAAAGTAGCATCAACACCCAACTTATTTGGGGTGCTTAATGCAGCATCCTTCTTACCTATATGTTAGAAAAATATGCATTCACATATTCAGACATATATAAGTTGTGTGGTTAGATATATAACTTGAACATATATGAAATATATAGATTGAAAAATAGAGTAATATGTAATGCATTTAATTCTGTTTTACTAGAATAATAGTAGAAATAAACTCGCATATTATTGCTTGAAGCATAAGCTGCAGTGTAATTAGAAACTTGGCCTTGGCAGCGATCAGCTCGGCCTGGCTCATGTCTGTCAGTGAAAGATTATTTTGCAAAGTTAGAAAATAATGAATCTGTGTGCATGTGTATCTTTTCCTGCTTCCACCAGAAGAACGGCCTTGTGCGCACTATCAGAGATAATGTCCAGCTGGTGAACAAGAAAGAGACAAAGAGAAGTATTAAAGAAGACATGCACCCATTGTATTCGAACTAATCTAAGAGCCTTGAATTGGCTACATCCTCGGAAGGACATTGTGACTGACCAGGTGCTTGCAAGGCTGTAATATTCTCATGGGAAAAGATTTTTGAAAAACACCATCTCAGCACTTTTTCATAAGTTACTATGATGTAAAGACCCTGTCACTGACCACGTCAGTGAGGTGGGCAAAAGCTGATTGTAAAACATATAAAATGTCAGGTGGTTCTTAAATAAAGCTAGACAAAATTCTGTACAAGTTTGTGTATGGTTTTTTGCCTCCTAATGTACATTAGAGTATTTGTAAATTAGATACTTGAGTTTCCTGCATTACTGTCTGTTATTGACTGTCATTTTAAAATGCCTAATGATTTTTACAGTCTGATTTTAACAATTTATTTAACATTTTGGTCCTTCGGACCGGAATTCCCTTGGTAAGCTGCAGGTCACAAAGTGCATGAGTGGTGATAAATCTGCGCAGGAGAAGCTGCCAAAACAAAATGGTTCTTCTTAAAGTGAAAAGACCTCCGACTGAATTGTTGTGTGTAAAGAGGCTGTCCACTTTCTGATCTGTGGCTGAAAAGCGGAAGACTGGGCCCCAAGAAAAAAAAGACAGTCATAAAGCGGGAGGCTCAGGTAAGAAGAATTTCCCTCTTTGTCTTTGTTTTAGATCAGGGACCAGGTTACACTGTGCTATTGCTAAGGTTTGTGATAGCAGGGAGAGAGAGTCGAAGTATTGTATCTTGAGTCATAGATCAGGGAATAACAAAGCAAAGTAAACAGTCATTCTAGACACTACTGTGGATATGGGGAAATAAGATACCACGTGGTACAAGAGAAGGGTTACGTAACAGTCTTTTTAAGACATGGGAGATCAGTGCACTAAGAGATCACGAGATCCGCCCCTAACGGATAATGTGAAGCATATGCAATTGCAGTAAGCAAATAATGTGAGATATTTTGAAAAATGTGTTAACTATAAATTTGATAGTAAACTAGATAAACTTTCACTAGTTAAACTCCTTAAACAAGCTTTAATCTGATGCAGGGCGTCAGGCAAAAGAAAAACAGCACCAACTAGGCATACCTCAAGCACATAGGTGGATTGAGGAAGCAAATTGTAAAAAAAAACAAAAGCTTAAAAAATTCTGAAACATTTTTAGACAACAGAGTAAAAGGTCTGACAGACAGAATCTCTGAAAAATGAAAACTTAGAGCAGACTGGACTTGCATTAATTAATGCATACAACAGGAAAATGAGACAGTAAATGAATATTATGCTAGATTATTAAAATGCTTAAAACAACAATTAAAAAAATACATTTTTAAAAGGTTGCATTGCCCGCTGTTAGTAGCTTTATTACAAGGCATATGATAGATCACTGAACAAGCAGGCTGCAAGCCTTACTTGAGTATGCTAGACGTACTAAAAGACACTTTAATAGTAAAAAGAAAAAAAAAAGGCACAAGTCTTCACTGCTGAAGACGGAGCTGAAGTATTTGTATTACAGTCAGGTAAAAAGGGCATCTAGCTAGGGACTATAAACAAAATAAGAAAGCAATGACAGAAGATAAAGGAGATGTGGACTGACTATATGATAGTGGTAATAACCAAAAATCATCAGGAAAGGTTAATAAACAGAAAAAAAATGTGAATGTAGTAGTGGGAATAGAGAAAGTACAAACAGATGTAGAGGATAAAAATGAAAATAAAATTTTAGATTTAGCATTGTTGAGCCTGGAGCTCTACCTAGCAAATACAAAACCAGAAGTAACACTTCTGGTGGAGGGAAGAAAGGTCAAATTCCTGTGTGACTCAGGAGCGTCACGGACTTTGATACACCCCTCCAAGATACCAAAACATTCTGAATCACCTGATTATATATTAGTAAAAGCAGCAAATGGACAGCTATACAGGGAACCACTTTCCCATAATATAGCAATAACTGACCCTGTTTCAAGTATGACTCAGAAAAGTAAAATTGTAGTTTCTGCAAAAATATCCAGTAAACTTACTGGAAAGAGACCTTGTGCAAATATTTGGCATAGCAGTAGTTCCTACCATGCAGGGTATGAAAGCACAAAGACAAATGGATGCTTTTGTGGTGTGATCAGAGGGTAAAGCCTATTATTGGTACAGCCAGGACCTAGTTATGATTGGTCCAGGGGCAGTAACCAAAAAACTGATAAACGTAGCCATCAGTAAGGTACCCTCCCTTGACACTGATCAGCAGCACTTGTTACATTGTACTCCATACTACTGTAGCACACCAGGACCTGATAAGGAATATAAGTAAAAATCCTGCTGACAAATTAATATTACAAACTTTATGCTGAGATACTGAGGGAAACAGTGTAGTAAGCTGTTCATTACCTCAGGAGTTCATGAGATTATATAAGTCCAATAGACTGCCACATGTCAGCTTGACAAAAAACAAAAGTGTTAAATGGGCAGACTTAAAAAAAAAAGGTAACAAAATGGAAAAACAGACTGATTTAGAAATGTCAGGACAAGGGATATAAAAACAAAACTGAATTGGTTGACACAGACACATACAGCTGTACACTTGCAATCTAGTAAGGACAGCTGATTAGCATTTTATTAAAAAAAAGAAGAGGCCTTGTGTAAAATTCCAACAACTCTGTGGTCAACAGGCAAGTTAAATGTAGGGCTTATTCAAGCAGCAGGACCAGTTACAATTACCCCAAAGTCAGCTTTTAGACCACAGAAAAGACAATACATTTTGGAAAAGAATGCAAAAGTAAAAATTAAGCCTATAATAAGCAGCATTACTCAAAAGGAGTACTGGTAGAATCTCCTGATTCACCATGTGATACACCCTATTTCCTGCTAAAAAGCAAACGGGAATGGCAGATGGTACAAGATTTATAAGCTGTAAATAATGCAGTAATACCTAGAGCACCCACGGTGCCAGACCCACATACCTTGTTAAATGATTTAAAGCCACAACAGAAGTATTTTACTGTGGTAGATATAAGCAATGCTTTCTTTTCAATACCTATACATCCTGATAGTCAATATTGGTTTGCATTTACATTTCAGGGTAAAAGGTATACATATACTCGACTACCACAGGGATATTGTGAGAGCCCAATAATATTTGCACAAAAATGGCTAGCAACCTGGCAGGGTCTACCCCACCAGAAGGTAGTCAAATTTTACTTTATGTAAATGACATCTTGCTAGCAGCACCCAGCAGCAGTGCAGGGTGAATACAGTAGCATTATTAAAATTTTTAGTAATACAAGGACACAAAGTAAACAAAAGTAAGTTACAACTTTGGGAAAAAAACACAGGTTAGATACCTGGGATATGTGATATTCAATAAAGGTAAAATACTAGATAATGAGAAAGAAAAAAAAAAAAAAACACAGCAATTTTGCAAGCACCCAAACCAACAACTAAAAAAGAAATAATGTCTTTCTTAGGTACAACTAATTTTTGTTGAAGCTGGGTACCAAATTATTTTACGATGGAAAACAAAAGCAGAAATGACTTTCTGCAGGTTGAAGCAGTGAATAGCTTCTTCATTAGTTTTAAGACTTCCAAGTTATCACAAACGTTTTTTTAGACCATAAATTGTAAGCAATGGTACATGACATCAGTATTAAAGCAACAACATGGGGATAAGCAATGCCCCATAGCTTACTATTCATCACAGTTAGACCCAGTGGTGCAACCTTTGCCTCACTGTGTACAAGCAGTAGTTGCAGCAGCAATGGCAGTGCAGGCTTCAGCCTCAGTGGTGTTATTCCACCCTCTCACATTGAGAATGCCTCATGCAGTTGCAATAATTCTGCTACAAGAAAAAGTTGCATACCTTTCTCCTGCTAGACATCTTTCATGTATGACCATACTGCTGAGTCAACCTCATATGAACAGTTAGCTTTACCTAGACAAGATCTTACAAATATGCCCTTGGATGATGCTGAGGTGACATATTACGTGGATGGCTCATGCAGAAGGGGTCCTACAGGGAAAAATCTGGTGGAGTATGCAGTAGTTACAGACACTAAAAATCTAGAAGCACAAACTTTGCCACACAACTTGTATGCTCAAGCAGCAGAACTGGTAGTTTTGACAGGAGCATGTATTTTAGTAAAAGGCAAAAAAGTGAACATATATACTGATAATCAGTATGCTTTTTCTACAGTGCATGTGTTTGCACAACAATAAAGAAAATAGAGGGATGATTACATCCAGTGAAAAACCTATTAATCATGCGCAATTTATTTTGGAGCTATTAGAGTCTATTCAGTTGCCTACCAAAGTAGCTATTTGTAAATGTGTAGCTCATACAAAACAACAGGATAAAATTTCAAAAGGTAATGCACGAGCTGATGCAGCTGCAAAGCAAGCAGCCTCAGACTCAGAAACTTTATTTTTAAATGAAAAATTACAACCCTTTGAGATTTTAGATTTAGACATGTTAAAAACAATGCAAATGCTTACTACAAAAGCAGAAAAACAAAACTGGGTAAAACAAGGTGCAATTTTTGAAAATGGACTGTACATTTCCAAAGGGAAAAAAAAAAAAAAACAATATTGCCGTCTAATTTATTTAGATATGCAGCTTTGTTGAGCCATGGGCAGAGCCATGTCTCAACAGGGGGGATGGTACAGTTAGTAAATAAAATATTCCAAACATATGGATACATAAATTATACAATAAAATTTTGTGCAGCTTGTCACACTTGTAACAAGCACCATGCACAAGGAGCATTTAAAAACAAGCAAGGAGTTTCCTACACCACCATATCCATTCCATACTATTTGTATGGACTTCATAGAGTTGAATAAATGTGAAGGAAAGAAATACTGTTTAGTGATCATAGATATGTTTTCAAAATGGGTAGAAGCTTTTCCAACCAGGAATCGAATGCAGCAACAGTGGCAAAGGCCCTAGTAAAGGAAATAATTCCTAGATTTGGCATACCGGAAAGAATCTATAGTGGCAATGGGACACATTTTGTCAATCAGACAATTCAACAACTTGGGAGATTTTTGGGATTTCCTTAAGGAATCACTGTGCTTACCACCCACAGTCAGCAGGACTGGTGGAGAGGTACAATGGGATTTTAAAAACAAGTTAAGAAAGTTGATGAGTGAGACTCAGAAGAATTGGATTTGATGTTTACCTCTAGCATTGCCGAGCATGAAAACAGTAACAAATGTAAAGGGTTTGATCCCTTTAAAGTAGTATTTGGAAGGGCATATTATGTGCCTCAGTAAAAGCTCTCATGCCTGCAGACCTGGAGGCTGACAGTTCACTAGCTAATTATATAAAGAAACTGTTAATAAATAAATCTGTTTTGCAGTTTAACTCTTTTTCAGACAAAAGAACTTTCAGCTGAATAAGAACTTTGTGACTGATACACAAGGGCAAAATGGCCAAGAGTAAAGCAAACAAAAGCAGAGCAACCCAAGAACTATTGCATAATTATTTTGTTAACTGTGCATTTGTTGACTATAAGTGTGACAATTTTTCTCTTATTGTGGTTTTCCTGCACTCAACCACACAAGTGAAAGTGAGAAGACGTGATGAACTGTTTATAGACTGGCATCCAAACTTTAACACATACCTGACCATGAAGCTTGTGCATACAGAAACTATGCACATTTCAAATTGCTGGGTTTGTACAGCTATACCAACAGCATATAAAAGACTGTAATGTCCACTGTCCCTCTGGGGATAAAATTAGACTTTGGAAAGTTTTTTTTATACAGAAACTGTGAGATCACAGGACAAAATTGCTTTATTTTTACCTGTCACACAAAAAGGAGTTGTATGTTTCTACAAAAGTAATACCCTCCAGGTGGGCTGGAGTAATGATAATATAACAATGTCTTATAAATGTTACATTAAAGTCAAAAGTGGGGGTACTGTTTGTGATACTAACCATGATTCATATCTGAGTTCAATGAAAACTACATTAAATGCAGTATGTGACAATCCAGTCTTAACTAAGCAATTGTCTATTAAGGATAGAAAAATGTTTCATGTAGGGATAACACGTATTAGTACCAAAGTAATGATTTTATTTGTGGAAAAAAGGCATATAAATGGTTACCTGAGAATTGGTCCGGCAGTTGTTTTTTGGGTTATCTGGTTTCAGCAATAAGACATACTGCAGAATTACCTTTGGGTAAGATACAAAACGTAAGGAAAACAGCTCGAAAATCTGAAGGTCCAGTGAAAAAACCTGTGAATCCAGTTGGTAAAATCGAAGCTGGTTGAAAAGACCATAATTCAGTGAAAGACAAAAGTAAATTAACTCATATGGACTTGGGCAACAGTATTATATCCAGGGCAGGAATACCACCAGCCTATGGAGCAGTCAAATCGATCTGGGAGCTGAGGAAGCTGTCAAGAAGTCATGAGCAATGCAACTTTTTCCACCCTAGAATTGGTGACTGATAAACTGAATGCAATAAAAACTGTTGTGCTACAAAATCGAATGGCTCTTTACTTCACCCTAGCGGCAAGAGGTGGTACACGAAGAAGAATGCTGTGCTTTTATCCCTGAGGATCGTCACGAGACAAATAATCACCTAGAGGTAATTCAGCAAGTATCAGCAATGACTAAACCAGACCCAAACCCACTGACAGACTTTTTCCAGAATCTGTTTGGGGGGGGGTGGGGTTCCATCCTATTAAACATTTAATTGCTATTTGTGTGGGTATACTCCTAATAGGAGCATGTGTTTACTGTGAAATTCCCTGCATAAAAAGATTAATCAAAAATTTGTTGATATATCTGTTACTAAAACTTTTTACCAAAGTGTTGAAATTAAAAGATTAATTTCAGATGATGCTTTTTCTGAAATATAAAATAAATGACTTACTTAGCTGAAAGTCCTTGAAAAGGAAAAGGCTAAAAAATGAAATGATATTGTTTATGTTTCAAATAGAATGAAATGCATTAACAGGAGGGAGAATGTTAGAAAAATATGCATTCACATATTCAGACATATATAAGTTGTGTGGTTAGATATATAACTTGAACATATATGAAATATATAGATTGAAAAATAGAGTAATATGTAATGCATTTAATTCTGTTTTACTAGAATAATAGTAGAAATAAACTCGCATATTATTGCTTGAAGCATAAGCTGCAGTGTAATTAGAAACTTGGCCTTGGCAGCGATCAGCTCGGCCTGGCTCATGTCTGTCAGTGAAAGATTATTTTGCAAAGTTAGAAAATAATTAATCTGTGTGCATGTGTATCTTTTCCTGCTTCCACCAGAAGAACGGCCTTGTGCGCACTATCAGAGATAATGTCCAGCTGGTGAACAAGAAAGAGACAAAGAGAAGTATTAAAGAAGACATGCACCCATTGTATTCGAACTAATCTAAGAGCCTTGAATTGGCTACATCCTCGGAAGGACATTGTGACTGACCAGGTGCTTGCAAGGCTGTAATATTCTCATGGGAAAAAGATTTTTGAAAAACACCATCTCAGCACTTTTTCATAAGTTACTATGATGTAAAGACCCTGTCACTGACCACGTCAGTGAGGTGGGCAAAAGCTGATTGTAAAACATATAAAATGTCAGGTGGTTCTTAAATAAAGCTAGACAAAATTCTGTACAAGTTTGTGTATGGTTTTTTGCCTCCTAATGTACATTAGAGTATTTGTAAATTAGATACTTGAGTTTCCTGCATTACTGTCTGTTATTGACTGTCATTTTAAAAATGCCTAATGATTTTTACAGTCTGATTTTAACAATTTATTTAACACTATACCTAGGTGTTTTAAAGGAAAAAACATTGGATGTTGTTGTGACATCTCTACTGCAAACCCCAGATCCTGCCGACTACGCCAAGTGTATCTGTCCGTTACTTCAAAATCTGAGGTTAATACAGGAATAGAAATGACACAAAACACCAAGGCTCAAACTTAACTTATTAATTTATTAAGCAAAACTTTTCTTAAAGTACAGTAAGGCTAAAACTAAATAAACAAAAACTAATAAATCATGTACTTACAAGCATATGCATAAACAAAATCATCTTTGCCACTGATAGGGAAACTTCAAATCCTATCCAGTGCAGCTATCTGTTCAGTCAAGGCAAGGCCGACACTGGCGAAATGTCTCTAAGCTCAGTTCAGGCTGGTGCTGTGATCAAATCCGGATGCTGATGATGATTTTCATCTTAGCCTTTGAGCTTTTATAGTCTTTTTTGAGTTGGCAGAATATTGTAGAAAGATCTGACATTACAGGCTCATCATGAGCTGATGGAATATTTTAGAAAATTACAGATCATTTCCTAAGTTGTAAACAAGTCTAGTAATGTCTGGTCTTGTGCCCTACTTCCCTTTTTCAGGGAACAGTTAGCTCAATTTGTGATATAGTTCCTCTTTGAAATCCCACATTCTGGTAAACATCTTTTAAGCTGATAAACAACTTATAGGTTAACAAAAGTTCAATGATACCAGTAATCAGTGAGCAAGGCCTGCTCTTAAGCATATTGTATTGTTTCAGTATTAGCAGCATATAGTGAGGTAGTGGCATATCAAGAACTAGCAATAATCAATCTGGCAATAATTAAACATACACAGTGATACGTGGCTCGAGGCATAGCAAAAACTGGTAGGCTGTGTGGATCCGTCACAGGATTAACACCAAGTTGTGTTAAATTTTCAATGATGCCCGAGTGGGGGATTGTGTCATAGCCCTTGGCCAGGTCAAGGTAAGCTGTATGCACTGACTTTCCCTCATCCAGGGCCTTGGTGACAGCCTCAAAGAAGTCAATTAGGTTCAATAGGCAAGATCTGCTCCTGACGAATCTGAATTGGGTGGGGTCAAGTGCTTGAATACTGCCTATGTCCTTGTTTATGAGATCCATAATAATAATAATATGCTCCATGGCTTTACAGATCAGACTTGTCAAGCTAATAGGCAATAGTTTCCTATGTCAGCAGTGGCACCACCTTTGTGCAAGGGGATGACACTAGTGGTTCTTCACTCTGCTGGAATGAAGCTTGTAATTAGGCTGTGGTTGAATAGGGTGCTCAATGGTGTAGCTAGTTCTTGCTGGGATGGTGCAGAATACCACCTGGGATATGATCAGGTCCCATGGAGGCTGTGTTCTTTGCCTTAGATAGGGCCTTTATCACTTGATCTATGGAGATGTAAGGTGTGGGACAAGTATCAGGGATGTCGACTGGGCATTTGGGGGGTGATAAGGGGGTGAAGTTTGTGCTGAACCTATCAGCTAGCAGGCTGACTAAGTCAGTAGGATCAGTGTAAGTGGCACTATTAAGTACTAGTTCGGAACAAACTTGTGTTTTGCCATGGAGGTTCCTAACATAACTGAAGTAGGACTTATAGTTTCCCTTTGTTTTCGTGGCTAGTTTCAACTCATAACTGTCTTTGGAGATTTTCATTAGTGATCTAATTTGCTTGTTGAGGCAGAGGAGGGAGATTTTCCATTTTGGAATTTTTTCCTTTTTATCCTTGGACAACAGTTTCTTTCTTTTGTTGTAAAGCCTGTTGATACAGGATGTCCACCAGACAGGTTTGTGTTTCCTTGAGGAGCAGATTTTAGCTCTGTTGGGTATGACTGAGTCCTTGCAGTTGTACAGGTGCTTGTATACTGTACTGTCATACTGTTCAGCATAGTTGTCTCCATCATCTGAGGGTGGTGGTGGTGTGAAGCTGCTCCCTTAGGATGTTGTAGTCAGCTTTTGAGGAGTGTTTTAGCTTGGTTATGGCTGGGGAGGGGTTGGGTGGAATAGAAACTTTGAATGAGACATACTTTGGTTATGGGTAAAATGTCTTAGACTGATCATCCATCAAACTAGCAAATGTGTGTGTGTGTGTGTGTGTGTGTGTGTGTGTGTGTGTGTGTGTGTGTGTGTGTGTGTGTGTGTGTGTGTGTGTGTGTGTGTGTGTGTGTGTGTGTGTGTGTAAAGGCAAAGGAGAATTTAATAAAGCCTACACAGTCTTATTTACCATGTAGGCATAGTGGCATGCTGCTTACATGAAAGTAACCAGGTTTGAGATCCAGTAAACAGAGCTGGGCGGTGTGGACGCATGCGACAACATAGAAGTATCCATCACATGCAGATCACATCATAAGCAGGTGAATTTCATGCAAATGAGGGCAGTAGACCAATCCAGCAAGCATAGACCAGTCCTTCAGACCCCTTGTTGGTGTCTGTAGTGTACATGGACAAATTCCGCATACAGGATTTTAAACAGACAACAGGGGCTGTAAAAGTGTAGTTAGATGGACAGAAATAGCATAGCAGACACAGCATTGTGCAATACTGTCCACAGTGTGTCCCAAATCATAAGGGAAATAAGTTAAAATAATTTATTTCTAATGATCTGGTTATGTTTGTTCAGTGTGCCACAGTGCACAAACATAGTTATGAAAACAAAATAATGGAAAAAACAAATTTCATAGTATGTGACAGAAATGTAGTATAGGACCCTGTGTGGAGTATCCAAAATTGTGGAATGGTGCTGTTGCTAACAAGATAGGGCCTAGAACTGTGTAGTTTCCAGTTTGTGTGCACGGAACCCTATGCAAATTAGTTGGGGTTACTGAATAGCATATATTGGTATCCGTGTCCACATATCCCTTCCGTGTAGGCACAGAACCATGTTGGTGTCCACGGAGGAGGAGAGAGGTGTCTGAGGACTTGTAAGCTAACTGGAGCTCAGCATGGGGGTGTACACTGGCTGCTAAGCTTTATTTACCTTCAGGAAACTTGTTTCAGTGTGTTTGTGTGATCCACTGCCATGCTGAGCATGCCTTTTTGGGGGGTGTATAATGACTGCTGAGCTTTGTTTACCTCCAGGGGGCTTGTTTCCATGTGTTTTCATGGCATGCCACAGTGCTAAGTGTATCCAAAAGCCAATGATATATTAATTACTGATTCATTTAAACTAGAGCCATTAAATGTTCTTAATGATGTACTTGGCAGGTGGAATGCATCATAGGTAGCTAATCACACAGCCTACACAGAGGCAGAGCCCAATAAAGGTTGCATGCATCCTACAATCTGATTTCTCATGCAGAATCTGCACCAGTGGAGTATAGACTTGGTTATATAAGCAAACATCTGTATGTGCTAGATGCTGAGGTCAGTGCACCTGCTGCTGCTGCTAATAGGCCTATGCAGAGAAGGAGGAGACTGTTCAGGCCCAGGATTACCTTCCAGGAGTTACATGAACTGGGGATTGCAGAGCATTACAGGGTAGACAGGGACATACTACAACAACTCACTGAGCTTTGCCACCCTCAACTCAAACCCAGAGCCAACAGAGGGGAGCCCATCCCATTGGACACAAAGATATGTGTAGCTCTCAGGATACTAGCCACAGGTACTTTTAAAGACCAGCTGCAGACATTATGGGGGGGGTCTGCCGGCATCATCATCCAGGATACTGTACCAGTTTCAGGATGCCATACTACCACGTGTCAGTGAGCACATTTATTTTCCCCTCACCCCTGAGGTGAGGGCCAGCAATATGCAATGCATCTACCATGTTGAACACTACCCTGAGGTACTGGGTGCCATAGACTGTCTCATGTACACATCAAGGCACCACCCAGTAAGGAGGGTAGAATCTACATCAACAGCAAATTATATCACTCCATCAACTGTCAGGTTGTGTGCAATGCCCAGGGTATTATCATGAATGTGTGTGCTGGCAGCCCTAGCAGTTATCATGACTCCCATATCTGGCATGCATTGCAGCTGTCATTCCCACATAACAGCTAGCAGGTACGGTTGATGCAAATGGACAAACAAACACATATGAAGAATAGTAAAATAGGCCAGCACCACAAGGACACAAATAAAATACCAGAGTTTATTATATCACAATTCAGACCGGTTTCGGCATCTACCCTTCATCAGTGATAGCAATAGAAATTACCGAATGCTTTAAATACCATCAGTGCCAAAACATTTCCTGTGACATCACTTCCCCACATAATGAAATACAATAACATAATTTATATTTTTATGTATTTATTTTTGAGTTACTAAATTACCTTTTAACATTGAGACCTGGTGCAAAAAGTTCCCCCAATTTTATAATCCATTTTCTTTCCTTGTAATTCAAAATTGAGTGCCACCCCATTTTAAATTGTCTATTTCCCATAACTTTATCAATCAATATAAATGTAAAATTTGTAGAACTGTGGTATTTTATTTGCGTCCTTGTGGTGCTGGCTTTTTTTTACTATTCTTCCTATGTGTTTGTTTGGCTGTTTGCATCAGCCGTACCTGCTAGCTGTTATGTGGGTGATTATATGCTTTTGCTGGCTGTTGGCGTTGGGACGTTGTTTATATGTGTCAGGAGCCAAGGTGGATCAACTCTTCCTGATGTGCACAATAGGCTGTGGTAATTTTCTTTCATTGGATTTTCCCTAATTGGAATTATCGCCTTAGCACACTGAGGATTTTGAGTGCCTGTTGTTGGTTTAGTGTGCAAAGTGGTTTATTTATCATTGGAAACAACATTTATTAGATGTATGTGATGTTTTACCATTCTATATGGCAGCATAAATAGCTGTTAGCTTGGTTATATTTGTTAACATTGACTTTTCGAGCCTGGGGATCTATGTAGTGGTTGTAGAAGTTAGATGGTTTAACAAGGCTGATTTACACCCATTTTTGCTGAGATGGACTTTGGTTTGATGGCTAGATGCCGAAACTGGTCTGAATTGTGATATAATAAACTTTGGTATTTTATTTGCATCCTTGTGGTGCTTGCCTTTTTTACTATTCTTCATATGCATTGCAGCTGTACCAGATGTTTTCCTGGGGGGACATCCCGCATGGCCATTTACTGGGGGATGTTGGCTACATACTGGAACCATGGATGATGATACCCATCAGAAATGCGCACACACACACACATGGAAAAATACCATAATGAGGCACACTCACAAACTAGGAACATCACAGAGCATGTGTTTGGGCTGCTGAAGTCATGGTTCTGGTGCCTTGATATATCTGTCAGAGCCCTGCAGTACTCTCCAGCTACATGTGCACAGATGTTCACAGTATGTGCCATGCTACACAATATGATCCTGTGGAAACAGCTGCAGCAGGATCAGCAAAGGGAAGGGACACTCAGCCCTCCACCAGTGCCTAGGGCCCACAGGCGCAGTCACAGGAGGACTTGCAGGAGGAATCCCCTGAGGATGTCCCTGTAGGCAGACATAGGCATGCCCAGTATGCCCTGGCTAAGAGACAATGCGTAACACATGCACTGAAAACCTAAGGCCCTAGGGACTGTCACCTTACTCTGACTTGCATACATATAGTAAAAATGATGCCAGCCCACACATCCTGTACCTAACCATGTATTGGCTGTGTGCTGTGTGCATCAGACACAGTCAGCCCTGAACTACAGGTCTACCAACTGCTGCATTTGCAAGGTAAGTCACTCACCTATACACCACTTGTAAGGAGTACTAGAATATGGTAGCATATTTATGGACCTGCTGCATGTATACAAGGGAATATAGTAGGCTACTGGGCTACTTGGAGAGATCTAACAGCCACATGGAACAACAGGTACCCAGTCCAATAGTATGTACTCCATAATATTCACTTGGCCACATGGCTGGAATATCCACTACATTAGTCAAGAGAGATGGTAAATAGTGGGGTCACAGGACAGTTGCACAGCTGTCTATGCCATCAGATCATGAGCTGCTCGTCCCCCACCCCATCACATCAGCATTCCCATACAGCTGCTGTAACAGTACATCAGCAAAGATATATCAGCAGAAAAGCCAACCTCAGGGCTGTGACACAGAACATGGACACACGTTAGATGTCACACATAACACACGCATGGTAATGTATGTCTGTATGCTGTTGATTCTGTGATAAATAACACATCTCTGTCTGGTGGCCTGTCTCGCTTGGTGGGTCTAGAGACATTAGCCTGGGTGATGGTGTTGATGGTTTGAATCTGGCAGCATCTGCATCTTTTGCATGTGAGGTAGTTGTATGGTGGTATTCTCACAGACTGTGATACCCCCCCCCCTCAATCTGTTACTCCAAGAAAGTTGGACAATGTCAGAGAGAATGGGGGTACAAAGGGCCATAACTACAGACAGACATTACACATGCCTTGATTAACCTAGAAAGTGGCTAGTATAACAGTAAGTTGCATCACAACAGAATACCTGTAGGATGTAATGTCCATCACTCAAATGTGTCTGTAGGTAGTACTGTACAGTGACTGCATTATACAATGTTACTGGAACACCACTAATGCATGAGGAACAGACCAGACATATGGAGTGAAATGCTGAACCTTCTGCAAAAACAGGTACAGTGAGAGGTATGCAGACTGTCACCCTACAATAGGTTAGTGGAACACCACAAATGTGTGAGGAATAGAACAGACATATGGAGCGAAATGCTGGACTTTCTGCAACAACATGTACAGTAAGAGGTATGCAGAGTGTCAACCTGTGTGTGGTGTTACATTATGTACCCCACTTACATATTAAGTACAGGAGACAGCTAGGGAATGCCACTGACAGGTTCAGGGAAGTGCTGTATTGTGGAAACAGGTGCTGCTGCCAATGTCTGTAGCACACAAAATCCTGGACTAGAGTACACGTAGCTCTAGCTTGGAGTTACCTTGTAAGTACTGACTGTCCCACTGGACATGCCCCTACACTTAGCTAACTTCAGCGCAATTCTGTCGCCTCTCTGTCACAAAGACATGCTATGAGGAAATATGTCTGTACATAAGACAGGCACGTATACATTCTGTCTGTCCCTATCCCCCACTCACACGATTTTCAAGGTAAGTCACTCACCTATACTCCACTTGTAAGGAGTACTAGAATATGGTAGCATATTTATGGACCTGCTGCATGTATACAAGGGAATATAGTGGGCTATTGGGCTACTTGGAGAGTACCACAAATACATATAATGCCGAGATATATATATATATATATATATATATATATATATATATATATATATATATACATATATACATAATGTACACACACAGCGACATTTCTAGAGACATCCCTGTTACACGCATTTAAATATATATGTGGGGATGTATGAGTTCCCCATATACCCTATGAAAGCTGCTGTTATCTGCACTCCCACATCAGTGCAGTTGTCCAGAGGAACCAAACCAAGGCTGCAACAGTACATATTCCACTCAACCTCAAACCTCTCTGCCTGCAGAATGTCACCCATGTAGACAGGCACAGGTGAGCAGGTAGTGTAATGTATATTGGTTTCAATGAATACCTTCGGCAGGGAAAGTGTCCCTGGCCACATGTTTGCTTATATAACTGTGACCAGCCAAATATTGCCATACTGGTGACTGTATACACATAACAGGGATATTAACAGGTACCCTACTCCTAGGGCAATAGATACAATAACAGTACCAATATATATCACTCTGCAGGCCACACATGCTGTCCAACACATGCCTACTCTGCACACTCCACAAGTACAGTGCCCGCAATCACACATATAGCAGATATAATCTGTGGTGCATGCAATAAGTGCTGTGTGCTATAGTCTACAACAGTAGATAGGTAGGGGTTCTAATCTCACAACAGCCAACTTAGTGTGTGTGTCTGTGTGTGTAAATATATCCCCTTGCAGCACAATGAACATGCTCTCATGGGCTATCCCTGTGCAATGATTATGCACTTTTTGGCCCTGTAACTAGCTGCTGCCCTTTAACTTGCCCTGCTCTACATGGCCTGCTGATGTAATCCACCTTAAGAGCACTTGCTGACAGTCTAATATCAGATGAACTTCATGGTGCATGCAATAAGTAATATGAGCAATGATTAACAATAGTAGATAGGTAAGAGCTCTAATCTCACAGCAGCCAACTCAGTGTGTGTGTATACCCAAGTTGCATATATATGATAAGCTTTGTAATGTACACATTGGTAGGGTTTTGCATTCTTTTACTGGTTATGGGTGATGTGGCCTCCCAAATGAATGACCACAACATGGCCTGCTTATCTCAACAAGCATTATGTGTCCCACATGGAAAGTACTAGCAGACATGAGGCATGGTGTGTGCATCCGGAATTGTTCTCTGTACTGTGTACCACTACATAAGCAAGTTTTCCACTGTGCATGTAGCCAACGTGCGCTATGTGTGTGCTGTGGCATGTCCTGCATGCAGTGAATGGAAGTGCTGCTAGCCTGAATGTGGCCATGTGTGTGTGTCAGGCTGTGACAGCATTATACATCATGTCACAGAACAATAGGAGATGTGCACATCACTATCATGATGACCATACAGCCATCACAATTGGAGACATTGCTACCCCTCATCACAGGAACAGCACATATTGTCCAAGTCCACAGGAGATACAGCCACACTCCCAGTATTGAGATAACATCCGCCCAGCCAATCATACAGATGGCATGTGCATAATATCCTTAGGATGACTAATCCATCTCATCTGCATGTACCAAAACAGTTTGGAAAGTATGTCAACATATGGCCATTGTAGTCAGATAGTGGCTTGCTGAGGGAGGATATATGGAGGGTGCGGGTATGTCACCTACCCGTGACTGTGACCACAGCTATGCAATATGAATCCTGCCATACCACTGTACAAACATGTTGATATTTGGCACATGAGTTGTATACCTGTGTGGTCAGGTCTGTGTGGCTACCTGTCACCCCTACATATGTGCATCACATATAGGGACTGCCGTGCTACTAACCAGGGACATAGGTATCCCCAATGGAAAGGATTGTACATATAGAGTCGATTGGGTTTATAACCATTACTATGTCACCAGGCATGTATTTGTACTACTGTCATGCAAGACACAGACATGACACAGTGACTGTTCAAGTGCTCACAAGTAGCAGGCAGCAGCCAACATTGTTAGCCACAGTCAGTCAGTACCCACATGTACTGTGGAGACATGCAGTCCAAGATGTAGAGGACCTGCAACTGTGCCCTGTTGAGTGCTGCTGCTTAGAGAACCACTATTGGAGTCTGATGTCCCTATGTTGAATATGTCTGCCATCAGTGGGCCATGTAGTGACCCCCACATTGGCAGTATCAAGGATGCCTAAGCGGGTGCTTTGTACATGTTACCTGGATGGGCAGTACAGTGAGATGGCTTGGATCAGTCTGCATGTTGTACACCCTGATGTACCCCTAACCATGTCCCTGCTGACTGCCATGACAAGGTTTATGGCAATAGTAGGGCAGCAGGGCATACTGCCAAATGTGTACACCATGTACAGACTGGTATGTCAGCTGGTACATATGCAAGTGTCTGAGAGTGAAACCCTGGGAACATAACATCCGGACACAGGATATTTGTAGATATGTCAACTCCATCTCTGCACCTTATAGATATCAATTCAGAGAGCCCCAGGTGATACGTATTAAGGGTAGCAGACTGTATCACAAAGTATGAATGCATGATTACATGGACTGACCCCATTTGCTCCTGTTAAACAGTTATAGACATATTCACCTAGGGGGGGCTGACAGGGATGTGGCACAGGTATCATCATATGCACAGAATGTGGTGTGGGGGTGCTAGAGGCCTAGATTGTGCCAAACACTTGACAGAATGTGTGTGAGTAAGGAAGGGGTGGGGGTTAGATAGCAATGGAGAGGTGCCGTGTGTGTCTGTAGGTGACCTGCATGTGATAGTGGTCTTTGAGTGTGTACATGTACATTGTCAAGCCCAGTGCTAGGCCTACACATCTATATGTCAGACAGCTGTAGACTGTACATGGTAGAGTGAACAGTTCACCGTCTCCAGCCATGAACATGGGAACTGGCTCTGCCAGGAGTTGCACTGGCAATACCATGCCCAAGGTCAGATGCAGTGCTAGTATCTGATGACTGCTGTCTGCTGTGTCTGTGTCCCCAGCAGGCCCATCCAGGATCACATGCACATGGCCTGTTATGTCATGGTGTGGACAGCACACTTCCCTCTGTTGTGCTGGAGGTACTGCCACTATGGGAACATAACTGTGCATGACCACGTGGACTCTCAGCAGTTAGTGTTGCTGACCTACATCCACAGGTCCAACACCCAACTCTGGCCAGACATTCCAGCACAGACAATGTGTGTCCCAAGGCAGACACTGCCTCAGCTCACTGTCTGTCCACTGCATCAGTGAACTTATCCAGGGTGTCCCCAGTGCAGTGGAGGTAGTCACAGATGTCAGACTGTGCTAGCTCTGCAACCATAAGCATGCATCTTGTGTTCTGTTCAAAATGTGCCTTTACCTCCATGATGGCCCAAAACATACATCGAGTGACTTGAGATATGACACCAGCAAAAGGTGGTAGATGGACAACAGGCCTCCTACAAGCACCCCTGTCAATCTGCCTATGTGGGATGTCACTAGTTCTCTGGCTATGGCCAGTTTCTACTCACTGCTAACATAGTTGCCACACTTCCCTGTTCAATGTGTCCACCCTCTAACTGTCCAATATCTGTGGTATCTGGGGACTGGGTATGTGTGGGCATATTGACTGTGTGGGGAGACAAGGGGGTAGAAGATGGATGTCAATCTCTGGGACAGACTCAGTCACTGACAACCCCACCTGTGCCTCACTATGACTACCATCATCATCAGAGTCTAATGAAACAATGACATCAGGTTGTGGGGGGGGGGAGACAGACTCCAACCCCCCACAGTCACCTGTGAAAGCCAAGACAAAAGCAATACATTATTACCTGCACTTTTATGTATTGTAATCCATACAGACTCATACAAATGAGGATCCACATCTGCATTACCAGTCTCACATCTTTTAATCTCCGCACCCATACACAACAGACAACATATGCATACAAGTCAAAGCCTTTATAACATGCACATCAGCTACATCCAGTTAAAGCTGCCAGTACACTTTACCTGTAAGGCATGCAATATGCCACTATACATGGTAGAACTGCACATTAAACCCATTGCACCTATTTTGAGAATGATATGCCAGTATTAGTGTCACTGCCTTAACATCTACCTTCTGTGTTTGAACAGGCACTTTGGAATACTTGTATATACCAGGCTGCATAGACACTCATAACAATAAGTGCAAACATTTTAATGTTCATTCAAATACACAGCTGTGATTACCCAGTCTATGAACTGTAGTCAACTGTTCCAAAATGGTACATACAAATATTCTAATCTGGCTAAACACAACATTTGTACACAGGGCAATATGGCAGCCCTTAACTTTTATAGGGTATATATGATCAATAAAACAGCAGTATCATGCTTAACAGGTACAGGACCACAGGCTTGGGTGACTCGTGATGGACCTATGAAAGTGTGAGGAAGAGGTATTATCAGCACCACAATATGCTGCAGCATTACAGGGTAATGTGCATATATTCACTTGTACAGTAGCGACTGTTACTGCTGTATTGCCGAGATTCAGAGTATGTGTGCACAAATGAACTTAAACCCCAACACCCTTCAATGCAGATAGACCTGATGCCCATGTACAGGTATGTACAGCCTGCCCCAGTTACTGATAAAGTATTGAAATGGTGGACATAGTAATCTTACCTGGATGCTCCTCTGCTGGGGGCACTGTGGCACCCACCTCCACGATATATGGTGTGATGGATGTCTGGGAGCTATCATGTGTTCCTAGGTTTGGCAGGAATTCCTCTGTGGTTGAGAGTGATTCTAATGCTGCAGGTCCTCCACTGGTGGCAGCATGATCCCTGACAACTTCAGCTCCCCTTCGTCATGCAGCATTCACCATATCTATGTCTCTGTGTTGCACCTGCTCATAGATCCTGTCCTGCTGGGCAATCTGATTGACATCCTGCACAAGGTCTACCCACAATGTTGCCTGTTGTTCATGATTATGCCTCCCCCTGGACAACAACATCTAATGATGCTGCCTTAGTGTATCCACTTTTACCTCATTCTCTGCATCAGAGAAGGGGGCATGTTGTCTGCAATACATGATTCCTGAAAGACAACAAAAGGGGAACACATTACAGGACCAGATACATGGACATCCACTATGTACAGATTCAGCACACCCATAATGGCCTGCACTACCCACTGCTCCCTCACACATCATACCCCACAGTTTGGCAACATCCTACATGTGTGGATCCCAGCAAGATAGTAGCATTACAAGGGTATGTCTCTGTGTGCTGTGACAGATTCTGCTGTATGTTCCTACACCCAGCACTACAGTGTACTGTGGTGTGTCCCCTACATGCAATCTCCCATTATTATGTCATACAGCCACTGCCAGACAAATAGCAGTGTGCTATTCTAACCGTATATGGGGACAGTCCAGCAACACCAGTGTGCCACAATGACAGAAAACAATGCCAATCCTCTCAACTATACAGAAGTTTGCAGAATGTCTAGATGTTTACATCGTACTTTTGCTCATTTTCACACAACATTGTGGATTTCTGAGAAAAGGTTGGACAATCATTGATATCTGATGTTAGAAATTAAAGACAGACATCTGAGTTTAAGATGTCATACCCTTCAGAATACAGTTATACTACTATAATAACTGTTATTCTATTCACCTTCTTACTTTGTATGAGCAATACTTACAGTATCCCTCATTTTTGGCCTTTGTCCCTCCATTAATTATGGCTTTGTTAAGATTTCTTGTCGTAACAGGTTGACAGCTATGTTAGGCATAGCTCTCAACCAGACAAGGACAAACATCAACAGAATCACGGACTTAGCCAAAGTACATCAGGAACAATCAGTGAAACTTTTAAAATGTTAGAACTATTTATGTGAGACATTGACAGAATGAGAGGAGGGGAAATAGTGTACATCATCTGACATTGCAGGAGTATGCACCCTTACTTATTGTCACTATGTATTATGTGTAGTTCACTAGCTTTCCTACAACAGCAAACCATTGCAGGAGGGATTAAGAGCGAAAGAGTTAAGATGTGAGTGGAAATCAGGGACATTTGAGAATCATGCCTGTAGGTGTATAACAGGTGAGTATCAATGACATGTCATTATCATAGATCTAAGACAGGCTTACTGCTGTAATCCCTATTCCACATACCTCATTCCTCCCATCACATCCTGTTATATGAGGAAATCCATTACATGCATCATGGGGTGCAGTATTCCTTTGTTGAATTTTGCTTCCAATAATCTTTTGAAAATACTTTCTCTGTGTGAGGTAAGTCTCATACAGACTTGTTCCCTATAACCAGATACTTGCCTTTTTAAGGTACTGCTCTTTAGCAGTTACTTACCTCTGCACCAATCTGTGCCTCTGATATGGTAATTGCAGCAAAAACAGCAGAATTGCACCATCAATAACCAATGACATGCCATCACAGTGCAATACATAAGGCCTTCATGTAGACCGGGGCCCCTTTCTTAGCTGTTAAGATGGACATTACTGAGGTGGGGACACTACAGTTTTACATCTAGTAGGTACCATAACTGTCAACTGTAGAGATTTATGCAGTATGTCCACAGTTTCGCACATGTGTGATCAGTGTCCCATGACATTGTGGTCATCTGGAAATTCAATGGCAAACATTTTGGGTTGAGATCAGTAATGGAATACACACATTTGAGTGTCAGACTTCATACCCCTCGGAATATGCATGATAATGCAATAGTTGTTATTCTATCAACTTACTATCTATGTAGGAGCAAACTGTAAAACATGTTCTAATCTCTGGACCTTTGCCCCCCCCCCCCATTAAGTATGCCTATGTTCGGATACCTTGTGCTAGGGGTTGGGAGGTATAGTAGGTCTGTAGTACCTACCTTTACATACAGGCATGTGTGTTACAAGCTGCAGCTGCTGCTGCAGTCTAGAACACAAAGGGGTATGTGAACACTTTGGAGGACAACAAGCTCTACATGTAACTGTGGCAGCTGTGGCAGCCCTGTCATTACAGCAGAGCCAGGGTAAGGGTACCTTTTTCATTCCAATTGAAGCATGTGATTAAGGTACATCTGTTATGCAACAGTGCCAATAATAGAGTAGTAGGCAACATATAGTTATGCTACATGGATATGTGCAATGTGTCCCTACCTGCATGCCTTTGATTTGCAAAACTGGATACTAGTTCATTAATTAGCAGTAACCTGTGCAAATAAAAATTGAATGACTCAGACATTAATTGCTGTCTTCACAATAATGTAATTGAACTGCAACACAAGGCTGGATTTGAACCCAGGACTGTGTGTGACAAAATGCAGCGTGTACAAGGCATTTAACAGACTGAGCTACTGAGTCACTGTTACAAGGGGAGTATTTGCAAGGCATATGTGCAGACATATAGGCTGTGACACATTGCATCCATCAGTATGTGCATGGCATTCTATGGCTGTATTTCTGCACCAGGGTCCAAGTTGAACATGTTCTTTGCCTTTGATGCCTCAGCAGTTGTCTTTCTGCATGTTGCTGATACAAGGGCACATTTACCTGCTATCACAGACCTCACTTATATCCATTTTTATGTTTTTGACTGTCTAGTGGTGTATTATTGCATCAAAGTCCAAGGTACACTCCCATTTTTCCCTTTAACTTTTAATTCCAGTTTGCACGGTGCAGTGCGGTGCACAGCTTCACTGAGACATGCCTAATGACTGTAAGTAGCAATCACTACATTTTGATGAAAACACCTGTTTTAATTAACATCTGCTTGGTGTGGTGGGTTAATGTAGTGTGCTGTGAGTGTGATAGGCTTGGGTTTGAAACAAGGCAGAGGTGCCTATTTTGTATATGTCTAACAATGTTAGAAACACATTTATTCATTAAACTCTGTTTAGCAGAGCTAAGAGAATGGCTGTGCAGCTCCATGCTAAAAAATATGAAGAAAAGAAAAAGGTGTGATAGGAAAGTGGTGAAATGGGGGCAAGCAGGGGGAAAAACACAGTAAAAGATAGGTAGGGGTGTGCAGGAAGGGTGTAGGAAAGAACCACAGCTATCCATTTCTTGTACAGCAACAGATGCACACTTTGACAAATTTTGTAGATGAATGTGGACTCTGAAACCCCAGAGAAAGGGGTGAGGACAACATAAGTGCATTGTCAAGCCAATTGGACCAAATTACTTGTGTCCCGTGGACACATGTGTGAAATGGAGAGCTATGTATGGGTTGATATATATATATATATATATATATATATATATATATATATATATATATATATATATTTTTTTTTTTTTTTTTTTTTTTGGTAGAACTGCCCATTTTGTTTTTATTAAGCTGAAAGTGGAATGTTGGGGAAGGAACACAGGTACATGTGGGGAAGTAAGCTGGGTAGGAGAGGTTGCATTCACAGACAGACAAGACAGCATACTGGGGCAGTTTGTGACACATGAAGTGGGTGAACACCTTGGATGGGGAGGGTGTTGTGGAATCCAAGTCATGTGTGCCTTAAGACAGATGCAGCATGACTCCTATCCCCACCCATGGGACTGTTGGTACTGCTCCTTCACTGGCCCAAGGGTGGCTGCGCTGGAGGCTGGGAGCCAGGGCAGGGCTTCCCTACCAGTTCAGCCAGCATGCTCTCAATATGTTGCAGGCAATGTTCATAGCTGTGATGAACAATCCTGCACACCATGACCGGCAGTTGATGCTGGGTGACAACAGCCCCTCCGCCACCACTCCCAGAGGGAAGCTGGGCCCTTTCCCCTGAGATGGTCCCACTTGATACCACAGGTGGTGCAGGGACAGCAGAGGGGGCACCACTGTTCTGTGTCCCTGATGTGCCAGGACTAGGTGCCATGGCCAGTTGAGGCAAGGTAGGCAGATCAGCTGGAACCAGCATACTCTGACATGCTGTGGTAATGGAGGTATGCAATAAGTATAGGTTAGCTGTGAACAAATCATTGTTGGTAATAACAGCATGCCAGAACAATGGCAATAACCCAATTACATATCAATGCATATTATGTGAAACACAACAATAAATACAGCATGCCAGTAACATTTACAGCATAATACCAACAAAATAGGTAATTCAACAAGTTATGTTACTATGCAATCATTGTAATTCATAACAATAATAAAACACGTCCCAAAATACAGTTAATGTAACAAAATATGTTAATAGCAAACCATAATCAATAAATAACAATAAGAAATAAATTAAGATAAGGGGTGGGGAAAGAGAAAAAAAAAGTCCATTAGTAACATTTCAGGTTATTTCCTTGACAACAGTACTACTATCTAATCAATGGGTCTGTATTTTCTTTGTGTACAGTGACTACAAGTCTCCTATATCTGATGTAGCATGTACATACCTCTCAAAATATTTGCATGGGACACTATGGGACAGGCAGTAACAACTGCAGGTACACAACTACACAGAACACTTGCACATCAGGTGGACCTATATAACTACCAAGGTGTTCTGTGGGCTGATTTGGTGATACTTTGCAATCTAGGTAATCATTTCCATGGTAATCCTGTGACAGACAGATTATGCACTATTAATTACATAGTGTGAAATTGAGACACTTGAGAGACATGTATGTGTACAGTACAGACACTAAACAGCTGTCATGCCTTGGTTGGCAGGCATGAGACTAGATCCCAATAGCAGTGACTGCAGGGGACATCTACATATAATGTATTAATTGACTGCAGCAACTTTTAACAGACACTCTAGGCATACAGCCATACCAGGATTGCACATTTTATTTCTGACTGAACATTGCTGATGAACACATTCTTGCTAACGATTTTAACAGTCTGTGACATCTAAACAAACAATTATCTACTCATAATATCGGCCACCTTACCTATTTACCTGTAGTTCCTGTGGAGAGAGAAAATGTGAGCATTACATGATTGCTACTGTAATATTTACTGTACATACCACTGGATAGGAGTTCTGAACTGTGTGTGGCAAAATGTACTATATACAGACTATTTAACAAACTGAGCTACTGAGTCACTGCTGATTACTGACTGACTGATATTTGCCTAGAGCTCACCTGGAATGAAAATATGACCTGGTAGTACTATTATAGTGTTATACTAGACTTCAGTGACAGTAGAACGCACATGCATGAAATACAAGCATAGCACAGATAGCAGGTAAGCTATATTTCAGTATCATATCTGTGAAATCAACAAACAATATCAGCTCATGGAGTGGGCTACCTCACCCATATACTTTTATTATTTGATGTCTGTGGAGTACAGAGCATTATGTGACCAATATTGGCCAACAGACAGACTTAAATAGTACTACAGTATATGAGTTAACAAATACAATTTGCAGCCATTAGATTTGCATTCTACAGCTATTACATTTTTATACTTGACTGCAACTCCTTACTTTACAGCCTCAATGCAAACAGCTCTACTGCAATGGTTATGACAACACAATCCTGATGTACACCATTTTCCTTGGTGTTATTGGTATTGTTTCATGTTTTTATTGAACTACAGTTGGTATTATTCATTGACTGGACTACGGCTCTACTTCCACAGTTATTGCACTACAGACTGTATTGTATATACTTTAATGCAGTTATTGGTATTACTTCATGTTTTTATTGCACTACAGTTGGCATCATTCATTTATTGCACTACAGCTCTAAGTCCAAATTTATTGCATTACACACTTTACTGTATATACTTTATTGCAGTTAATGCTTTACTCGTTCTTGCTTATTTCACTACAGTTAGCATTATACATCTGTACTCACCACACTCATGGGGCAACCTGGCCAAGCGCCCAGCATGTGACTCAACATTGCAAGCCCTCTCACCTGCAGCTGTTGGGAAAGAAGCACAACATTATTCATACCAGTTTTGCAGACATTCAGATTACATATTGGTAAAACAAAGGTAAAATGACTTACATACTTGTAGGGCATTCCATGCCATCGCTTCTTGGACCCATGTTCCAGGGTTCCCCTGCTTCACCTTTTCAGGTAGTTATGGAGGTGATGACACTGCTGACCTGTGTGGGGCATGCCAGTAACAGTGGTGAGTTCTTTGGCCAGCTGGTCCCAGGCCTCCGACTTACACTCTGAGCCCTGGAAACTGCCCTGCAGCAGCCTGTCATCATGGTTTTTCATTTGGAGCTCAACCATGACCCTGTACTCCAGAATTCCCCAAATTTGTACCTGAAACCAGAGACCTACACCAAGAGCAGTAATATTATATCTTCAGTTGACAGAACTCCAATGTATTCTGCTGTATTCCCCCTTATTGGGCTTAATATAGGCTGTTTTCCCACCCTTACACATCATTGGGCAACATTCAAAAAAGCACCGAGTTGCTTAGCAGCTCACAAACCAGCCAAGCAGAACTGAGCAGTGCACAAACATTGGCAGCCATTACCATGTTTATGTCATGCTTAGCAAGTTTAAGCACAGTTGAGCAGAGCTTAACAGAGTACAGCAGGGCCATATTTTAAAATTGTCTGCATAATATGTAAGTCAAAATTAAATACATATTTTATCTTCCATATATTCAAACCTGGAATCTACTACACATGAAGCTGTAACTCTACCCATTTAGCTACACGGTGACTTTTTTGGCTTTCCTTCATCAATGGGCCATCATTAATATGCATGGTGCACTGCCAAAGTGGAATTATGACCACAAACATGGTTACATGCTGGAGGGATAGGTTTCTGATCCAGAGACTCCTCATACTCTGGAACAGACTGCCCATACATGTCAAACAGAGTGCCACCTTGGCCCTCTTCAAAAGGAACCTTGATGATTGGATGGGAGATAGGAAATTCACCCCGGGGATCATGTCAGTCACCCTGCTAGACAGGGGTACAGGGAAGTAAATATTATGGGTAGAAATATCCAGGGAATTGTTATGGCTAGGCTTGTATAGGCCCTAGGGCTGATAGCCTAGTACCAGCCTATGAACCTATGAACAAACCTGGTATACCTTCACATATACCTCTAAGCTACCTATAAGCAGTGCTGAGCACCTCGCTGCACTGCACAAACACACTTAGACATGCTTAAACACAACTTTAAATAAATAATTAATCTCATCCGGTTTCTATTTTTAGATGTCTGGCAGGTGTCTGCTTTCTTATATGTGAGCACAGCTTGGCATTGCTGTGCTCTGCACTGTGCCAGGCAAACATGCTTTTTAAAAAGAAAAATAAAATAAAAATAAAACAAAACTATTGCAGGGAGTCTCATACTCATTTGCAGCTACAGTTAGCACTACACCTCTCCCTATGCTGATTCAATAACAGTGTTCCTTGGCTCTCCCTCATAAATGGACCTTCACTAATATGCATGGTGCACTGCCGAGGGGAACCATGACCACAGACATGGTTACATTCCTTGTAGGCTCTACACAGTGCCTACATAGATTTTATTAAATCCTGAGGTAAGGTTTAATTGGTTTACATGTATTTGTATTTTACTGCAGGAGAAAGACACAAATAGAAACTCAACATTTATTCATAGATGACATTTAATCATTTTCGTACAGTTGCTAAAGGATTTTGGCACCATATTACAATACCAGAGTATCAAGAAACATGATAACTCTTGTTGTATTTAAACAAAGTCCAAGAAACAGGTGTAGAATAGCTAGACATACTGATGAACCAACACAAAATTAAATCCAGTAACAAAAGGCACAGCATGACCATTCATATAAAACAAGGTTTATTACATCAAGCTTTCGAGTTGAAACTCTTTTTCTGGAATGAATCAATACACTAAAACCACAAAATAAATATGCAACACCAGCCAATAACATAAAATAACTGATAAACACATTATATAATTATACAATTTATATAATTAATGCAATTATAATTAATATTAATAAACAGGGTAAATGCCCTGGGATTGTTTTAGTTAACTATATTAATTATATTAATTATATAAATTGTATAATTATATAATGTGTTTATGAGTTATGTTATGTGGTTGGTTGGTGTTTTATATTTATTTTGTGGTTTTAGTGTATTGATTCATTCTTGAAAAAGAGTTTCAACTTGAAAGCTTTATGTAATAAACCCTGTTTTATATGGATGGTCGTGCTGTGCCTTTTGTTACTGGATTTAACTCTTGTATTTACTTATTTTTTATTTTGCAATAGAAAAAAGAATATTTTCAAATAGTAGAAAGCTTACCTACTCTAACAGCAGTTTGGAATTAAATATTTTCTAGAACTGTTAATATACTAATGAATTAATTACCCTATACAACAAAGTTAAATTATTCTCCAAATGTAACCCAAAGTGAGACACTCTACTCATTTTTAGAATGTAGTTCCAGTTCCATTCTTCTCACATTGCAAAAAGTAAAAATCAGTTAATTTGTGACCAGAAATGAAACTTACAACAGCACTTGCCTGCTGTTTATTCAGCATAAAAGAAAGCCTACAATAAAACCCAGATATTATGATCATCATGACAGTTTCCTTTTTCATATAGAATGAAAAATGTTAAATATTACCAGAATACCATACATAAAGCCTGCAGCAACAATCCATACTTTAGCATAGATCCATGGTGTAGGAAATGAATTCCCAACTATATCTCAGATGACCAGGCCTGACTATCAGTGCTACTACTGGACGAGCTAGGCATGGATATGGAGGAGCAAAGAGATATGGCCTAGTTACCTCTCCCAGGGCTGGGGGTGGGATTGCATGCACTTGGGTTGCACTGGACAGAGCTGTCTTTTTTGTAATGACCAGGAAGGCCACTGCTCATGACTCTGGGAGAGGAGCATGAATGTCTGGAAGGAACACACCTTGGGGAATTGGGGGGATTTCCTCCTGTCTCATCCCATTGCAGGCCTCTCACCTTAACATGTGACAGGAACAAGGGAAACAAAAAGAAGAAAAACACAAACCACCTCTGAATGCTAGTTCCCCCCACCTGACCAGGTGGTGGGGAAAACGATGTAAATTTGCTATGCAGTGGACTGATGAGTAATAGAGAAAGGGGCAACATGTGTAAAAGTCCATTTTTAAATACATTCAGATGATTGAGGTTAAATATAACAAAAAATAAATGCTGCTCTTAGAAGACATCAGATCATGTCTGTAGTCAAACAAAAGGTCAGTCAAGTTAGAAGCTGGCTATTTTGTGAGAGGACGCAAACTGTAAATGAAAGCAACTAGCCTCCAGAATAACTTCTTCACACTTTAGCCCTGATATGGCTTAAAACAGATGGGTGTTTATGTGTATCTGTCTGTGCATGCAACTGAGTGTATGTCTGATACCTTGTCTTAGGCAGAGTGAATGTGCATTTAGTGGGGAGGAGAATCAGTGTGTGAAAAATTATCAAAACTATGTACAGACAAACTGATGTGATTTATTCAAATTAAAGGAAGAAGTGTCTTAAAACAATTAAATTTAATGAGTCATTTAGAATGCAAAATTAGATGATATTAATGGTCTGTGCTAATATGTAAAGAAAATTTAGAAACAATTTGGATTTCAGGTTTGTTACTTTACTAGTATTGTTATTTCACAGCATACATACATCAAAAGTGATAAGATTCAGTTCATGACACACGTACATTTTTTTTCTCATTTGGCAAACACATAATACATAAAGTCAAAATATATTAACTCCACCTTAACCTGACAATTATACCACAGTTTATTTGTCAAAAAAGGGATACCTTGAAGCATGTAAAATACTGAAAAAAATAAAGAAAACATTGTTGAGAATATAAAATGGTGTTTACAAACTGAAAAGGTAGTTGTTCCATTATGCTTGCCATTAAAATTCAGTTGAGCAAAGTTTACAACTGAGCATTTATATTTGCTGTCCTAAAATGGTGAAGTCAAGGTGTTTCACAGATAAAAACGTATACTGACTATGCACTACCTGAGATATAGAAGGCTATTATATTTTGCCAAGCTTCCAAACTGGAATATTTTTGCTTAAATTAATGGTTGATATATTTTGAATGGGTGCATTTCTAAACATCGAAGTACACAAACCTTGGATGACTAACCATCGATCCTGAAAGATCAAAAGCCAAAACAATGAGAAAACAAAACACTTCTGTTTTTTGCAGGGGGAGCAGCCCCCCCCCGACTCCCTGTTAATTATATATATCAACTTGAGATCGCAGTGAGTAAGGGGAAATTCCGATTCCCACTGTGCACAATTTTGCATGGACTTAACACCAGTGGAAGCGATCTAATGAGTTTTCATCACTTCTGCTGGTGCTAAATACATTCAAGATTATGAATATTCGATTATATAGGCGTGCCCTCATTTTGAACAATGTCTTAATGGTCCAGACTATATCTGTGATGGGAAGGCATTACAAAAATAAAAAAATATATTTGCTTCACTAAGTTAGAGCACTTATCTTTTACTAGGAAGATAACATTCTATGATGAGCAGCATATATATCTTTAGTGGAAGAATAGCACTCTTAAAAGCAGTCCATGCCATTATTGCGTGAATGTCAAGGTCTTAATAACAACTGTGAAAGGGAGATGGAAATATTCCCAGGGATTCATTAAGTAGTGTGCACAGGTCATGCTTCTCTTCAGGTCATGCTTCACTACAGGTCATGCTTCGACTACAGGTCATGCTTCACTACAGGTCATGCTTCACTACAGGTCAGCTGTCTTTGCATGACAAGCAGCAGTGCCCATCGAATATGCATGATGCCAAACGGCTGTACACATTGATCAGTACTTGTCCGTGGCCAGAAAAACCTGCTAGCAGTCACACTGAGGTTCAGCTAGATTAAGCACACATTATAAACAACAGGTTGCAAAACACAATAAGCGAGTATGTGTGGATGGCACAAGAGAAGGCAAAGGTAACTTGAAGTACATTATTAAGAGTTAGGAAGAGGAACATGAAGTTCTCTATAGAGTATTGCAGAAACATCCCTAATTATAATTACTGATTGTTATACACGTAATGATGCCCTCTCAGGGACAAGTCTACATTATTTAAAAAAATGAAATGTTGATAAATTGAGATGAGAGGAACACAGCTACATTGCAGAAAAGTGAGTGAAGTTCATAAATAAAAGTAGATAAAGTTGAGCTGTAAGATAACAGTTGTCATGGTAAAGTAAATACAGTAGGGGACATTGCATATACTGCAGGTAGTGCTCAGTTATGGGACTTCACTGGCATTGTTATGTATCTTGTGAAAGTAAACAAAGGCAATCATTTACATAGCAATGAACTGATGTTTGAACATTCATACAGGATAAAGACCTTTCTTTGCATGTATGTATTATATATATTAAGAAACAATAGTTAAATTGTAATAACAATGTACTGATGTAAAAATGGGGACAGATTGAGAAGAATCATTTTCACTTGAAAAATGTTTCCAATAATAGTAGTAATTATGTTAATGATCAACTATGTCAGCAACATGCATGTTGCGAATGATAGAACATGACTGCTTATACATGCCATGTATTTGTATACTGCAATCCAAAAGGATATGACACATATACAGAACTAAGACTTTGAACAGTATGCTACTACCCATACTTACAGATGCTTACCTATAACAGATGTGAGATGTACATAGTTGCAAAATGAGGGACATGGTCACATGACATATAGTAACATGCCCAATAATCAAGGCAAAACTCATGTGCAATCACCTCCTTAACAACTGGGTTGTGCGTATAGGAATACCAGTATATGCCTATGCATACAATGTACATATGTGTAATAGGTTTAGTTTTAGGGAGGGTTCTACACAGGTTTCTGTTCCAGGTTGACTACACTTGAAGCATTCAACATTTTAAATTTTACACTTTAGACATGAGTATGTTTGACATGTGTCTTTCATTTATCTGGCTTTGTTCTAAAGGTTTTTTTACCGTTATTTCTTCATTTTACAAAAACAATGTATGTGTGTTTAATTTTTGTAATGTTTGGCACCTTTAAGGCTTTTTAAAGAATGCAGCTGCTACATTGTTTCTGAGGGAGTTCCTGCTTTACTGAAATGAAAGTGCTCAAACTATTAAATTCTCTGTGTGCTGTGATTTCTCTGGTCAGCATTTTTTTGTTTTATTAGATTTTTTGGAGTACACTGGTTCTTAGTGCTTTTGGTTACAAGTCTGGAAAGTCACAGCCTGATATTTTTCTTGAGCCTGAAATATCTTGTGCTTCTAATGACTCACAGCCTAACCTCACTATGCTGTTAGAGGTTATCGAGCAACTAAAGGAGTAGGTAAGCAGCTATATCGGCACTTCTAATTGCTCGAGCATTACAACTTTTCTTGTTAACAGTAATAACAACACCGATAGTGGCAATTTTTTTAATGGACTGTGTAGACTTTTAAGTTTGCTGAAGCAATTCATTTTAAAGGACCACACACATTGGTTAGAACTGAGGCTGATTTGAATTATTCCAATTGTGGTGCTTCCTGAGTGAACAATCTGTCTTCAGGATTGACTTTTGGCTAAACATTTATTTATTGAATCTATTGACAATATGAATGAAACCCATTTTGAAGAATCTGAGAATGACTATCATCCTACTTTATGGGACATAATTAAAACCTTTGAAAAACTCTCTATAAAGTACAAAGCAATTCAAATGGACAATTTATTTCTCAATTATTGGTGTAAAACAGGGACAGGTAGGATATTAATATTTTTAGGGAATGCAAGATTTTTAACTTTTCCTCCATATCTATCATCCCCACTGTTGGTATCCTTTTTCAGAAAGGTTTTAAGCTTGTTCCATCGAGCCAACCAAAGGTGGTTGACCTATTAACTGAACTGAAATTATTCATGAGAAAGATTAACTTCAAGTGTACTATGAATTCTGGAGGTGCTAACCCTGTATACAGCAGGTTATGTTGAACCAGTACTTCGAACCCACCCCTTATACCATCAGTTTTACTTTTTAAACACCTTTGTGAAGCTAATATCAGAAAGTGGTGTTCTAATAGGAGGAGTTTATACTATAACCTCATGCCAAATGAAAGAGACCTGTTGTCTTTCCTCTGTAACAACAAAAGTATATGTATCATAAAGCTTGACAAAAGCTTGATTGTGTTGCTGGATACATTCTTGCATTTATCCAAGATGCTGGAGTTTCTAAACAATGGTGAATTTTTCATAGAAGTCTCCTGTAATGAAATCAATATTACATACCATGGTATTGTTTTGAATTTGGAAGACATGTTTATCACCTATGACTTGAATATTAAAACGTGAAAATATTTCCCAGTGAAACATCCTAGGATCCCAGAAATGTTTGGGATCCCAAAGATAGACAAATCCTCCTGCAACCCCCCTCCCCTTAGACCAACTGTGGCTAGAGAAGGATCCAAGACTGAGCCATTATTCGAATTTGTGGACTTTAAACTGAAGCATTTTTACAACCACAAGAGGCATTTACTCAAGGACTTTTGCCACTTTCTTGAGACCATGGCTGGGTTACCATATTTATCTGAGGGATTATTTGTGACCATTGACATTAAGGATATCTTCTCTTTTATCCCTCATGACCAGGGGTTTGAATGGTTTTTGGAATCCACAGTGAAGGGTTTGGACCTTAGTAGTCATCACATAAGTCTGGTCTGCTAGTGTATGGAAACAGTCTTGACCAGCAATATTGTCTATTTTGAAGACTGGTATTATAAATAACACAAAGTTGTTGCAATGAAGGCAGCTTAATCTCCCATTTTCACCAACATGGTACTGTGGAACTGGGAAACCAGTATTGTGTTTACTTCCCCACTGTTCATTCACATGGAAAGGTATCTCAGGTATTTGGACAATATATTCATTCTATGGAAAGGAATTGTTGAGGAACTTTTTTTTTTTTTTGAATTTTTAAACCAGTTGACAAACTTCCTTCAGTTCACCCATCAATATCATAATGACTCCATTAATTTCTTGGACGTCACTATCTACAAGAATGAGAATGAATGTAAGTATGAGTCTAACATCTATAGAAAACCAACATATTCTAATTACTACTAACATCTGGACAGCCAGCACCCCCTTTGGCAGAAAAAGAACTTGGTCGGATGGCAGATAATAAGGCTGATTGGCTAGTGACTGATGACCAGATATTGCAAGAAGAGACGGCTTTTATGATTAATCTTTTCATCAAGTGAGGTTATCCATCTACATTGGTGGACAATATCTACCAATGTGTCTCTGAACCCAGAAACACAAAATATGGAGCACTTTTAAGTCATTCACATATATTTGAGAACAAAGAGGATTCGGTCAAGCACAAGAATTTGACTCAAGTTTTTGTAGTGGAATTTTGTAGAGATTTATCCAGTTTGAAACAAATGATAACAATTGGAATACAGACTTTAGAACTTTTGGGATACTTGACCAGGTTGGGATGGAAGCTAGATTTGTTTACAAAAATAGTAAAACCTTAAACTCCTTTTAGAAAATAACAGGGATGGTGAAGACGTGGTTAGGAATGCCTGCATGAAATGCCGTGGGACTTGCAAACAGTGTAGATTTATTTTACAGGGAACACACTACATTGTGGCAGGTTACCACAAATTGCTAACAGTCAGAGGGGACTTTGTGAAATGGAAGGGGTTGTGTACATAACTTGTTACTCCTCATGTCTTGGTTTCTGTGTTAGCAAGAACATCAGCCCATTGAGAAAAAGGATTTACCAGCATATTTATGCCATCAAAAAGGCACACAACATCAACACCATGTATAAGGATTCCATTAAATGCATGGACTTTAAAAAGTTTGGGTGTTCTGTGCTTGATAAGGTTCTAGTGCATACTAGAGGTGTGGATTGGGATTTGCATCTAAAACAATGTGAACTGCTTGGGCAAATCCCTAGAATGAATGAGTTTTTTTCCAATAAACTAATTTTAAGAATTAAGGCAGCAAGTATTTAACAAGATTTCTGGCATTTTATTAATTTTAAATGATTTATTGGGCTTTGCTTTCAATGTTTTCTTAGCATTATTTCTTCATTTTACAGTAACAATTTATGTATGTTTAATTTTTGTAATGCTTGGCAACTTTAAGGCTTTTTAAAGAATGCCGGAAGTTGCTACATTTTTTCTGAGGAAGTTTCTGCTTTACTGGAATGAAAATGCTCAGATCATTAAACTCTCTGTGTACTGTGATTTTTCTGGTCAGCGTTTTTTTGTTTTGCTTTATCCAAATACACTTTGTTAACATACATATGCAAGTTATGATTATTGTTATGCTTGCCACACTTCACTCAGAATATAGTTAATTTTGTGGTCATTAAACAGAGTTGTGCTGCTAGTTTCAGTTGGCAACTTGACAGCTGTACTTCATCTTAAATTACTAATAAAAAATACAATGACAATACTTTACTCTGACCACCTCAGAAAACAATCTGTAATCTGTATTCAGATCTTGCATTACTTCTTTTGTTACTCAGACCTTACTGCATTAACATGCTTAGCTGCAGAGAAAGCAAAATGACAGGTGTATTTTCTGGAATCAGTACTGTCCAAAGTGCTGACTGAAATTACTGGCGGCATGCTTTATTTGTGCTACTGATGGCTAAGTCTTTGCACGTGCCATATCAATTTTGAAATTTTTCCTTACAAAGTCAACTACCATTCACTGATATCACCACAGACAGTCAAGGATGTACAACTTCAGGCAATGCACAAAGGGTCTATATTAAATCAGCGAACGCTGATTTATCGACCCCATGTAAGTGAAAGCTTACAATCCAGAACACTTAGAACAGCGATTTTTTTCCCAAGGAAAAAAAAATCGCTGTTCCAAAAAAGAAAGAAAAAAAACATTAAAACATTACATAAAGTGGGGCTACGCCCCCACACCCCTCTACTTAAATATACCAGCTCCGAGATCACACTACAGTGATGAAATGACAAAATAATGAAGATGGCCAAGCGATTTCTTTCCCAGGGAAAGAATTTGCTTATATGCCGTTTCGTGCTTTCAAGTTCTATCAAGACGCATTCGAAATAATTTGTCTTCAATCATATAATAGGGAACCTGAACAAAGGCAGATGCTTAAAAAAAGTGGAAAACTTAAGCAGTGCACTAATTAATTCCAGCTGTTGTCTTCTAAAAATAAAATGTTGACAGTAAGTATCACTAATTTCACTGGGAAATCCAAATATCTCGATTTTAATACAGCACCTATGGCATTACCATGAAACATTAACTATTTTAACACCATTTGTCACATAATAACTTGCATTTCTGTTATGTGTCATAAGATTTATTGAGAAAAATGCCACACAGGAGTTTACATGAAGTCATATAGTACACAGCATATTCAAATAAAATATACACCTGTGATAAGGAAATATCTTACTGTCATGAATAATTATTTAGACATTTACAAAGGTTTTGATTAAGGATCCATATTTCACAATTAATTCTGTTGCTGATTTTATTTTCTCAAACTTTAGACCATGGCACATTTGTTACATTATGCACATAAACCTTTGTTGTTACTATGATCAATACTCAGAAAACTGCAGGAGACAAATATCAAAGTCATGGCCCAGATGCATTAACACCTACACTTGATTCTAAAACCATGTTCCAAATGAGCAGTGGTGAGCATGCTAATTTGTGTTTGTTAAACAGGTCTGCACATCAATCCTAGCTTTAAAACAAAGGTAAACAATGTAATATGCAAAAGCAGGCATAATTAGGTGAATTACAGGCTAGTGAAGCATTTCAACATGGTGGAGTGATTTAGAAATATTTAAAACCCATATGCACATGATATGATCCCTTTTGGACTCGGATCCAATACTTTTGGAATACAGCAACAAACACACTTAGCAAAACATGTTAGGGGTTGCTGCTGCTATCATTAATGTGTATGTGCAACAGGCTTTAATACAAGGTGCTGCTGCTGCCAAATCTTGGCCTACAAGAAAAAATATTCAGACAATGTTTGACATATCATGGACTTCTTGAGTCTGAAATATTACAGGGTTACAAAGTGAGCAGGGATACCTAAGATGTAGTCATCTTCTGCTGCCCTCACCTGAGATGACAGGGAAATTGTGGAGAACCCATGCCAGTGGAAACCAAGGTATATGTAGCATTATGTATATTAGCTACATGCACTTTTGAGAGATCTACAGGGAATATATTAGAGGTGTCACAGGCCTCATCCTCATGAATATTACACTAACTTATAAAAGCAATGCTGTGATGGGTAAGGGATCATATCTGGTTTCCACATACCTTAGAAGAGAGAGCTACAACCATGCAGCATTTGTATGCCATAATACATTTTCTTGTGGTTCTGGGAGCCATAAATTGTACACATATTGAAATAAAAGTCCCACCCGGTGAACAGGAAAGGAGGTACAGCAACATAAAAGGATATCACTTTATTAACAGTCAGGTAGTCTGTAATGCCAAAGGGATCGTGTACAATGTGTGAATGGGTAACTCTGGCAGTTTTCAAGACTCACATATATGGCACACCTGTGATCTTTATGTAAGGTTTTCTAAGTGTGATTTTCCTCGTGAGCATCTAGTGGAGGGTGCAGGTTATGAACTGGAATCATGGCTCATGACTATGCAAATGAGGAGTCTGAGGAAGAACAGGCAGCTGTGGATGATGCTGACAGACATACACATGTGCAATATGCTATGGCCCTGGCTAAGAGGCAGAGGACAGTGCATACACTCACTACCCAAGTGAAAACTTAAGAAGCTAAGCACATGTAAACAGTAACAGTGAAACATGCAAAATTATCAGCTTTTACTCACTCATGTAATGATTGTGTTCTATGAGCATCAGACAGAGTCAGCACCAGAAGGGACAATTTGTGACAACAGCATTAACCAAAGTGAGAGATGGACCTTTAAAGAAGAGATAACGATTACTATTGCCTCACATGCATGTATTGTATATCAGTAATATAAAACATGGCTCAAGTATACAGGGACATCAGCAATAACTCATGAGTGACATATGCAACATAAATACTAATCTGCTGAATATGGTGTGACACACATTCAAGCTGGCCAACTTAGACACCCCAACATTGACCTTGGCAATCTTAGTGTCATGAAGAACACTACTGCAAATACAATGAGGATCACAAATTACACAATAATCATTTGAACCTGAGCAGGAAAAGAAAATCAGTGCAATACTTTGACTAAAGCAAGGATAAGAGTAAGTAAGCTTTAGCTATCCACTCTGTGCATCAGACATAAAATGTGCAAATCCCAGAGCACAGTCATCATCACTTGCACATGGTGGGAGTGAAGCTACAGGAAGGCAAGCCTGGCACCAAATAGCCATTGTCAGGACCCATAGCAACAGATGTAAATCATTCAACATTAATGTTTGTGTGTGTGTGTGTGTGTGTGTGTGTGTGTGTGTGTGTGTGTGTGTGTGTGTGTGTGTGCGTGCGCATGTGTGTGTGTGCGTGTGTGTGTGTGTGCGTGTGTGCGTGTGCGTGTGTGCGTGTGTGCGTGTGTGTGTGTGTGTGTGTGTGTGTGTGTGTGTGTGTGTGTGTGTGTGAGTACAGTGGCATGGCCAAGATGATTTTTATCATGTGTGTTTCTGCAGGAACCCGATCAAAGCATTTGTGCTAGCACTATTCCCTGGCATCCTGGGCAGGTGTGAGCTGTGCATGGTAGAGGATTCAGTTCACCATTGCTACACCCAACCATGGGTGCTACCTATATCAGGAGTTGCACTGCTAGGTCCATGAACCTGGCTACAGGTCATGGTCCTACATGAATGTGAATGATGTCCTTTAGATGAGCTCTTATAATGACTTTGTCCATGACCATAGCCATGTGGTCTATCATGTCTGGCTGCCGACACCTGAATCACTGATGGAGCAGTGTAAGTAATCCACTACAGGAGAAGGATCTGGCATGGCTACATTGCCAAAAACTGGACAACATAGCTGCTTTTCTGCCATGTTAATGCTGACCCTCTTCCCACAGACATTCCATTATAGTCACTGCATGATCCAGTGTGTCATTTGTCTAGTCCAAGGAGCAACCAACATGGTTCGGGAACTCTAGCACTTCAAAATGCACTACATTCAGTACTCTACCTCTGCTGAGGCTCTCGAGAATGTGCATGTGCCTCCATAATGGCCCTACATATACTTTGTTTTTGCACCTAATGATGTACCAACATCAGGCAGATGTTAGAAAGCATGCTTTCTCTGAGAAACTCTACTGGTACCCAGAGTGGTACTTCACCCTCACAATGGCTAGGGGGAGATTCTGCCTGCTCTGCAACTAGAGTAACCAGACTATCCTGATCAACTTTGTCACCCTCATTCTGTTCTCTCTCAAATGGCTCCATGTCATGGGCATGTGTAGGAATATTGACTGTGTCCAAACTCTGATCAGAGGATGTAGCAGCTTCAATGTCAGACTGACTCTCTGCAACTCCAAACTGTGTCTCTTCATCATCACCATCATAATCAGAAGCTGCAGTGGCAGGATCACCTGTGATTAGAACAATAAAACAATAAAAAGAAACAAAAGAACCATCAGACTTATACTACATAACTCTGAGTTAAGCAATAATAGCTGCAAGTGCAATTAACCATACAATTATAATAGACTTTAAGATAAATTTCTATGAATTTATGCAAGTAAAAAAAGGTATGCCCATAGTATTTGCAAGTTGTAATGAGGCCTCTTTACCAGATATGCATAGACAGACAAAATGGAGATTGAAAGAGAGATGGCATTAAAATGAAGATGACACATGAAAGATAAACCTCACCTAGTTACAAATCTAAATGACTCCATCTTTTCTCACTCCTCTCTCTCTCTCTCTCTCTGTCTCTCTCTCCCATCTCTTGCTCTCTCTCTCTCTGTATGTATAAATAAAAGATATTAATAGTATACCTGGAACCAAACCTCTCAACTGTCCAGATTTTTGCCTCATATATTTGGTCTGTTTTTCATAACATTTTGGTTTTCTGGCTAATCAGTGGCAAATTATTAAAGATTGATGTTAGAAAATAATGACAGACAAATGCGTTACAGACTTCATACTCTTCAGAAAATTCATACTAATGCAAAACCTTTGATTCTGTCTATGTTCTAAGTTTCTAAGAGCAATATTTAAAAATTGTCCCTATTTTGGAGTCTTTGTTCCACTCTTATTTATGACTTTGTATACATTTCTTGCTCTACGAGGTTGAAAGGTATACTTGGAGCATCACCAGTAGGCATACTTTAGTCATTCTCAGTCTCTGCATCTATAAACAGCATTACACTGGGAACTGCTTCTGAGTTGTTGGATCCCTTACAGTAGACAGGAGCTAATCTATTTCAGTGAATGGTGATTCAGTAGCAGGACCACTACTAGTATCCTCTTGTTATCTTGCTATATCACTGGCTCTTTTGTTTGGTCTAGGTGCACATTTCCCTGGCCTATTGTCAGATGTAGTGTACTCACAGCCATGCCCACCCATAACTGTGACATCACTGGCCACCTGCCTTCAGATACAATCATGGAAGTACTTGTCAGTTAAGGCTTTCTGTAGGAGGCATGGTTTATGTCAGTGGAGGGCCTGCACTGTAACTTCATTCTCAGCATCTGAGAATGCAGATTTAAATGAGACAGAATATTTAAGGGACCATATCCCTATATGGGATTAAAAAACACAAACAAAATGTATCAGTAAAAGATATAGTGACTGGAAATAAAGCAAATATGCATTTATGCGGTCTATGTTTGGCTACCGAAAACAAAAAACAACGTGAACAGCTAAGTACTAAATGTGAAACATCGAAAGACAAAATTAGCAAACAACTAATTCAACAAAAATAAAGTCATCGAATGGCAATAGTCTCCAACATCATGAACACATACAACCAAGGTGGGGGCTTTGCCCCTCACACAACAGTGGGGAATAGGGCAAATATAAATGGTTTCCCTTCACTTACTTTATGTATCACATTACTTCCTGGTTGTTGGCCAGCTATGGCTATTTAATGAATTTATTTTTGTGGAAGTAGTTGTTTGCTAATTTCTCTTTTCAATATTTAATGTTTGGTATTTACCCATTCATGTTTTTTTCATTTTTGATAGCCGAACATGGACCTGCATTTATGCAGGCATCACTTAAAAAATTACCTAACTTTTCTGTAAGAATACACACATCTAATGCGTAACTGTAATAGGTTCATATGTTCATAGGTTCATACTAGGCTATCTGCCCTAGGGCATTTATAAGCCTAGCCAGAATGTGTTTGGCTTTCGCCACCCATTTTAAATTTATTTTGCTATGCCCTTTTTCGAGGTTAGTATACTGTGCCTCTGTCTAACAGTGACACAGAAGTGATACCCAGGGTAAACCTACGATCTCCCATCCACTCATCAAGATTCCTCTTGAAGAGAGCCAATGAGGGACTCTGCCTAACCTGGACTGGGATTTTATTCCAGAGTGAAGGGAGCCTCTGGGTTATGAATCTGTCCCTCCAGCATGTCCTATTTATTTCAGTGCTGAGGTTCAAGTCTCTCGAGCGTAGCTCGATGGGATTTGGATTTTCTGAGGTGCAGCATGTCCATTAATTCCGGGTTGGACATGGCTTTATATGTCAGGCACAGATCGCCTCTGAACAGGCGGTATGCCACTGAGTAGAGCTGGAGTTTCTTTAACCGGGCAGCATATGGCATCTGTTTGAGCCCTTTGATCCTCTTGGTGAGGTACTTTTGAGGTCTTTCCAGTTGCTGCAGGTGTCTGGTAAGGTACATCCCAAAAGGGGCATTGTACTCAATTATGGGCCTGATGAGGGATGAGTAAAGAGGCACGATGACCTCCCTGATCTAGATTTGAATCCCTTCATGATTAGGTGGGCTATATAAAATGTTTTTCTAACCACTTTGGCCACGTGGTTGTCAAATGAGACATTGCTATCAACTTGGGTCCCCAGGTCCCTAATTACTTCTTCTGTACTTAATGGATTACCACCTATGTGGTAATTTGTGGGCACTTTGTTTTTGCCAAAGGGGATGACTATACACTTTTTGGCATTTAGCTTGAGGCCATGGCTCTGGCACCAGTTGTCTGTTTCTATGAGGCCCTTTTGGAGGATGCTTGTGTCAGCTGGAGAGTCGATTATGGTGCCCAGTTTGCAGTCATCTGCAAACTTGGTCAGCCACAGTCCTTCCATGTTGGCCTGTACCTCCAAGAAATATATACCGAACAAGAGAGGTCCCAGGACTGAGCCTTGTGGGACACCACTTGTAACTGGTTTGGAGTCTGACATGGCTCCAGCAATTCTAACCATGTGGGTTCTGTCCTTGAGCCAGTTTGCAATCCATCTAGTGACATAGGGGTTTATATTTAAGCTGGTGAGATTATCTATAATGCCCGAGTGGGGTATTGTATCGAAGGCTTTTGCGAGGTCCAGGTAGGCTGTGTGGACCACCTTCCCCTCGTCAATGGCCTTGGTGACTGTTTCAAAGAAATCAACCAGGTTTAAGAGGCAGGGTCTGCCCTTAACAAAGCCGAACTGGGTAGGATCCAGTGTCTGTAGGTCCCCAATATCTTTATTTATGAGGTCCATGATGATCCTTTCCATAGCTTTGCAGACCAAGCTAGTCAGGCTTATGGGGCGATAGTTTCCAGGATCCATTGAGGCACCACCTTTATGGAGAGGGACCACTGTTGCTGTAAGCCACTCTTTGGGCACATATCCTGTAGTAAGGCTGAGATTGAACAGTAGTTTTATGTTTTGGTTTAGCTCTTCTTGGAGTTCATGTAGGATGCAGCCCGGGACACTGTCTGGTCCCATTGATGCTGTGTTTTTTGCTTTGGAGAGGGCGGCTCTTACCTGAGCATCTGAGATGTCAAAGGGGCAGCACTCTGCTGGGATAGATATTTCCCCTTTTGGTGGGGGGGGGGGTTTGCGCTGAACATGTCAGCTAGGATGTTGGCAATGTCTGTGGGTTCAGTGTATTTTTTGTCATTTTGGACTAATTCTGAGCATATCTGGGAATTACCACCCAGGTTCCTAACATAACTAAAGAAAGCCTTGTGATTATCCTTAGTGTCCTGTGCAATTTTTCTCTCGAATCTGGCCTTAGACAATTTTATGGGTGTCCGTAGTTTTTTGCTAATACTGATCAGTGATGTCTTCCCTTTTTGGGATTTTGCTCTATCATTTAGTAGCTTCCTCCTTCTATTGTATAGTTTGTTTATGGCTGGGGTCCACCAGACAGGACGTCTGCCTTTGGAGGATTGGGTCTTGGTTTTATTTGGGATCGCATGATCCATGCATTCCTGAAGGTGTTCATAGAATGCGTTTATAAAGGATTCTGCGGTCTGGGCCATATTTTCCACAGGCCCGGGGGCTTTGAAGGATTCCACCTCTGTTTTGAGGAGTGTGAAATTTGCTTTAGAGAAGTTTTTCACTGTGGTTTTCTGGGCAGGGGGTGGGGCCGGGATGTGAATATCCAGTGAGATTAGTTTATGGCCTGATCTTACCAGTGAGGGATGCACTTCTGGTCTGGAGCATAGAGTCCCCATGTTGGTGATGATCAGGTCCAGTATGTTTTCCCCTCTTGTGGGAGTGGTAACAAGTTGTTCCATAGCATTTGAGTTTATAAATTCTAGGAACCTTTGGGCTAGAGTGTTGGAGCTAGAGTAATGCTCCCAGTCTATGTTTGGGTAGTTGAAGTCACCCAATATAATGGTGTTTGGAGAGACCTTCATATTTTCCAGTGTTCTCAGAAAGGCCGAGTGGGGTTCCTGGGTTTGGGAGGGTGGTCTATAGCAGGCTATAAACTGGAAGGCAGTTTTACCCACTGTTAGTTGCACATGGATAGTCTCTGATGCTTCGTGCTTTGCCACCAACCTGGAGGTGTGGGTATCTTTGATGAATATCGATACTCCCCCTCCTTTTGTGGTTCGGTCCAAGTTCTGGGTCCAAAAAGCATGGTATGAGGTATAACCTGGCAGTGCTGGGGTGCTCTCAGGAGCCCTGAACCAGGTTTCTGTTACTGCACAGATATTGATGTTCTCCGTGCTAAGGAGAGTTTTGAGTGCGTGCATCTTGAGGTTTAGACTTCTGGCATTGAGTAGCATTACTCTTAGTTTCTTATCCCTTGTGATACCTATGGAGGTGGGTTTGTCTTTTGAGCCTTGCCTAAAAAAGGCACTATGGGGGTAGCAAGAGCCTTTGCCAATATCCGAAATCCCAGGGGTGACAGGTGCAAGCCGTCCCTAGAGAAGCATCGTGGCTTGTCGAGCATATCATCCCAAGCTGACAGGCATTGGATCCCCTTTGAATGACACCAGTACTTAAGCCAATTGTTGAAATTGATCATCTTGTCTTCATCATTCTTGGTGAGGGTAAGATGCTACTCAAGGTCACGGTCATACCGGCCTGGGCTACATGCTCAGAGAGCTCCTTTATGTCTCTTTTCATGTAGTCCAGGGAGGTACGTCTCAGGTCATTCACACCAGCATGGACAATGACTGAGTCATATTTGTACTTGCCTTGGAGTGACCTGAGTGCTTGTGTTATGTGGCGGATCCTAGCACCTGACAGGCTGCTCACCGTGACCCTCTCCTTGTTCAGCCTGGTGAGCAGGATGTCAGTGTGCCTGACGATAGAGTCACCTATTACAAGTGTATCAGGTGTGTTGTTTAGTCTTAAGGGCTGTGACTGTTCGGCACACTGGCTTTGTGAGATATGTGTTGCACGTGTTTTGTTTTGCGGTAGCGGTTGCTTGGGTTTCTGCTTTGGAGGTCTCTGCTGCTTAGGCAGATCTTTATTTAGAGCCTCCGAGTATGTTTTTGTGTGATTATGTGTTTGGTTTGCTGTCGTGGTAGGTCTATGTGAGACTGGAATTGTAGTGAGTGTGGTTTCCTTCTCCTCCTAACTGGTTATGCCAGTACTGTTGAGAGAGTTTAGCCTCCAGTTTGGCTATATGGTTGCATCTCTCACATGTGTTGGAATTTGTTGGGAGGAGGAGAGGGTTGTCTGTGTACATGAGGCAGTTGTAACATTGCCTCAAGATTCCCAGATTCACCAGCTGGACCGGAGAGGAGATTGACAACTGACCTTTGGACATGCTAGAATAATATTGGGAATTCCTTAATAATTGAAAACAAGGGCCAGTGGGGAGTGAGGGTGTAGTGCTTTTAATTTTTAGTGCTGACTTATATAATTGCTTTAGCGCGCAAGTGCCAGGTAACTTAAGTGCAATGTGTTACAGGTAACTTAAATGCAAAAACGACAAACAGTAACTTTCTTTCAAGTGAAACAGGGAAATAAGTACAGTAAGCAATGTAGATATCACTAGTGATCCACAGAAGTGCTGAGAAGCCGCGTATTAGGTGGAATTAGCGTTCCAGGGAAATAGCAAGCAAACAAACAACAAGCATATAAACAAAGCTAGATTCAGCAGGCCTGGATCTAGTCTATGTTACAGCAAACAAGGTGTGCCAATTTCAGTAAGATACAGTTCAAATATTCAAGCACTATAAAACTGTTTTTGCTCCTGAACACAACGACATACTTGAATAAGTATGGAAAAACGAGTTACTCCAGAGTGTATAGCAGCATTAACAATGAATCAAGTGTATGAAATGAAAATGTTACCATCTAGGATACCCTTTGGTTATGTCCGGCATATATAACAGGCTTAACACAATTTCTTTGTCTGAAATGTAACTTTAATATTGCTACTACTTACATCCTCAGAGAAATGTTGCTATAAAAGCAAGTAACATTAAATGAGGATACTTGCAATAACAACTGATATACCATCTATACCAAAAGAAATTAACAAAGTATAGACAACACGCAATGTTATCTTTAAAACAGCATCACAACTGTTTAACTGTTAATTGTAAAGAAATGTCACATACCTTGATGGGATTTGTATTAAAGTTCACTAAAATATGTAATTACAGCAGTCAGACATCAATATCTTAAGCTAGTGAATCCAAGCACTCTTCTTTACTATGATACAAGCTTCTCAAAGTCAAATCAAAAGTCAAAGTAAACTTTATTGTCATTTAAAACTACACAAGTGCTGCCTAAATGGAATTCTGTGCATCAGCTCAGTTCTTGAGATTACAAAAGAAAGTGAAACAACACATACAAGTAGAGGAAAAAAAATAACTAACAGATACAATACTACTCCCAGTACATGTAAGAAAGAGTAGAGACATTTACCAACATTTATAAATGAAAATAATACCCTCCCCTGAGTTAAATTAAGTACCCTATTTAAAGGAATACAAAACACACTAGAGATTAAAATGCCTAAGCTATTTGTCTAATGCCGCACTTGATTGAGTTAAATAATACTAACTATGGATATAATAAATAAATATTGCAGTTACTTGGAATATATGTAAGTATATATTGCACAGATAAATAATAATTGAAAGAACTGCACGTTGTATCCACATGTGACTTCTTGTTTTGTAATAAATAGTATGTTATTTTTTCGTGCTTGCAAGATTATTTATTCGGGCAGCTGGATACAACGTGCAGTTCTTTCTCCTTTTTTGTGGTACGAATTTAGTCTGTGGCTGTCCTTTAAATAATAATTGACTTATGTGTCCAGACCACTCGGACTAGTGCTATAGTTCAGAAGTCTAATAACTGTAGGGTAGAAACTGTTACTGAATCTTATAGTCCTGAAGGGGATGCTGCATATCTCCTGTCTGATGCCAGATGTTTAAACAGTCCAGAATAAAGATGTTGTATCAATGGAAGACTAGAACCTGTTACCTTCTCTGCAACCATCCCAACTCTTTGTTGCATCTTCCTTTCTGTAACTGTGCAGCTTCCAAACCACACTGTGAAGTCCCATTTGAGGATGCTCTCTATTGCACCTCTATAGAAGTTGGAGGGAATATGAGCAGGAAGCTAGCTTTTATCAACCTTCTTAAAAAGTGGAGGCATTGCTGCACTTTCTTGATCAGCTGGCTGGTGTTTCCTGACCACAACAGATCCTTGGATATGTATATACCCAGGAATGTCATACTCTTAACCCTCTCCACACTCTCACTATTGATCCTGAGCACTGGGTGGTTTGTTCTCCTTTTCCTAAAGTCGATGATAATCTCTTTCATCTTGCTTACATTCAGGTCAAAGTTGTTTCCCTTGCACTAACTGATCATAGACACCACCTCCTCTCTGTATGCCCTTTCATCCTCCTTTGTGATGAGCCCCACAACTGTAGTGTCATCAGCAAACTTGATGATATGGTTGGACTTGTGCTTAGCATAGCAGCCGTGTTTCAGGATGGTGACTAACACTGGGCTGAGAACATATCCCTATGGAACTCCAGTGTTAATCATGATGCACTTTGATGTGTTCTTACCTGAACACACTCTCTGTGGTCTCTCAGTCAGGAAGTCCAGAATCCAGTTACAGAGATGTTTACTGATTCCTAAAAGTGCCAGTTTTTCTAGCAGCTGTATTGGTACCACAGAATTAAATGCAGAGCTGAAGTCTATGAACAGCATCCTCATATAGTTGTCTTTGCCCTCTAAATGCTCAAGGGAGATGTGTAGTGCTACTGATATGGCATCAGCTGTGGATCGGTTAGCTGTGTACGCAAACTGCAGAAGGTCAAAATCAGGAGGTAGCGTGATGAAAAATGCTTTTTGATCAGTCGCTCAAAACATTTCGTAACAGTGTATGTTAGAGCAACTGGTCTGTAGTTAGGGCTGGAGGGAGTGGTTTTCTTAGGTAGTGGGAGTTACTAGTTAGTTAGATGCTAGTTTCTTAGTCCTGAGCTGTGCTTATAAAAAGCAAATATAGCCCTTTGTACATGGTAAATATGTATATCAGGGGTCAACTCATTATGATTCATGAATCACATAATCTGCTCCAGGTGCTGGTCAGATAAACATGGTGAGGACCCATACAATACCATGCACACACTTTTGAAGTGCAAGAGTGAGTACTCGGAAGTGGGGCTTTCTATGGCATTAGAAGTGTGATTTGTTTTCAGTATAACAGGAATAATTGAGTGTTTAACACTCCTGCCATTTTGATGTACTTTTACAGGGGGTGTGTCATGAAGAATAAACATACAAAAGAAATATGAGATTACATCGATGTACTCAGGACATAAAACATTTTAACACATTTAGGAATGTCTGTTTAAGAGGTAAGCATGCTTCTGGGTATAAAGTGTCCATACGTTATGTGAAGTACATAAAGCTGAAACATACAGACAGTACATTTCTAAATAAATGCAAATCATAAAACCATCATTTTACAGATGTATGAGAAGCTTGTAGGTGAAGACAATTGCCCATCTGCCTCTCATGTTAATATGGAAATGAGCTAATAATGGCAATAAAAACAGAGTATATTTTTCTTTCAATGACTAGAAGATAATGTTTTCCAAAAGCTTCAAGTTGCTTTGTACATCTTGGGGAGGAATGAAGATAAGATAAAAAGAGACAGCAGTTTAAGTACAACCACAGGTTTTGTGGAAGGGAGGCAAATATGTGACAACATTAAAAGAATAATGATAGACCAGTGGAAAGCAGAACGTAAGAAAATAGCCCTGCTGCTGGTGTGTCTTGTTAAGACAAAGCATTCGACAAAAAAAAAAAAAAATGGGATTTTATAAGCAGCGTAAAATAAGGTTGGTGTGAAGGTTATCTGAGGGATAACAGGAAAAAATGAAATATGGGGATTCTTCTCTGATAAGTTATTTTTGCAACTGGAAATATGTCTATATGGTTTGTTTTCATTTATATCAATGCATAATTGCCTGTGTTATAACTGATAATTCAATAAAGATTTTTTTTGTTTAAAAAAAGATAGCACTGCTCATAAAAGCAATGAAAGAAAACACTCTTGTATTTCAAACATTTGTTCTTACTGTGACATGTTCTCTTAGGTTAACTGTTGCAGATATCACATCAATCCAGGCATCAACTATGAAATGACAAAGGACAACTTTGATAAAATAAGTATATTGCTCCAAAAAATTAAACAGTTGGATTGCCAGAGCTTATGTATACAGTATGTGCTCAACTTTCTCTCTCTCATAAAAACCTCTCTGTATTTGGCACATAGGTTCATAGGTTCATAGGTGTGTACTAGGCTAATGGTCCTGGAGCCTTTACAAGCCTAGGCCATAGGATTACCCTGGTATCATGCCACCTGACCTTAGTTCCCAGTGCCTCTGTCAAGTAAAGCCACTGAAGTGATCCCTGGGGTGAATTTACTATTTCCCATCCACTCATCAAGATTTCTCTTGAAGAGGACCAGTGAGGTTCTCTGCTTTACAAGTATGGGAAGTCTATTCCATAGCATGGGCAGTCTCTGGGTTATGAACCTGTCCCTCCAGCATGTTCTGTTGATTGTGGTAATGAGGTTGAGGTCTCTACAGTGTGTGGTGTGGAGAGATTGGGATTTCTTTAGATGTAGCATTTCTAACAGAGCTGGGTCAGACAGGGCTTTATAAGTCAAACAGAGATTGCCTGTAAGTAGGCGATATGAGACAGAGAATAGTTGGAGTTTTTTGAGTCTGTCCATATAAGACAAGTGTATAAGGCCTAGGATCCTCTTTGTGAGGTACTTTTGTGGCCTCTCCAGTTGTTGCAAGTGTTTAGTGAGGTACATGCCAGATGGGGCATTGTACTCAATGATTGGCCTAATGAGGGAAAAGTAGAGGGAGACAATGACCTCTTTCATCCTGGATGCAAACCCTTAGTAATGAGATGTGCCACATAGAAGGACTTTCTGACCACAGTGGCAATGTGGTGGTCAAAAGAGAAGTTGCTGTTAACCTGTGTTCCCAGATCTCTTAAAACTCCTGTGTTCAGTGGACTACCACCGATACTGTTCTACGTGATACCATACTGCATTTTTTTTTTCAATATTTCATGATAATACTATGGTTCTGAGGTTCATATCTAGAGATGGTGATGTCTGTGTGAAACTAGAGATTCCTAGTGCCCATATTTTCATGGTATAGGCACACAGAGGTGAGAAATCATTACACAGAGACATCTTCCTTGCTTTTATTTTGGCTTCACCCTTTACACAAAGCTTGACATTGCACTTCAATGACTGTCAGCAGTCACTATGAGTGAATGACCATTCATCTCCAAAGGCTAAAACTCAGAAATTTAATTTGGAATGCCAAAAGTATTGTAAATGAAACTGCCACCTTTGTGCTTCCATTTGCACCCCGGACAGCACTGTGCAACAAAATTACACCTCTGAATTACCTTTCTCTGTGCCTCAAGATGTTAATGCACTAAGTTTGGAACAACAGCAGAGGTAATGCAGGATTCAAATTCAGATTAAAGATAATTTTATGAAGGGGGCAGAATGAGAATTGTCACATACTTTTTATGAATTGAACATGACGTACAACTGTCAAGTGGCAACATGAAATGTGAAACACAGCTCTGTGTAATGAATGCAATAGAAATTACTTATACACTTTGTGAATTGTTTAATGATAACAATGATCATAGTTAATATATACTACACTTGCATATGTATAATGTTTTGAAAATTTAGCAGTGACTAGAAAAATGACACTTGTTATGTAACTTTCTCTGTGACTCAATGTATTAATGCACTAACATATGTGTCACGGCAGCAGTAATGGATGGTTTAATTCCAGTATTTATATTTCGATTGTGTTATTAGCACTGACACAAATGTTTTGTTTTTAGAACCTGAAATATTGTGAGCAGTGATGATATATTTTTGTATGCATGCTGTAAAAAGTTACCTTTACTAAAGGGTTTGTAAATAAAATCAGTAACATAATCAATGACAAATTATTTATAATATTCTGTATTAATTATCTATATGCCAGAAGTAGTAATCATGACAGTAATACATTTACTTTAAAAGGTGTATTTCTTACCTGTATACTGAGTGTACTAAATTACCTTATGTAATCTCCTGAAAGGGTCATTCCTCAAGAGATGTCGTTAAATGAGGGTATGATGATGATGTGTCACAGAAATGCATGGTATGTAGGAAACACTGTTAAAAGACTGAATATGTCAAAGTAATGCCATGTGTTGGGTTCATTGCTTGATATATCCTTTTTTATTTTTTCTTATTTTTGTAGATTTTGTGTATTCACAGTGCTTGGCAATGCATGTAATTAAGCATCAAGGTCACTATCAGTAAATGACAGTTTACATCTGAAGGCAAAAACACAAAAAATTAATTTGGGCTATCTTCAGTGGTGCAAACGAGACTAATACTGTTGTGCACTCCGGGCACTACTGAGTGAAGAAAATGCACCTGTCACTTACCTTCCTCTGCAGCTAAAGGTGTTAATTCATTTAGTTTGGAGAAACAGCATTGGTAATGCATGATCTGAATCCAGATTATAGATTATTTTACTGAGGGAGTCAGAATAAGGATTGTCACACACTTCTTATTATGAACTGAGCATGAAGTATGATTAATATTTAAAAAAAATGAAATTTCAACACAACTCTGTGTAATGAATATTGAATAAGTTAACTATATTCTGTGTGAATTGTGTTAAGCATAACAATGATCATAGGTAATTTAAACTACACTTGCATATGTATAGCCTGCACAATAGTTTTTTGGGAAAAAATATAACGCAATACAACTATCATTATTAGGCTTATGGGACAGTATGTAATGTAAAGTATGTAGGGCACCTACCCCAACATGATTTACGCAACTCAAGCGTCTCAATGTATATGAAATTGATTTACAGAAAAAAGAACTCACTTTTTCATACAACTTTTGTAAAATAACAAGTGAAAGTCAAATATGGATTCACTTTGAATAATTGAATGTTCAGAACATCGATGTTCTGATAATCGAGACCAGAACATCGATGTTCAGATCATCGAAAATTCAAAATGAACCATAAAAAAAAAAAAATCACAATCACTATGTTACACCCCCCACCCCCACTTTAATATTCTAACTCTGAGATCGCACTACAGTGGGTTAAGGGAAATCTCCTGTTTACCGTTATATGTGGTAGAGCTAAATGGGAGATTTCCTGTACCTTACCTGCAATGCTAACACTCAGATGGCACACACACCACACACACAACATGCAGGGCACCTTGCTGCCCTGCATACACACCCAACATTCCACAATCTCACTTACCTGGCACTTCCACTTTAAAGCTTTGATGTTCTGAACAATGATGTTTTGGTCTCGATGATCAGAACTTCGATGTTCTGAACATTCAATGATTTAAAGGGAACCCGTCAAATACATAGAGGAGTATTATAATTAGATCTCCACTCATGTAGAAATTGTTACACCTCAACTAACAAGATCAAAATTTTAGTTTTCCTGTAGCATTAAACAGTTAATAAACAACATTTAGCAGTTTAGACTTATTTTAAATCATGAGTTCAATTCACAGGTGGTATTAAAGGGTGTAGTTTGTATATCTCACCAACCCATTATGTCCCAGTTATATCATTTCATCTCTTACTAACATTGACTATTCATAGATTTCATCATGTCATATCACTGTGTCAGAAGGCTGTATATATAATTACTATCCACTATAACAGAGATCAGAGGTGACAATATATCATTTGAAATATAATTCAGATATCATCATCAAAAATATTTATGGATTTTGCAGAGGAACGTGTAAATCCACTCAGCATCGTACATGGATAAATTTCACTGATAAGTTTCACACTTGCACTGTAGTTTGAAGCAATCACATCCGATTTCTCAGCCACTCCATTTGTGTGCTTTCTTTTGTGCAAATGCAGCTGGCAAGATTATCAATAATTGTGCACAGGCTGGGAAACATAAGATCTGAAATGGGTGACAATTCACTGCCATATTTCTAGGTATCCTTCAGAAGACATGGCGGATTAAAGTGAGGATGGTGCTCAATTCTGAGCCAAAAGGTGCAATTAGGAGTAGTCCAGATTCTTTTGTGGCACTCCTTGTAAAGTGTTACAGCTGTGCAGGAGGATCTTAGTACAAGGCTGAGGCTTGAACTGGCTTGGCCAAGGCTGTCTCTAGTTCAACTTGCATTGCACACACTGGCAAACAATGTCATCACCATTATGTCATGAAAAAGCTCAGGCAAGACCTCCTGCGCAAACGGGAGGTTGAATTTAGAACTGTTCATACCCCTGAGTTGTATAAGCATATTGACCTATCATCAGTCAATATAATACCTTGGATTGGCTAGGCAATACACATTCATTATGCTTCCTATTTTTCTTTTTTATTTTCTGCACAGCTGCTGAAGAAATAGGTAAAAACAGGGACATGCATCAAAAATGACAGGCACACCTCAGAGAGACATGGATTAAGTATGCCTCACGTATTAATGCAAGCAAGATCATAATACATTATAAGCATATTATTTTTTTTTGTAGATTTCAGGGTATCAGCTCGTATGAGCTTGAGACAGATGCAGCTGAGTAGCTTTATCATACCTATATATCACACATACATGCCTGTCCCAATATCTCTTAACCATTGTATTAGAAAATGTGTATATCAACACAGCTGTGTAGTGGTTCAATTCCCAGCAGCAGCAATTAGCTTTTTGAACAGAATAGTATATAAAAATGATTTCATGTAAAATTAAGTAACATTATGCTTCCATTTTTTGTAAATGAATGTATTTACTTGGAATGCATATATCACATATGCCACAGTCATCTAATGTTTGCCTATTTTTATAATAGTTTTGAAACTGATATATTTTATGACATGTTTATGACTTTACATCATATCTGGAATGGCAAAGTTTACTATAGGTATGTGACTTGATGTTTACATTGTGAAATATTAATTTATTATGGTATTGATGTTATTATATTGGTTTTTGCTCTCCCAACCCTATATTACATTTTTTCTCTGTGAGGAAATATTGCTGCTGCAACACAAATAACCACATCAGCTTGGGGAGCTAGACTGACTACCGAGGATTGGATCACCATACCACAACAGATGGCTGTGGTGGCACCAATATAAGCAACATAGACATCCAGCACATCTGGGTCCCAGCCTGTCAGCATTGCCTACATAACTCTGCTCCAACTGCATCATGTAGCTCTGTCCCAGGTGCTGGTGCAGTGGTGCCTTACAAGCCCCAGTGGCCTAATGGATAAGGCATTGGCCTCCTAAGCCAGGGATTGTGGGTTTGAGTCCCATCTGGGGTGATATAATCTGGGTTGGGAGGGTGGCCTAATGGTTAAGGTGTTTGCCTTACAAACACAAGGTACAGGGTTTGAGTCTCACAAGGGATAATTGGCTAGGATTAAAATGGCCCACAAGGGCAGTTAGCCTAGTACTAATCTATGAACCTAAGAGTAGTACTGGTGGAGGTGTCAATTTCATCACTCTTAAGGAGCTGACAGGGCTTATGGAGGAAATTATGGAGAAAGGCCTCAATGCCTGAATTGATAAAGTAGAGAAAGTCTTGCACTGAAATGCAAAGCTGATGCCCCATCTGACAACTATGGGCTGTGACAAGAGGCAGTGATGATGATTCTGAGGGCAAGGACTAAATTCTCACCTTCCTCATGCTGGAAGTTCAGGCACCTCCAATTTACCCTCCCTAACCCCAATCCTGGTGTTCCCAATCTTCTGTGTCCAGCACCATCCTTGTCTGTGTTGTATTTCCTATACCTCTTCACCTGCTACATAACCTACCCTACCTACTTATGCTTTTTATTCCTCACCACCGTCTTTTCTGTAAAAATAAATCAATCAATAAACGAAGTGGGCACATGTCCCACAAAAAAAACAATAATAATAATAATTATATATATATATATATATATATATATATATATATATATATATATATATATGGATCACCTTTAAAATCCTGAAAGCTCAAAATCCTGAATCTCAAAATCCTGAACACAAAATCCTGAAAGCTCAAAATCCTGAAAACTCATAATCCTGAATCTCATAATACTGAAAAACATACAGGACACCAACACAGACTATATTGCAGCTACACTACACTGCACATACACTACTATCTATCCACTTACCCTAACCCAGACCCTAACCCTAAGGTCCGTCACTATCGCACACTCACCTCACCTGTGCCCTAACCCTAACTCACTTAACCGCCCCTAACCCCAAATTCTGTCACTATCGCACAATCACCTCACCCGCACCCTAACCCTAACTCACTTAACCCACCCCTAACCCTAACATCCATCGCACACTCACCTCACCTGTGCCCTAACCCTAACTCACTTAACCCGCCCCTAACCCCAAATTCTGTCACTATCGCACAATCACCTCACCCGCACCCTAACCCTAACTCACTTAACCCGCCCCTAACCCTAACATCCATCACAATCGCACACTTACCTGACCTGCTCCCTACCCCGAATGTCCGCACAATCACACATCAGTGTTGGTGTCCTGTATGTTTTTTCAGTATTATGAGATTCAGGATTATGAGTTTTCAGGATTTTGAGCTTTCAGGATTTTGTGTTCAGGATTTTGAGATTCAGGATTTTGAGCTTTCAGGATTTTAAAGGTGACCCATATATATATATATATATATATATATATATATATATATATATATATATATATATATATATGGGCTTCCGCCCAGAGCATAGCACTATTACAGCCCTGCTCTCATTCACTGATATTGTCAGCAAAGCCTTAGATACAAATCACCCCACTTATGCTTTTGACACTGTATCACATACTAAACTTCTGATCCAATTAACAAAACTTGGCTGCACCCCCAAATCCCTCAACTAGTTTACATCATACCTAAACAATAGACAGTAATCTATAAAGTGGCATAACGTCCAATCTGATTATCTGTCAAACGACATAGGAGTCCCACAGGAATCCATTCTTGGACCATTACTCTTTAACATCTTTATTAATGACCTCCACAAAATCTCTCAACTAGGTAAAATTATCCAATATGCTGATGATTCTACAACAATATCTACTTCGAGCAATTTCTCTGAACTCCTTACATGCTTTTACAGAGATTGAATCATGGCTAAAGAATTCACAACTGCTACTAAATGCCAAAAACAAAACCTCTGTTATTCTCTTCAAAATCACCAGATATAAACTTCAAAATCTTATCTAAAGATGGAGCTGAAATAGAAATAGTAAAATCTGCCAAACTACTACGCATTACAATTGACAACAAACTCACCTTTAAAACACACCTTCTCAATGCAATAAAGAAAACACACTTTAAACTTGGCAAACTTTATTGTCATAAACTTTACATGGACAAACACCAAAACAAAACTGACAAGTATCATACTCATCCCTGCTCTACTTTATGCTAGTGCCATTTTTATTAACCTTCACTCATCTCTCAGCAATAAACTTCAGTCTTGTTACTATAAAATAGTTAAATTCGCCTCAGGAAATTCGCCTCAGGAAAGCCTAACCGGTCACACCACTGCCAAGCAATCTCTGAACTGAACTGGTTGGTTTCCCAAACTTTCTTTGCTATGCCCAACTAATGCTAGCCCATAAATTAATTTATAAGCCAAATACCTGCCCAGCACTTTCATCAGTACTACAAACATATTCCTTCACATACTCTAAGATCCTCCAACAAATTGCTACTAAGTGTAACCAAGCCCAACAAAAGAGCTGGACAATGCTTGTTCTCCCATAGCATTGCTAAAAAATGGAACTCCTTACCCTCCCATATTACCCAGATAGACTGTATAAAGACATATAAAGTAGCATTAAAAACTTACTTCTTATATAACCTCAAATGCTAATGCAAATCAAGCAAACTGCCATAAAACCTTCACTACTTATTTCTAACCCAGGTCCATAGTTCAAAATAACTTTTACCCTGACAGCAACACAGCTCTATTATCACTATAACTGTTCGGCATGAACTGCCGTGTTTTTTTCATGCAATGCCAAAAAGAAAAAAACTCAAGCTTTGTACTATACTACCAACTGTTATCTAAGTTTATATATATATATATATATATATATATATATATGATACATATTGATACGTTTTAAATTGTGTATGTATTCTACTTTTATAATTTTTTTCAATAATTTTTATTTTCGTTTTCATTTGCAAAACCCATAACCATTCCATATTTACAAAATGACCATATTTGCATGTTATACATTGTGGATAAAGTAGAAACATGTAGGTCATACAACATACCAAATTACAATATATACAAAAATGCTTTCCCAATTAATTTCATTAGTCTAAAAACAGCACATACAAAAATGATACTTTGTCCATAGTTAAGCTGTGTACTCATGGGAATACTTCCAGTTCATTTAAGATATGGTGTACCTGGTGCTTTATGCTAATAAGATGTTATAGGACTATTCCCAGATTGCTCGGGCTTTCATATTTTTGTTTATTTTGTCCAATACTATTTTATGTGCTAGTAGATGTTTAATAGCAGATTTCTTGAATTCCTCCCAAGAGATACTTAACAGGATCTAACCATATATGAGCTATATATAGCTTCATTAATAAGAAAATCAGTGGGTTAGCTTGTTTTCCTGAGATGTTGGCCGGGAGGATGTGTAAAAGAGTAAATTCCCATGTTAGTCTTGATGCTTGATACCCCAGTTTTTGCAGGTGTAACTTAAGGGAATTCCAAAGCTTGAAAATGCATTTACAACTCCAGAATATATGTATTAGGTCTGCAATCTGGTCTTTACAGTGTGGCCAGTATGGGGACTTAGTTGCATTGAATTTGTGAAGAATTGTTGGGATTAAATAAGCATTATTATTAATCATGTGTTGCATGTAAGAGAGTTTTTTAAGTGGAATAGTTTTTAATGTAAGTTGATTGCCTTTTCTATTTACTGGTCATCCATATCGGGTTTTAATTTTCTCCAATAATTAGAGAAGAGAAGGTCTTTCTGGAATTTGGTTTCCCCTACAATTGTATATGAATTCATTATTGTTTTCCTTGACATTAACATAGTCTTCCAAAGTAGGGTACAGTTTTCAATGTCACTTTCAAGTATGGTAAGGTTTTGGAGGTAACTGGAACACACTTCTTTGATTTGTCTTAAAATTATTATATATACTTTAGGTAAGTTTAGATTATTACTTAATTCATGAATTGTGCTATTGAGGAATGGGTAGATATCTTGGATCCTCTTATGCTTTAACCGAGGGAAGGAGTCTAGGTTTAGCATCTTATTTATTTTTAAGTTAAGATTTTTATGGAGGGGTTGTAGTATTAACATAGCTTGTCCAAGGTTTAAGGAATGAAAAAAATGTGTTATATTTATAGAATGTTTTAGCAGCTCTATTATGTTATAAGCTTGCAAATCTTTTTTATTTAAGAAGGGAAGCATTTTGGGATTGATGTCTAGTGTTTTTATATACCTATAGTATATTGTTACCCAGGCCGGTGAATCAATCTTTGCCGAGGGGTCATACTCTGCTATTCTCAGTATTCTATTAGTGTTGATAATAGAGTAGTAGGTTTTGAAATCTGGCAAGTTCAGACCCCCTTTGTTCTTAGGAAGTGTTAGTTTTTGATAGGAGATTCTGGTCTTTTTAGGTTCCCATACGAATTTTGCTAGAAAAGTATGAATTTGTTTGAAGAATTTATTATGTATAGTTATCTGAGATGTCATAAATATATATATTAATCTAGGTAGTATGTTCATTTTAGTTACTGATACTTTAGACAAAAATGGTAGCTTAAGGTTATTCCATCTTGTACAATCTTGTGTTATGTTTTGCCATTTAAGAGTTATGTTATGTTGGTAGAATACCTTGTTATTCTGAAAGAAAGTAATCCCCAGGTATTTGGTTTCTTCTTTTATTTTTATTTTGCCTAAGAGAGGTATTAGGGAGATGAGTCTAGGCAGCCTTAAGGGGAATATATTAGTTTTATTAAGGTTTAATTTGTAGTTAGACATGTATGAGAATTGTTCAATTTTGTTTATTATTTTGGTCATGTCTGAACTCGGTGTAGTAAAATATATGTTTAAATCATCTGCAAATGCTGAGAGATAAACTTTGAAGTTATGTATTGAGGGGGGATTATGATATGTATTTTGTTCAATATATAGAAATAGGGGTTCTAGGTATAGGTTGAAAAGAAAGGGTGATAGCGGGCAGCCTTGTCTTGTTCCATTTTTTATCAAAATTCTGTTTGACCATGTTTTGTTTATATACAGGGATGTATATGGATTAATATAGAGAATTTGAATGATCTGTATAAAATTTTTAGGTATGTCAAAGTGAGGTAATGTTTGCAGCAAGAATTCAGGAGTGACCCTATCAAAAGCCTTGTGGACATCTACTATCATTGTGAAGATGTTGGTATTTCTTTGATTTGCAAAGGATATTAATGCTTCTAATGTTAGTGTGTTGTCACTGGTCTGTCTACGTGGCGTAAACCCAGATTGTTGTGGAGAAATGATTTTCTCTATCAGATTTTTAACTCTGCAAGTATTGAGGTCAGGATCTTGGTTTCTATATTTAGAAGAGAGATGAGTCTATAGCTATCTGGATTTTTAGGGTCCGCTTGGTCTTTTAATATAAAAATAGTTTTAGAGGCGTTAAAGTAAATATCATGTATGTTGTTATTTATTATATAGTTCAGCATACAGTATAATAATTTGGCAACTAGTGGACTGAAGGATTTATAAAATTCTGAGGTAAGACCATCTGGTCCTGGGGCCTTGTATGGTTTTAGATGTTTAATTGTTGTGGTTATCTCGTTAATAGAAATGGGCTCCATTAGTTTATTTTTGTTGATCTAAATCTAGTTTAGGGAATTTTACTTTTTGAAGAAAAAGATCCCTATCATCCTTCAAGGCTTGTAGAGTTTGTTCTCCATATGTTTGAGTATATATTTATTCAAATACGTTGATAATTTCCTCATTTCTTCTATAGTTTTTCCCTTGGTAATTTACTTCTGCTAAAACTGAGGTGGATTTTTGTTGAGAGATAATTCTGGCCAATGCTCTGGAAGGAATTTAGGCTTCTTCTGCGTAATTAGCCAACTGTCTTGTCTCATAAAAAGATAAAATTCTGTTCTCGAACATATATAGGTCTCTCTGTATTTTTAGGAGGTCCATTTCTGTTTGATTATTAGGGTTATTTATCAATTCTTTCTCACATTGTTCTATTTTCTCCTTTATTTTATGTTCCTCTTTCAGTTGGATTTTTTTATAATATGCTGCATTTTTAATGAAAGTTCCTTTGATTTGTGTTTTGTCGATGCTCATTCTATACCCGTTAGTGTTTGGAAATTGAAGATATTTACAAGGGATGTTTTTAATATATCCTCAGTCTCTTTTTCTACATCTGTTTTGAAGAGCAGTTTAGGATTTAATGACCAGTTATTAGCTCTATTGTTTAAAAACCTTTTTTTGTCCCAGTTAATACTCAGTGTAACTTTGAAATGATCCGACAGAAATCTAATGTGTATGACTATTGTAGGGTCCATGTTAATGAGTATGTCTGAGATTGAAAAGAAGTCTATTCTCACCCACATTTTATGGCATTGGGAGTCGAATGTGTAATTCCCAGTTTTGTTATTTAAAGGGGTCATATAGTTTGAAGTCTTGTTTAAGTTCATTATTATGTAGTTTGGTCGGGTTTGATGTATCCTTTTCTGGGTTTTGATATGTATTCCAGTCACCACCAATTATTAGATAATGATCTTCCAGTTGCTTTAGAATTGGGTACAGTGACATGAAAAACAGATGTTGGTTGCTACAAGGTGCATATACATTTAACACCATTATGGGTTTTGGAAATACCGTGTTAGTAAATGTTACATAGCACCACCTTCCCTCTTTGTCAGCCTTAGTTTCAAGAATTTTATCCTGAAAATGTTTTTTTAGTTATTATGGCCACCCCAGCACTGTTAGTTTTGTCCCCAGAAGCTATAATTTGTCTTATCCACTTTTTTTTCCCCAGTATCTGTCCATTGCTATGAAGTTAAATACGTTTCTTGTATTAAGATGAGATTAGCTTTGGTTTTCAGGGCTAAATGCAAAAATAGATTCCTTTTTTTCTTTATTTTGTAGTCCTTTAATGTTCCACGTTTCAATTTCCCCCATTTAAGTGATAGATATGCTTGTTTTAACTAATCTGTGTGTTAATTTAGATTGATGGTCTTTGTATGTGTTGTTATAGTGTGTCATTGGAAAGCATCTGACTATTCCCATCCCTACACTGTGCCTACCCACTATACCCCTGGACCAGGAATAAATGGGGGAATACAATGTGATTTTAGTATGTACCATAAGATTCCCACTAATGTTAAATTGTGTTTTTTCTTTACGTATAAGTTTGTGACATGGTATTGCCCTTATGTTACTAAATACAATACGGACAAAGCTTAACAGACTAGTTCTCTACAAAAACACTGCTGCGTCATATCCCTAGTCTCAACCTTTAAACTATTATACCATTAGAGTACTGTGGTTAACGTACAAGACATACAGCTTATAAGTTTATGATCTATTCCTCCTAAAAGTGCATTTTTAAACATGTTAATGATCCAATTCTCAATTAGATATGGCAAAATATACAACAATGTAACCTATATTTTTAAGCCAGACATGTCATATTTAAGTGATCCTTTTCCATATATTTCTCTTACCTTCCCTCTTCTTATATATATAAATTACTCAGCTTCTGTGTGCAGGCACTCTTCTGTAGCAATCTAGAACAAACTCAGATTGCATTATTGGCATCTAAATAAAAGTGGCTATATAAGGAAAAAAAAGGTTTGCAAGCTTAGGCAGGTATATATACTGTTAAGACTTGCTTGTTTAGATTACATTTATATCTTCTGCAGTCAACTAGGTTGCATTCATATTGTCATATAATCCCTCTTCTCTAAATTGCTTAAACTCTCATTCTTGCAGTTATTCCAGTTAAACATCATTATTTCAGTCAAGAACCATTTACTTAGCCTGGTTTTGCCAGACTCACATCCAGAAATTAAGACTGGATACTTTACAATAAGCTTGTATTGGAGAATCAAAGTCACAATTTTGTTTTGGTAAAACAGTACCTTATTCTTCTGATTCTTCAAAGTCATGTTTGCAGGATTTAGCAAGACGTTGTCCCGTTCGATTCTCAGCTAGAGTGTCTTCTGTGTGGAGGCATACATGAATGGGGCATGCCTTCATTGTAGGTTGTGTGTCAGGGCTGGTAACCCGGTGCATAAAAATCCACTACCAATCATTTGCGGACCGGAGTTCCGCTGTGGCGACCCCTGACCGGGAAAAGCCGAAAGACACAAACTAGTCATCTTTCAGTCAGTTGTTGTTTTATTAATTGTTTTATGTGAATTTTTGTGATTTTGAGTCAGAGATCACTTTTTGGTCTTACTGTACTTTCCTTTCAGGTCATTTTGGTTTTATATTGAAGATTTTGAGCTCGAAGGGGGACTGTTTTTACATACCAGTTTCCTGGGAAATGGCATCACCTTATATTATGTGCGTTGGAAACGTCAGTTAAATTTTAGTTCCTACCCAGTTTTAATTTCCTTTTCCTGTGTTCCTCGTGGCTCCCATTGTTAATTTAAGGGCCTAGGCAGCAAGGGGAAGCTCGCAGGGTGTGTATTCCATCAAAAACAATCACAAATCGGTCTGATGTTTACTCATGGGTTGTTTTTAATTTGCAGGCATTTTATTTAGTTTCTGGAGGTGGAATCTGCTTGAAAACTGACAGGAAAGTCTCTTTTGCTTCCTTGGGGTTAGAAGTCATGTATTTAACATCTTTTACATTGAAAATTAGAAGGTTTGTGTATTTCATCTGGAACTTTTACAGTATAGAGATAGAAGTTGCCTTGCTTGCCTTATCTGAATGGGCATATCTTGAGCAAAGGAAATTTTATTATTATTCCAGATTAGTGTTTCTTTCTTCTTTGCTGCAAAGAGTATTTTATTTACATTTTGATAGTTTAAGATTTTGACATACACAGATCTTGGTCTTAAGGATGATTGAGCTTCTCTCAGAGCTCTGTGGGCTCTCTCTGTTATTATTTGTTGTGTTGCTTCAGAATCATCTAGTAAAGATTTTAGTATGAATTTGATAGTTGGCATTAGATCAATGTGTGACACAGTTTCAGGGATTCCCCTTATGATAATATTGTTTCTCCTAGCTCTTCCTTCTAAATCTGTTATTTTTTGCATGTAGACTTTGTAGCTCTTTGTCATGGGAATCAGTTCTCTGAGATACAGAGTCTAAATGTATTTCATTTTCTAGTATTTTTGCTTCATATTTTTCAATTCTGGTTAGAATTTGATTAAATAAGTCTCCAAATGTTTGAAACTGTGTGGATAAGTCCTGTATTGCTTGTTGAATGGGCAATAAAGCTGTTTTTATATCTTCCAGGCTAGCTGGCTGTTCTGACTTGGTTTTATTTGCAGGCTTGGAATTGTCAGATTGCTTATTTATCCTCTGTCTTTTTGGAGTTATGTCTTTGTCTGGTGAGGCTAGTATCAAGAATTTGGTTTTAGTTGTTAAAGTCTCCATATTATTTTCTTCTTTCGACATCTTGCTTTTAGGTATGTTTTGCAGACTTTATGTACGACTGTAGGGCCACAGCACCACACGGCTACAGATGGCTTCTAGAATCTTATTTAATCCTTTTGTTTTAAAAGGAAGCTGTTGCTTTTGTTTCCCTTCATTTGAATGCTATTTGTTGTCTGGAATAGATATTCAGTTGTATTTATTTGTTTTTTAATCAGCACTGTCTTCTGGGTTTATTATAATCCAGGGTATTTCAGAGAGCTTGGTGCTTGCAGTGCTCACAGAACAGTGGCCATCTTGAACTCAATTTTTTTTTTTTAATTTTTGCATATTTCGGCTTTTGAATTATTTTTTGTCAAGTGTCTATATTTTTATTTGACTATATTTGATTATATTAACTTTGGAGCTTTTCTAACCAGGCATCCACTGAAAATGGGTTCCTGACCCAGTTGACTTTCCCAGCCAACAAATGTCAATAAATAAATAAATCACACACACACACACACACACACACACACACATATATATATATACATATATATATAAATATATATATATATATATATATATATATATATATATATATATATATAAATAATACACACACACACACACACACACACACACACACACACACACACACACACACACACACCACATATAAAGCTCTCCACTTCACCTATGTGTCTGTTTGACACATTGTATTTGAACTGACTGGCTATAAAACAGTATTCAGTTGCTGTCACCCAGCTCCGATGTGGTGACTATTCAAATTCATGAAATTCCTGTTGCAAGTACACATTTATCTCATGGAGAAGTGGATAGCTATGTTGTCTTCCCACAACCATTCTGCACATTCCTCTATTCTTCCCTTTACACCCTAACATCTGCTTGCTCCACAACCCCCCCATTTTCACCACGGTCCTATCTAACCTTTATTCACACATTTAATCTAGCCAAAAAGTAGAATCAAACACAATACACATGACCAGGGGTGGTCCATTTAAAAAAAAAAAACTTCAATTTTTGTTTTTAGTATGGCATCTCGCAACAGTGCTGAGTGACAGTAAATTGTGTTTCATGTTATGTGGTAAAAACTGAATATTTTACCTTTGCCGCACTAATATCATTGCCTATGCACAAATGTGCTAAGCGCCACTGCACTACAGAAATATGGACTGATAACCCTCTTTTAAGACAATCTTTCATGTTTAATAGGTAGCAAGATGTAATGTACACCTTATGGGATGGTACAGTCGTCATTACTGTGATGAAGCCTGATGCCCACATTCTGCCTTGCTTCAGTGGTTTGTCTTTGTTGCTTCAAATTATGTGATTTTAAATTAGCAAAGTATGATGCCCTATATGGTATGATGGTATGCTCAGAAAATCCTTAGGTATGCCAACTCTCTCTCTCTCTCTCTCTCTCTATATATATATATATATATATATATATATATATATATATATATATAAAACACACAAAAGGATGAATGAATCGTCAAGAACAGAACACCAGCAACAATCCAAGAATACTTATTTATTGTGTTGCTGGTGTTCTGTTCTTGATGCTCCGTTCATCCTTTCATGTATTATATATATATATATATATTTGCATAGTATCAGCGGTTTGAATCTAGAAGTCTATCACACATTATTTAATGTTTTTTTTTCATATTAACATTGTGGCTGCATATATTATTAACCCATCATTATCTTGCTCATTTCTTAATAATGTTTCTACTCTTCTAACCTTGCTTATGCCATATTGGAAATACTATACTGTACAGAGTATTACAGAATAATTATGATGACTGATCTAAGAGTAACACATCATAAAGATGGCCAGATGTGTCTCATAAGCAAAACTCTGTCTATGTCTCTCAATCTTCCTCTCTCTCTCTCTTTCTCCTTTTTTAATGTCATCAGTTTTTATCCTCAGGATTTGCGTGATGCCTGGCACAGAGCAGCAATTGTAACTCATGGAAAATGGAAGCTCATGGTTTATGCTAAAAATTGTTGAGTTTTTCCTTTTGGTCTCATTACCCTGTTAACCTCTTGCACTACTGTGCTTAGTCTCACTGCATGGTTTACTATCATTTTGTCGATCTCAGCTTGTGCAATTTTCATTTGTCTGAAAATGTCAATTCACACTATGTAAACATGAATACCACAATGTAGAACTGTAAATTGCGACTGCAATACAGCATTCGCTGTTGCAAGGTTTGACATTGTGGTAAAGATCACACTATAGTGGGTATCGGGAAATGTACCCTTTCCCTCACTATAGTGCAATCCCAGAGTTTGTATATTAAAGTAGCAGGGGGTGTGGGAGGCACAGCCCCCCACATGGGGGATGCAGAAGTGCTTGACCCCTGCAAACATATTATTTACTGTACAAAGCACAGTAATGTAGTCTCGGAAGTGTGGTGACTCTTCGAAAATGTCGAAGTCAACATTTGCAGGTCACCACACTTCGACTTTATTTTTGTTCATTCTTTTGATTTTCACAGGTGTGGTTCAACATAACTGTGATTTCTTGCTTCATAGTGTTTCCATAGACCCTTCAATTGTGTGTGTTTTTGCAACTGACATTTGCCTTCTTTTGTGGTGTGATCAATTTTTATTCATGTCTATATGTCAATGCAGATTGGCAGGTGTCTGAATCCAGTATATCATCTAAAAATATTGAACAGTATAATGTCTCATGAATTTTTTTACATATATCTTCATGCATGCATCTGTGATTCCACCACTATTAACATGCTTTGTCCTTTATGTGGTTAATAATCATCCCAAAATGCTCATACATTCCCAATAAAAACTGCAAGACATTTGTTGTAACCAAGGATGTATTGGTTAATAAGCATATTACACGAGCGACAACTTAAAACTTTTGCAGCTTGTAAAGGCTGCCAGCCTGGCTAGCTGGAAATTTGTAAATAATTCTATGTTATTTGTGAATAGTAATATGGTTTGTATGCTTGTCTTGCAAATGTAAGAAAACTATATGTTATGTTAAACTGTATGTTACATGCTGAGCTTCAAGAATGTAACCACAGTGTACCCTACTGGAAAAGAACAGAAATGCATGTGAACTATATGTCTATGCAAATGTATGTTTTGATAGTAAGAAGCTGGAACATGCACAGTTAACTTGCAAAACTCTAAGAAAATAAGATGAACTTATTTATGACTGTGGTGTGTCTCAGTTCCATCTAGGAGACAGGATGTCAACAGCTAGAGGATTCTTTCCATTGTTTGGAAACAGAAATAATTACACGTTTCAAAGGTAAAAGTATTTAACTATTTTACGACTTCCAGTTCCAAGCATAACTTCTAAGAGATAGGTATTTTTGACACAGAGGTCTCCCATAGTGGTGCCATTGTGCTAACCCAGCAGTAATGTGTATTATTAATTTAAGAACTATCTCTCAGAGAAAGTCTGTGCATTTTGTATTTCTCTTTGGACCTAGAAACATCCATTCATCACTTGCATTTGCCTGGCTCTGTAAGTAAGATTTAGGTATAGTATTTCTCTTAGAGATAGATAGGAATATAGTAAGATTAGTTTAGATGTTTTCTGTATTTATTTGAGACTATCCTGCAATGTTTTTTTTAAATATTTCCTGTGATTCTGAACTCTTTTGTTACTGTGTTGAGTTATGAAGTATTGTATTGTACTTTTATTATTTATTATTAAATATATTTAAACATTTTAATTGCGGCTGGTTTGTTTAAATATATTTAAGCTCTTAGCATACTTGCATATGTATGTGGTAATACTGTACAGCCCACTCTTAAATAGCCTCGGCCTTGGTCATACTTACCAATTGGATAATAGTAACATTACACAGTAGAACTGGTCACCCTTTAGGAAGAGCCTTATAGTAGCTGATAAGTAATGGTTGGTGTCAGCTGGTACTACCTTATAGTCTGGTCAGAAGGGGGCATAACTAGTGAATCTCTGCCAGCCTTCCCCAGGAGTGTCTGTGTGTTTGTATACAAATCAAATCTCAAAGTGTGCGTGTGTCAGCTACTTGAGCAGGGACACGAAGCACTGGTTGGACAAAAGGGTGCTGGAGGTTTTGGCGTGACTGCTTGACCGAGATCTTAATCCTATAGCTGGCACAGTGGGGAGTTTTA